>NC_087462.1:11607717-11910747 GCF_036321535.1 Camelus dromedarius | reverse complement strand
CCAGCGACTCCAGCAGCACAGAAACTGAGTGGGGAAGTGGTGGTTCCTTAAATAGAATTGTTGCTAGTGGGGCTGATGAACATTGAAGCCACCGACGTTCACTCTGTTTGCTTGAAAGTGTTGGCGTTAACAGGACTTTACATTAGCTCTCATCTGTAGTGAGGTGTTTAAGTCCAGAAACTCTCCTCTACCCGTCATTAGGGAGAATTTTGCAGGCCTACCATCCACAGAGAGGGTCTTCCTTTGTAAGCTGTAGAGTGCTACGGGGGCTCGGGGCCACGGCTCCACCTTAGCACGGCCCAGTGAGAGACCTGACTCTAGTTCCTGCTCTGCCACCTCTTCACTGTGTGGCTTGCGCTAAGTCTCTTCATCTTTCTGTGCCTATTTCCTGAGTGTGCGATCACTGGGTATCCCCAGAACTACAGGGAAACTGAAAGGTCAGTACGTAGAATGCTTAGTCCTGGCTGCTAGTTACTACTGACTGAGATCCCGTCTGTGGGATCAAAACAGGGCGTCTGTCATGTGCGTAGTCCAGCGCACCATGGAAAATGCAGTTTCCAGATCTCAGGCACCTGAGCCTGCTGCTCCAGCAAGAGACCTGCATAAATAAAGGTGGAAGCCTTGGAGCAGGGCAGGAGATTCAAGAAGCAGTCCCACGCGGTTCCAGTCTGCAGAATGGTGTCGCCAAATCGAATGTACCTCATTGACAACTCGCAAAAAATTTAAGTGAGGCGCTAAGTGTCACCAAATTAATTTCATACCATCGGCATTTATTTCTGGAGCATCTGCTGTGTACCAGGCACCATGCCAAGTGCTTGAGGATCCAAAAATAAGACAAACCTTGTGCAGAAAACCAGTCCTTCAGGGAAGGACTAGATGGCGTCCTTGGAGCAGGATCTCAGGGCTTCATGCCAACATGCAGCCTAGTAAAACTCCTACCTGCTTGAACTCCTCCGTGTCTTTGGTAACTGAGAAATGAATTTAGAAATGAAGATGGTTATACTTTACCCTTCTCCACAGCTTCATGATTATGGGTAAGAATTTTCTGGAAAGATGTTTTTTTTTCAGTCAGGTTAATTATTAACCTTAATTGAGACTGTACACGCAGTCGTGTTTTGAGGTTGAAGTATGCTAATGTGCCAGTGAGCAGCAGCCCTTCATAAACTGATACAGACGTTCAGTACTCCTCACCCACCCACCACTCTCCCACCTCAGCCTGGGACCAGGACTCACGTCAGGGAGCTGTATTCCTGTTTTCTTCTACTTTCATGGTTTCGAGTCTTATGGTCTTTCATCCATTTTCAGTTAAATGGTACAGCCGCTGTGGAAAACAGTGTGGCAGCTCTTCAAAAAATTAAAAATAGAATTACCATATGATCCTGTGGTCCCACTTCTGAGACTATATCCAAAGGAAACAAAATACTAACTCAGAGATATCTGCACCCCTGTGTTCATAGCAGTATTATTTACAATAGTCAAGACATGGAACCCACCTAAGTATCCACCTACAGATGAATAGGTAAAGAAGCTGTGTATACACACACACACACACACATACATACATACAACAGAATATTATTCGGTCATAAAAAATGAGGAAATCCTGCCATTTGTGACAATATGGATGGACCTTGAAGGCATGATGCTAAATGAAATAAATTAGACAGAGAAAGATAAATACTGCATGATCTTACTTACATGTGGTATCTTTAAAAAAAAGAAGAAGAAGAAGAAAAGAAAAACTCATAGAAAAAGAGACCAAAAGAGATCAGATTTGTGGTTATCAGAATTGGAGGGTGTGAGAAGGGGAAATTGGAGGAAGGCTGTCAAAAAGTACAAACGTTTAGTTATAAGATAATTACTAGGAATGCAGTCTACAACGTGATGACTGCAGCTAGCAGAGCTCAAGGATATAATAGGGAAGTTAACAGAGTAAATCCTAAGAGTTCTCATCACAGTTTTTTCCCCTTTTTTTTTTGTTGTATCTATATGAAAAAGTGGGTGTTAGCTGAACCTTTTGTGGCAGTCATTTCACGATAAATGTAAATCAGACCATCATGACATAAGTCTTAAAATTATAAAGTGATAATATGTCAATTATTTCTCAGTAAAACTGGAAACAAACAAAATAAAAGATAGAAAAATAGATAAGCTATTAAAAAGGATTGACAATCAATATATTCTGAGTCTTCACCAAAATAAATATACTCTGTTATTGGTAAGAGTTTGTTGCGGTTAGGTTTCATTGATTGAAGCATTTGAGGCCTCTTAAAAAATAAGACACACAAATCTTCTCATCCATAATCAAAACAAAAAATGTTCCGTAATCAGTCCATTTGGGGGATCAAGATGTCAGTATTCATCCTTTACTTTTAACTTTGCTGAGAAGAAATCATCCAGGAGGAAAAAAAGGGTCACTCTATCTGCACAGTCACTTAATTCTACTCCCTGGGCCCAGAATGCAACTCAACACAGACAATGTTGGGCTAACTCTTAAATTCCGCCTGCTTCCCCTCCTTTGCAAGTCAGTTTCTCCCTCCACCACCCACAGTCTGTTCACCTGTTATTTTCAAGTTCCTTGTTGCCCTAAATTCTGCTGCATTTTGGCAAGCTGCATGCTGCCTGCATTTTTATTGTCCAGAACTCTTCCTTTACCCTGTTTATTTTGACACTGCAAACGGAAAGTGACATCCTGTAACTGTGGGCGCGAAGCATCAACTGAGTGAAGTTATAAAAAAAAAAAAGCTGTTTCTGGCATTTTTATCAAGTGCTTATTTAATAAATGTTATCTACTGTTTTTACTTCTAGTTTGATCGGGAATTCATCTATAATTAGGCTACTGTTGTATGCACAATTTAGCAATTTATCTCCTAACACTCTTGCATACGTAGTACAGCTTAATTTTGTATGTATTTGCGTCAAGACTGTAACTGCTTTGGAGGGGGTCATGCCTTCCATTTCTCTGCATGCCCTAAGTAGAAACCATGAAAATGGTCCCAACAACAGTATATTAAGCTGTTACATCATTACAGCTTTCCTCTAGGACTGGATCGTCATACCATTAAAAAGAAGAAACAAATGAAACTCACACTGTTTCTAGAGGCAGATTCAAATTCTGATGCTGTCATCTCAAAACCAGTTCTCTCGACCACCGCGATAAATATCTAAACTGCCCATCGCAGTGCCTTGTGTAGCCATCACCAATAAAGGCTGTTGTTTCTGAACGTCTTGTTCAATTCTTCTCCCCTGCAGATGGACCCCCATGAGAACATCTTACTGAGCACTCTCGAGATAAAGAATGAAATGGCCACCTCCGAGGCCGTGATAGGACTCGGAGACCCCAGGAGCACCATGCTGGCCTACGATGCCTCCAGCATTCAGTATCGGAAAGCCGGGTTGCCCAGGCATAGTTTTGGCCGCAATGCCCTGGAGCGGCACGTGGCCCAGAAGAAGAGCCGCCTGCGGAGACGTGCCTCCCAGCTGAAAATCACCATCCCCGACTTGACTGATGTGAACGCCATAGACCGGTGGTCCCGCATCTTCTTCCCGGTGGTTTTCTCCTTCTTCAACATCGTCTATTGGCTTTATTATGTGAACTAAAACATGGCCTTCCGTGGGAAGCAAGGACTAGACTCCTCCTTAAACCAGTTGTCCAGCCTGACGTAGAACGTGGAAAACACATCAATCCAGGACAAAAGTGATGCTAAAATACCTTAGTTGCTGGCCTATCCTGTGGTCCATTTCATACCATTTGGGTTGCTTCTGCTAAGTCATGGAGACACTAAGGTCCTTGTGGTTTTCCAGTTAAAAGATGCGAGCGATTTGTACACGTGCTGGCAAGACTGAGTCTGAGTGTTCCAGCTTATCTGCTTAGTCCACAGCCTGTACCAAGGGGAATCACTGAGAAGATATTCTAGAAGGCTTAGTAGCATCCTCAGCCATTTTGCTGAGAAGTGGTCGTACCCAGAGACTCCCCATCTTCATCCCCCAAGGTTGGCACGCTCTTGAGATGGCTCTGTGCGTGTGGAGCATGGTCTGCAGTGCCATGCAGACATGCTTACTGAAGATGGTCTGTGCCTGTCTTATTAAGTTAATTCCCACCGGATTCTAGAAGGTTCTTGTGTAATTCAAACAGGATAGGGAGAGTCAAGACAGAGACTCAGTAAACCTGTTTGGCCAGTCTCTAATTTGCTTGAGAATGAGACTCAACTACAACGTCTTCCATTTTGACATTTAGAGATGGGGAGACTCCTGAACATTGTCACACGTGGTAGCCAAAAACATTTTTCTAAAAGGCTATTTCCTAGGCGGTTAAAATGAGAGTTAATAACCCAGTGCAGAGTGGAATTCCAGAAGCGACTGTTGTGACAAAATTAAAGCAAGGGAGCAACATGACCCTTATCAACCCCTTGCAGCATCTGGCCTGCGCTAGTGCATTCAGTGGCAGAAGGGAGCGAGAGAGAGGGCTTTTTCCTCCAAATGCACAAGCTTCTGACAGCGGCTTTTCTAGTTTATCTCATCAAAAGACAGCCCTAAAATAGAAAAGTTAGCAGAATTAGAAGTATCTTAGGTTACACTGGGAGTCGTTCAAATATGTGAATACACAGCACAGACAAAGCTAGCAAGCAGGAGGCGTCTCAGTCTGAGCTCTCTCTGCAACATTTTCCTACAGTTTATTTCTGAATTTAATAGGATATTTCTAAAGAAGGATTTGTTTGTTTCTTTAGAGGATTCCTGGTCTTTTCCAGTTTTTCATGCGTCTGAAATTCTGATTATATTCTTAGGAGACAGGTAAAGTAAGGCTTTGGAGAGACTGAGAGAACCATCTTTCCTCATAGGCAGTGACGTTCACCTGTATTATCTTTCATAGCAAACAGGACTGCAGAGATTATGTGCACAAGTGGAGTTAGTTTGTGAGTTTGTCGGGTCTGATTTTTTAAGAGTGCTTTCATTGTGTGTGTTGCAATCTGCCTAATCAAAAAAAAAAAAAAAAAAAGGAAAAGTCATGGAAAATAGGATAACAGCAAAGCCACGTTAGCGCGATGAACGTTCTGAGCCTCAGTTGATACTGCAGAAAAATACATAGCTGATGATCAGGCAGGCACGAGGTGGTGTTTTGACTCAACTTTTCAATTATGTCATTGTGCATCTTTCTATACTGATTGGACATACGTGTTCGTATGTTGGACAGGAAAGAGAATAAGCTAGTATATTTTATTTCTGTCAATGTGAGGTTCATATTTGCCTTTCTTGGAGAAAATAGTGAATTGCTCATTTTTCCTGGAAGTTTGATTTGATTGAACTTTTTCTTGGAGGGTGACTTTGCTATTTCTATTTACAAAACAAACAAAAAAACCGCTTCTTTTCAGAGTAACACCCCTAACTGTGCATAGTAGCCAAGGCCAGTATCTGCCTGTGGATAAAATGTATGTTTTCTTCCCCTGGTGATTCAGCAGTTTGGAATATGATAGAGTCCTGCTGCCTTTCTACTCCCACTATCAGAGAAAAAAAAAAAAAAAGGATTTAGCATCCAGCTTTCTGAATTTGCCCCCAAGATGGGAAGATATTTTTTTTTCACCAGCATAGGAAACTCTGGCCCTTATTCTTTGATTATACACTTGAACACCTCTGAGTATGATCTTTGGGCAGAATCCAACTGGCATTCTGCCCCTGGGCTCAGAGCAGAGATTCCTCAAGTTTCTCCAGGGACACACTTTTCCTTGGGCAATCATTTTGGAACATCACACTAATAAAAGTGCCTGCCCCTTGTTGCCAGGGGTTAAAGTTTGAGTAGCATATATCAGGAAGGAGCAAATTCATAACTCAGGTGCACAACTCCAAAATGCCATTCTGGAAAGGTTTTTCTAGAGATAACCCAGAGCTCAAGTCTAGAAGTGGGCTCTGATTTGCAATTATCATAAAAGCCATACAAATCCTTGATGTCGTCATTTATGGTTAACCACACAAAGTTGATGTCCAAGGAAGGCAACGGAGAAATCTAGATCAAAGTGCAGAGGAGCAGCTTCGCAGCATGAGCCTCAAAATCATATGACCGGCGATTCATTTCTGCTTGTAGTGATAAGAAGATTCTAGGGAGAAGGAGCAAAGATAGGACCCTGGAACAGATGTCCTAGAGCGAAATCCACATATTGGCATTCAATAACCACGTAGGTAGAAAAAACTGACTCATCCTGCCCAGAGATGACAGTAGACATAGAACTTATTCTTAAACTCTATTTTTATTGTAGTTGAATTGGCTTGTAGTCACCAAATTGGGGGAGGGCCAGGGAGGGGTGCTAGATCTTTTAAGTCTTCAAAAAGACCAGTCAGCTTGATACCCAGTGGTTACATTTAAGGACCACAAAAGTGTGTCTTGGCCGTTCTGAGATGGTGTAACTATCAGTTTATACATAGATGTATAGTTTTTCTTTTCATTATAAAACAGCCAGATAGCCAGCAATTAAGGTGTTTTTTCATCTTTGTGAAATTCATAGGCAAATTCTGACTCTAAAATGCACAGTCTAAATGAAATCCTTGATCTCAATCTGTATATATATATTGTACATGACTGCTAGTAGGTATGAAATGCATTTGCAGAATCGAAAACTCATGCAACATACTCATGTGTTTGCATAAGGAATGTTACAATTCTTTCTACTGCAATTTAATAACAGGGGAAAAGACTTAAGCAGTGCCATCTAGACCTTTTCTCATTTCTTCAAAAGCAGTGCTAAGTGAAAATAACAATAATAATAAAAACGGTAGAAACCAAAAGACTTTACATTCTAGCATTAGGAACACACACACACACACACAAAACCTGTCAGCTTACAAAAGCACAACACATAGAGAAAGTTCAGCGGAATGCGGAATGGGGAGATGAATTATGTTTCTTTTAAGCAAGACCTGCATTAAATTGGCGACGAAGACAATTTCCATTTTCAATAGGTAACTGCATTCCAGTTTTATGATTCAATTCTTACTCAACCACAAAAACAGCCAACAAACGACAGGTCTTACAACATATCTACGTGTATATATGTGTATATATAGATCCGTATAAACATACATATATATGCATTCATATGTTGGGAAACAAAAGGAGTAAGCTAATATGTTTTATTTCCTTTCCTTCCTTAAACCAGTAGATAAATATTTTTAATTTGGCAACCAACAGATCAACATACTGAAACAAGTGATACAGGGTACTGAGCACTTCTCTATCAGCAAATCGATGCCTACCGTTCTTGGGAACCACTGCACAGTCGGACACTAATAGTACTGTACCTCAGAACATGAGACCAACTAGTTCTCTCATCGCTTGTCTACCTGTTCTCTTTTTCAAGGAAACAAATAGCATTGTCTGTTGGTGATTGAAAAACAGAAATGTCTTAAGAAAACAAAAATGATAATAATAAAAAAAAAATTCCTCCTCGGAGGAGGGAAAAAAAAAATTATGAAACCCCACCATGTTGGTTAGGGCAAATACTCTCAACTGTAGCAATCATGCCATTTTGCTAAGTGTACAGAGTACGTGTAATGTGCGCAACCATAACTTTCACTGGGCGTGTGTAAATACTGAAACAGATTTCTTAAATATTTTTAACTCCTAATTTGTATTTTATGGTAAGGCAACGTGCTTATTCTGTTTATGGCTTAAGTTGATGTGTTATTATGTAAATAACTAAACATGCTGTAAATGAATAGTCAATAGATAACAAATAATGATTTTAGTTTTTTTTTCCCTTGATTTGTATTTATTTTTTACTAAGTACGGTTACTGCTGTGCCCCAGCAGAGTCATTTAAACACCCTTTTGCATAGATGGTTTGCGATCCCAGACAGAAGGGTTTCTATTTGCTATCACACACACACTGACACACAGACACACACTCAAAGACTTCCACTTGGCTGCTCAGTCCTCCCACTCTTGCCCCCTCCGTGGGAAATACTGTAGTGTTCATGTTGTCAAAGTGACACCCAAGAGAGAGCCTCAGAAATGGCAACTGGGAAAAGCAGGAATGAGCATTGCTCGCTTGATAGAGATTTTTATATGTAAGTATTCAAGAAACCAAAGGTCATAAATCTCAGTGTTCAAAGAATGGGAGTTGATACTGATGACACTACAGGAACTAAAAATGCTTATTATTCATACGTACTCCAGAAATGTGTTCCACACAATCCATAGGGAAAACTCTTTCTTTTTAATAGTAGCCTTTTTGTCCTTAGATAGTATTATTCCTTTCAACCAAAGACTCCAGAATTAAAAAACAAAAAAAAAAAGGAAAAAGGAGGGGAAATGGGGGGGAGGGGGGGAGACACTGCTTCACACAAAAGGTTTAAAAAACATTTTTCAAATACACTAGGAACATTGTAAAAACAAAATATGGTAAGGAGCCAACAGAATGCTAATTAAGATACTGCCCTAAAGAAATCATTTAAGAAAAAAAAAAGCACTCTACAATATCTATTAGCTATTTGGAAATTGAAGTAAAACATCTCTGTAGATATATAGATACAGATACAAAATGCTGACATCAGATTTTAACTTGCTTCGAAAATTTGTTTTGCGATAAAGATAAATATGATCCAAAAGTGAAGAAAAGTGAAACTTTTGTGTGTTTTAACTTTCAAGCCAAATAGCTCTCTCCTGTCACATGTCCAGTAATCGGACGCCCACGTGTGTGTCCTGGCACATTCTGAAGCAAGTTGACAGTTCCACCAGCTTGTATCTTTCTCTCTTTAGTTTAGTAATCTGACTTCACCTATGGTCATTTTAAACACATGAATTCAAACAAAGTTGAAAATAATTTAAATTCCATAATATTTTTTTAAAATTTTATTTGCATGGGTGTTTAAATAGTTCTGTTACCATGACTGTCCCTGCACAGTTCTGAACTGTCCTTTTATAAAAGTGACATTCTAGTTTCTTCACAATGTAGTGATTATCAGCCTTACTAATTACCTTGTAGCCTTTGTTAATATGCACATAATGCACATTTTCCAGTGGCTAGAAAATGCAAAACACCCGTGGGTATCATTGCATCTACCTTCATGTCTTTCTAAAAACAGGACTACAAAAATCTCTGGGATACGTGAGGTAGTATCAAATGAGGATTATCAATGAGTAGCACATAAGAATTATTTTCTTGAATTTAAACTTACTACAACCAGTTTCAGCATGTAAATATATAATAATGTTGGCTAGTGTGTAATTCTTGAACTAAGAAGTATAAATAAAACTTTAAAAGATGTGTGTATGTGTGATTTCATTGGGCTCAGAAATTTTTTGATCTGTTAATATGAGTTTGTAGAATGTAGCTTTTGCGTCAAGCAATGAAAAATTTAGGAGCTCGGGATCTGCGGTGGGACCGACTTGAGTTTGAGCTGTGACTTGTCACCTGTCAGGTGTATGATTTGTGCATCTACTTAAAACATCCAACTCTCAGTTTTCTTATCTGAAGTAAAGATACCATTGTACCTCCTTCGTAGGGTGTTACACGGATGAAATGAAATAATCCATAAGAAATCCTTAGTGTGGTCCAAGATACATGTTAAGTGATGTGTCAACAGTACGCACTATTGTTGCTGTTGTTAATTATAAGCACTGCAAGACTAGTCAGGATGTGTAACACAAATTCTATTGTGAATCTAAAAGTTCATAGTAATTATTGAATGTTCTTAGGTATTTTATATTAAGACTAATTAATGAAGAACTTGGCTTCAGTCAGGAAAACACGATGAACATGATGTACTCAGTCATATAACATTCACCATGTATCTGCTGAAGACATTACCCTAAGTACTTGACAGATTGAATATTTATTTAGTCCTTGCCATATTCCTAAAAGTAGAGGAAACTCAAGATCAGAAAGAGTAAGTGCCTCATCCATCAGAGTGGAAGAACTTGGATTCTTACCCAGGCTGGACTCATGCCCCCAAAATCCTTACAAGTTCTTTCCACATCATCATCAAAAGTGCATGACTAGATGTGTTCAATTCTCATTCATTTTGGCCATTTCCTAAGAAACATTTGCTGAGAGCCTGCCATCTGCCAGTCCTTGTGCTGGTGCTGGGATAACAGAGTTTAGGCTCACGAGAGCCCCGCCCTCTTGGATCATAGGGCAGCTCTCCCACGCACCCGAACTCCTGAGGCCAGCGAGTTAGTTGGTGATCAGCCTAGTGTCTTTCACTCTTAATGACTTTAGAATGTCCAAAGAGCACTCCACAGACTGGCAACCCAAGCAAGGCAGCCTGTTGGGACAAAATTGTCCAATAACATCATGATTAAAAGGAGCTATGGCTACAAGGAGTGACACCACTGAAAAAGACTCACCTATGGTAAAGACTCAGCTCTTGTCAGCATGCACTACCAATGGGAAATCATATAATCTAGAAACGTACAACTCTTACGTTTGCACTTGACATCCTTCATGGTAAGTTTCAACACTTCTGTCCAGCAGAAAGAACACATCTATGCTCGGACCCATGAACACGTTCACATAACTGGTGGTGTCTGTGTGAGTGCGCACGTGCACAAGCCTGTGTGGGTGGAGGGATGGCGAGAGCCAACAGGAAATGCTACCGTAGGTGGCGTTCATGGTCTGTTACTAGAGAACATTCCCTGATACTTCCACCCAAAAGAACTGATCAACTGGTAATGGAAAAACACTCCCAGTCATATTCCAACTACTACAATTTACTAAAGTGTACCCTTTAGTGATCCTTACTCTCTTCTGAAATGTGCTGTAATTACGAAATATCACATGACATTATACATACAGAATATTTCTCTAAACCATGAGGTCCCACCTCCCAGAATAAAACCAGTTGAATGAGACTAATTCTCAGGGATGACAGTAGACACAGTCAGTCCATAATCCTTGATTTCCTAAAGCAGACAGCATCAAAATAAATACACCTTTGTCTCCTAAAATCTCTGTCCGAGCATCGGCCAACGTGCAGCCCTCTCCCACCTTTCCCAGCACAGCATCACCCCCACCATGTGGACTAGAACCAAGGAATGATCGTGGAAGGACAAGTTCCAGACAAGCCCCAGACAGTTAGGCTCCTTTGGCGGATCTTCTGATCAGTGTCTTGATTGGTGCCTGTTCTGATCTCTTCTTCTGATTCAGGTAGCTGGCTAGGTCATTGGTATTTATTTGTATATTTATCTTTTCGTTTCAGAGGTTTCTATTGGCCGAAAAGGAAATGCTGCTGGAAGATGCTCAGAGATAATGCTTAGTGTCCCACAAGTACTGAGGAGAGTGGGTGCCTTTCCGGGTAAGCAGAGAGGCGGGGAATGTTCTCTCCTAGACGGGGAGGGAGAAGAGCAGTGGGTTCCATGGAAGAAGAGACGTGCATACTCTTTAGCGGTGACCTGGGGAAGCGGCAGAACTCAAAGCAGACGGCACCGGGGAGCTTAGGGTGCCAGCCCTTGGCACCACCCAACGCGTGCCTCTGAAGTGACAGAATCTTTGACCACAGTGAAAGACTCAAACAGGCTGGCACATTGCAGGGGAAAAGAAATGTGGTTTTTCCTCTACAGCTTCATTTAAGATATTAGATTCATCCCTGAGCTCCCACCTGGGACCCAGTGGGTCCTTGGTCCCTCCACCCCAGAAAGTGCTGTGAGAAGCAATAGAATGAATTTGGTATTGGATCAGTAATACACTGTTTCTAGTAATAGGTATCCAAAATGGGGGTTGTGGGGGAGCTGTGCAGGGGGCATGTTCATTGGCTCCAGTTCTGAAAGTTAGAAGGCTAACAAGAGATACAAAGTTTGGTTAGAGAATTGACATATGGTAAATCTTATGTCTTGGAAACTCAAATGTGTACACAGGGCTTAATGGAATCATGTAACAAGTAACATGGGCCTGGTGTAATACAATAGGGAATGGTGGGGACTGTGGGCAACTGGGGAGGACAAACTCTATCTAAAGAGGCAGCCACTACTGAGCCCTATCCACTTGTTGTCTTGAGGAATTGCAAGCGCAATGTTGCCAGATGAATCTGAGAATTCAAGAAACCCCCAAAGCACTGCATCTTTTGCTTTCTGGATAAGTACAGTAGGGCAGAGAGACACAGATACTTCCATGTTTCTTGTGCCAAAAAGCCCACTCTGACGTTCCGTAGCTGTCATCCTCAAACTGGTGTTGAGGAAGAAGCATGGCATAAGCAACATGAGGCTGCATGTAGACCGAACAGACTTCTAGGCCATCAGAACTGTGGCAAAATCAGTGTTCTTCCCTTTCCTGGAGGCTGACACTGGATAAATGTAAGAAAGGAAAATGGTACTTCTTTCAGAACAGGAAGTAGAAAAACTCTTTTGGCATAAACAGGCCCAGAAAACTGCCAGCAGAAGTCTTCACAACGTGAACAGTCTGGCGGACTTTTAGATCACTCCCTGGGAGGACCTCCGTCTCTCTCCCCTACCCTTGGGCTCAAAGCCTCTGATTGCCCCCCGCCTCAACAATTCCTGGGCCCACCTAGCAGGCAAGCGGACCTGACTGGAGAGTAAGACAAAGTCACCTGAGCAGGGAGTTTGGAGACAAGCAAAGAACTAGGAAGGGGTAAAAAAAACTGTTGGGAGAGCAACGAAGAGAAGAAAAGGGAAGGCAGGGGCGGAAGCTACAGGGCACTGTATCATTGATGGAGGGGAAGGGGTCATGGACTCAGAGATTCTCAGCTGCATCCAGAGACGAAGCGTGGGCACAGGTGGGCTGGGCGATGAACGTGACCCACAGATTCCCACCTCCCCAAAGCCCCTATGCAGCCTGGAGTTTAGTGAATGAATCTGAATGCGAAGAACTAATAAAAAGTTATCCGAGGGCAGGGGAGGGTATAGTTCAGTGGTTGAGCATGTGTTTAGCATGCACGAGGTCCTGGGTTCAATCCCCAGTACCTCTATTTAAAAATTAATTAATTAATATTAAAATTAAACCTTATCAAGAAATTTCTGAGGTGAAGCAGCAGTGGTAGGAGAGGGGAACCATAAGTGGATTAGGAAAGTGGATTTTCCTAGTCGCAATAATAAAAATGTATACGGTTGATGAACAGAAGCTCAGAAACCACCAATCCATAGTATTAAGCAGAGGAAACTGGTCCTACCATTGGTGTCTTGGGAAAGGAGAGAAGGAGGAAGAAAGGGAAGGAAGGGTACAGGACAAACAAAGGGAAGAAGGGAAGAAGAACTTTAGAAATGCTATCAGCACCTGACATGACCCTGCCTCCCAGAATGTGACATGAATTTAATTCTCTACACAAACTGTGTGGGGTGTGAACTCTTGCCGTGTTGCAGAGGTCATGAAATGGCAAAGAGTGGTGTTGCACCCAGAGCTGGCCAGCTCCAAATGCCGTGCCCTCAACCCCATTCCTTTGCTGCTGCCCAGTGTGCTGAGCTAAGCCTCAGGTTAGCTTTTGGAGACAGAGCATCTTTAAGAGTGAAACTGGAAACATGGGGATTAAAAAGAGAGAAGTGTTAGAAGTGTTTACTCTTAAGTTTCCATTTTATGTTTATAGTTTTAGATTTTTTTAATGTTACTTATTTTATTTTATTTTTTTAGTGGGGTGGGTAATGAGGTTTATGTATTTATTTTTAAGGAGGTACTGGGGATTGAGCCCAGGCCCTTGTGCGTGCTAAGCACGTGCCCTACCACTGAGCTATCCTTCCCCCTAAAATGTTGTTCTTAAAAGACGAGAATTGCCAAGTCCTAGATATTTTGATGTTTCCCTGAATTTATCTGGGTAAGAGCAGAGAGCTGTTTAAACAAATCAAATGAGTAACTGAAACACATCTTTCAAAGGATTCTGAAAATCTACTTTCTCTTTAAATATCATTGTCTTTTCTCAGTCTTCATTTAAAATGACTGTGAATTGTAAAAGCCATACTTCTCAACATAGAAAATTATGTTGTTTTTTAAGTCTCAGAAGTAAAGGTCGACCTTTCACTCTAGCTAAGACAATATTGGGAGAGAAAGCACACCTCTCTTACCAACTGGGCAGCTGGATGCCAGGAACCTGGCAAGTAGCCTGAAGTTTCCCAAGAGATCAAGGGAGTTTCTGAGCATGCCAGCTCATAAATGCCCCCGAAGTTGTGTCAGATTCCTGGCAGGGAAATATCGGGGTTCTTGGAACAGTGATGTAAGAATGGCCAAGGGTAGAGTTGACGTTTCTCGTTCTCTGAGTGGACCAAGCCTGACCCAAAATGGAAGGGTTGTTTTGACACTAGTTTTCTCTCCGTGCTTAAAAACACCCTTGGATGGATCAAAGATCCATTTGAGGTTGGCAATGATTCAGGAGGGGCTTGCCAACTCTTTATTTATTCACTCTTATTTCTCATTCCACTTGCCAGGAATTCGTTTGAACATTTAAAGAATCTCTATAAGACAGAACTATTGATGCATACAAAGTACAAAGAAGATTAATAAATAAAAACTTTTAAATGTTTTAGAATCTTTATCTAAAATTAAATTACAGAGGGGGATCTTGCCAGTTTGAAGTGAGCATCTCCTGCTCCAGCTTTGGCAGGTAATAAGGATGCTGGCTGCTGGCTCTGGCTCTCATTCCAGGAGCATTCTTGGAGCACTCGGGGTAGCCTCCCCGAGACCCCTGGTTTGGAGTGGGCCAGGAAAAGCAGATGCTCAGGGGGCTTCCCAGGCCCACACGGCATACGCAGGGCCTGTTGAGCCCTCCTTCCTTCAGTCTCCCCTTCTCAGAGATGTATGTTGGGGTTTTCCAGAAAGACCGCCCCAATAGGATGTATGGAAAGAGACAGAGAAATTTATTTTAAGGAATTTGCTCTTGTAATTAAGAAGGCCGGCACATCCAAAATTTGCTGGGTAGGCCAGCAGGCTGGAGACTCAGGGAAGAGCTGAAGTTGCAGTTCAAATGCAAAGGCCCTCAGGCTGGACATTAGGAAAGAACTGATGTTGTGGTTCAAGTCCAAAGGCCATCTGCTGGCAGAATTTCCTCTTGCTCTGGGAAGTCAGTCTTTTTTTTCCTATTCAGTCCTTCAGCTGATGGAGTGAGACCCACCCACAATGTGGAGAGCAATCTCCTGGCCCCACACCTGCCCTACTGTTCATGTCTCCATCCATAAAGTCATATTGTTGACTTATTTATTATGCTCTTTGGCGTCTGTCTCTCCTGCTTTAAGAGTACACAGTCTGGCGCCCCCCCCCCCCTTTTTTTCCCATTGGTGTATCCCATTGTAGAAAAGTATACATAATAGGTCTTTTATAAATATTTATTGAATGAACAAATAAACAACTTTAACAACCAAATACCTTTCCAAGCCATGAAGCCCAGTGTTGGGGAGGCTATTAAAAGAAGATTTACCTTGACCACAGCCGAAGAGTCTAATTTAGTGAGTTTGAGGGCGGGACCAAGAAACCCATGTTTTTCATAAGCAACCTCGGTCTTGTCACGGCTATCAGAGTTTTTGAACACTGCTGAGAAATTCGGAGGGTCATGATTTGACCCTGAGAGTGTCAATGTGCTTTTAAAGTTTCCCAGTTTCCCCATAGGGCTCTGGCTAAAGATTTTATTTTATCTATACATCATCAGCTGATCCAAAGAGAATTCTGGGCAGAGAGGGGGAAAAAAGGCTTTTGATCCATTGTCCTCTTGAAGAAGAATAATAAAAGTTATACTTGGGAAATGTGCAGAGCTTAATGGGAAAAATAAGTGTGCATTTGCTAGAATAGAGACATTCCTAACTTCTCTCTGAAACTGGAGATTCTCCCACTATGGGGTCTTTTATCCTGATACTTATCGACCCCATGCCTCACCTTTCCATGCATCACATTTATTTCTAACTCATGATTTTCTCTTCTCCTGATCCTGACACCTATTAGAAGAAAAGGGCTGATGATGAAAATGAGACTGTGATGTCTGATCTAGGGTATAAATAGAAAAGCCCAGAATTTAGAAAAGTGGATACAGCCTTTGACTTGCCATGTGATCTCAGGAACTACTCTCTGAAGCTCAGTTTCCTCATCCGTGAACAGAAGGAATACTCTGGAATAATCTTTTGGTATGAATGGGAAAGCACTCTGTAAGGTGTAAAAGCACTGTGTGTGCTAAGGTACTATTAATAGTATTGATAGTTCTCTTCAGTTTCTGTATCCACATTAATAATGGACATTTGATATATTTTCCTGTCCATATTTTCTTAGGGATGGTGGCTTCCCCAGTAGAGGGTTAGACACAAGAATAGTCCTCTGTAGGCACAGGCAATAAGGGAATACATCGTCTGAAAAGAATTTTAAAACAATGATAAAATTGACTGAAATTTAGTCTGTTTTTTGTTATCTCCATAAGCCCACAAAGCTAAACAAAAGTCAGAGATGAAATGCTGCCCCCGCCTCTGCCAGGTCAGACTCCTTCCATGGCCCCACCTCCACCTTGGGATCCCTCCTTTGCCACACACAATCCTTGTGATCTACTAGGATTCGTGACACTGCCATCTCCAGAGTGGACGCAGGACCCAGACCTGATCAGTTATTCTATTCTATCCATCCTGGCCACATTGCTCTGCGGGAAGATAAATAAGTGACTAAGTCAGTCCAGTCAATGGCACACAACCCGGGGACTTCCGTGGGGGGTGGGTAGGACACCTCTTTATTTCTGCAAGACTTGAGAAGTGTGGCAACTTCTGGCAGCTAACTCTGCCAGCACAAGGAGGGTCTTCCTGGGAATTGAGCCAACACAAGTGAAAGCAGAGACAAGAAATGAGACGACCAAGATCATGTCTAGATGGTGTCATTAGATCGTGTGGAGATACCTGTAGCTGCACTTTATAGAATCAGAAAGTCCCCTGCTGGTTTGTAAAGCGTGAGGTGTCACCCAGGCAATGAAGGAGCCTCAGTTGACCACCTACAAAATGAGAAAGAGAAAAGCACAGGAGATGATGGCTAGATGATTCAGACTCTCCTAACTCCACGAGTTTCTAGGCATGGCGCAGATATATGCCCTCGTACGTGATGGAAATTTTGGAAACTGGTCCCAGATTTGAAACCAGAAGGACTTTGAAGCACCTGCCAAAACACAAATTAACCATCTAAAACACTCTTCCTATAACGCATTAAGACACTGGATTAATGCTATGGAAAAACCTAAGGTAATTAATATGACTTTGGCTTCCATGGCAGCTGGGTCTTTTTCTTTTTGCTTTTGCAACTACATTTTGATGTCAAAAGCACATGAAGCTTCTGTATTTACAGTTGTTATGTTAATGCATTATAATTACAGATGTAATCTAAAAGAGAACTTTGATTTTTTTTTTGTCTAAATGACACCTTTAATCACTTCTGAATAAGGCACGACTCCAATTAGAGAGATCTGCAGAAAATCATAGCTAACAGCATCATTTATTAGAATCCTAAATAGGACCTCTTTATTTTCAGTGCCATCTCCCTTTCACCTGTTTTCCTAGAGAAGGGCATGGTTTCCTGCACCTTAGGGCAGAGAGCAAAATTCTGTGGCTGCAGCTGAGCATAGCAGATCCTGCACCAGAGAAACCACTAAGCCATTTTTCCCTCAAATACAATGAATTGAACCAACTGCTCTACCACCCACCAAACGCCAAATAGTATTAGAAAATGTGGATGTGAGCAAGTCTTCAAACCTGCCCATGATAGATGGAAACGACCAGCAGCTTACAATGCAACCAGTGCTCACAAATAATCTTTCCTGAAGGATGTAAGAAAATTTGTATTATTTCTAATTACTGCTGGATACATTTTTTTTTTTTTTGCTTTTCTTCTCTTACTAGCAAATGACCAGAATGCAGCAGGCCTGTCTTTGTTAAGAAGCAAGCAGCCTTTATTGTTTTGCTACCAATGATTATTATGTACCTATTATAGGCGTACAAATTTAGGACATGGAAATTCCCCTCTAGGGTTCCTGAATAATGGAGGAAGCTGGGGAAATACACTCAGGCTACTGAGAATTCTTTCAGAAGAAACTCATATAAGCCCAGGAACTCTTTTGATCCTTGAGGGAAAAAAAGTTGCAAGGTTTACAGAGGTTGCCACCCTATAGAATAAAAGTTAGGTTCAAATCTCCTTTGTCAGTAGTACTGTTTTAGAAGCTGTATCTCTGATATCCCTCAAGAAAACCTCTGAATTTGTAGAGTATTTGAACTTTTGCAAATGCTCTGACAGAACCCAGTTCTCCTGCCACTTAATCCAGTCTGCCGTCATCAGAGCGTGTCCTTTCCAATATAATCTAACAGTTACAGGTTATAATCACCAAACTTTCATCGGGCAATGGGCATGGGGGATGGGACCATATCTAACAAGAATCAAGTTAATTCTTGAGTTGCTAGACCAAGGTTTTCCAAATTGTTTGCCTGATGGTGGGGTCACTGGTCTCTAAATCACCAGGATGGCCCCGTTCCAGATCTACCAAAGCATGGTTTCTGTGATTGGACCCTAAAGCAGCCCCAGTGTTTACAAGCTCCCGGAAGATATGCTGTTGTACGCTGTTCCCTAACGTGCTTAATTATTGACTCTCTTCCTTTTCAGGGAGGGCATTAGGATGGACTCATGTTTTGATTTCGGCTTCTCATAGATTTTGTTGTGGTATTAATGCAACGATCATTTAAACTCATTTGTTAGTCTGAGGAGAGTTAGAGAAAGGAGAAAAATGATCTGAGAGACTCAGGATGCAGACACAAATTAACTATTGATGATCCAGGAGGTTTGGATGAAAATTATTCCCCAGTCTCACCCAAAAAACAAGAGCATTCCTTATTTACGAGGGCCTTCACTTGGTAAGAGCTAGTCAACTGAAAGACAGCTTTGAACCAATGATAAAGAACACAGTGTCTCATGCGTAAACAATGCAGTATCCAGAGAGAGACGGGTGGATGGGCTTGAAGCCAGACAGGTCTGGGTATGAACCCCAGCTCCCGTCCTTATTAGCTCTGTGAACTTGCTTGAACAGTTTAAACGTTCTCATGTTCGGTTTCATTATCTACAAATTGAAGCTAATACTTATTCATCTTTATAAATTTGTAAGAATTTTTTAAAGTTCCTAGCATTTAGTAGATACTCAGTAAGACCCAGGATAGGAGATGATTAATCAAAAATGTAGACTGTGACCGGTGCCAAAGAGCACGTCAGAACGTGGAGTCTTACAACTGGTATGGCTTTTACTTACTTAATACAGGACTATCTGAATGGTCTGTTTATGGTTTCATTGACCTGAAAGACTGAGAAACAAGAATAGACCTCAATTCTTTTTCCTCGTCTCAGATAATCTGATAAGAAACAGAAAATGCAAACTTTTAGCCTCCAGTCGTTTTAATTTTGTGTGTTACTAAAACTCCTTTTCCCTGGGGAAAATAAATCAGTTAATCCAATGAAAAGGAAGCCACTGTTTCTAATGAATGGGCCCAAGGAGGGGATAAACCAGTAAGAGATAAGCCTCTGTCTCTGCGGTAACAGGGCAGGAGAGGGCAGGGAAATACCTTGCTGTACGTGACAGGAGTGGAAGAAAATACTCGCGGAAGATTGAGGCCTGGTTCTGGATGGAAGCCAACTCAACTCCTTGACTTTGTGCCTTTGAAGAAGCAACTGAATGAG
The DNA here is from genome assembly GCF_036321535.1 of Camelus dromedarius. Classification (NCBI taxonomy): domain Eukaryota; kingdom Metazoa; phylum Chordata; class Mammalia; order Artiodactyla; family Camelidae; genus Camelus; species Camelus dromedarius. The sequence continues at coordinate 11,891,156 of NC_087462.1, read as the reverse complement.
CCCAACGGGAGCCCCATTCCATGTGTCCAGGTGGGACTACCAGGCAAGGTCCCCACACCCCCCCACTTCCAGAGGGGCCTCTGTGAAGCAATCAGCCAGTCCTCCCGCACTCGGTGATTTGTACCGGGTTCGGCACTCGGTGATTTGTACCGGGTTCGGCATGTCTCCCACAGGCCACGTGGAGTCCTTTTGAAAAGACTTCTGTGTAATTTGAAGAGAGATCTGAGAGAGAGGGAGAGAAAGAGGCAGAAATTCCTGGTGACATTGTTCAGTGCCTGCGTACATGACTAGCTGTTAAAAGCCAAGGACTTTTCAGTTACATGAGGCAATCAGTTCCTCTCTTGGGTTTGAGCTGACTTGACTTGATCCATTCGGTATCTAAATGCGTTGATCTGAGAGGGTCAGGCCGGCAGGCTGGTCCGGCTGAGCGGTCAGCTGTGTCCATCCACATCCCTTGATTCTGCCAGCTCACTCGGTGGTCTTCAGCAGTGGTTTGCTGTTTTTAAGCATTTTAAGTAAATGTTCCAAGATGTGGTTTCTGCTGCTGCTATTGTTAGTGTTCTTGTGTTGATATGAAACAACGAATGTCATAGCTCTGCTTTTTATCTCACTAATTCTGACCTGACCCTGGAAGATGCATACCTGCAGGTGTGTGTATCCTCCTGACTCTGCAGCCTGGGTGAGCTTTAGCGCATGCAGTCAGCTGGAAGGGCCGTCAACAAGCCTGGCTTTCTGAGAAGGAGCCTGCCAGGAATGCTGCTACAAACATATTGTGTGAGCAGCTGGCCTCAGCAGCAGTGAGAATCTACCAAAAAAAAAAAAAAAAAAAAAAAAAAAAAATTACGGAGAAATAGGTTTGCAAGCAACAGTTTGGGACGATGGGGGTCCCAAAGGCATAGCCCGAACTTGTATCCCCACTGCCTTTAGGATGAGATCCTCAAGAGAGAAGCCTCAACCCATTCATCCAGTGGGATGGAGTCAGGGATTTGCTGTAAAACTCCTCTGTAATTTGAATGGAAATTGTCTTATTCTCAACTCAGATAACGATTTGCTCTGTAGTTGGACCTCCTCCATTGAACAGGCTGTGCAACCTTCTTCCCTCCTGCTCCACCTCCTTCATTCCTGACTCTCTTCTGATCAGAAGTGACCTCCGAGGTCACTGGAATCTAGCCAGTAATCTTCAGGGGGCCTTGGATTGCAAGACAGGGTGACAACAGAGAGAACAACGTCTGAAATCAGACAAACCTGGCTTTCAATCTCTCTTTTCCTTCCTTCATCATTTAAGGAGTATGCATTACACGTCAGACACTGTATTAAATACCAGAAATGCAGGGATGAATGAAAAACACGTCTCTGCTTTCTTGAAATACAGAGGAATGTTTAATGAGTAAACACCTTAAATAGCTTCTCGCTGGGGCCAAGTCATTTCCCCTGCTTGGCCTCAGTTTCCTCATTTGTCATATGGATTGTAAAATGCCTACCTTTCATGACTGTTTTGGTTACTAGCACTTTGTAATATAGTTTGAAATCAGGACGTGTGATGCCTTCAGTTTTGTTCTTCTTTCTCAAATTCGTTTTGGTAAAAACATATCCTTCTCCAGTTTAGGATGGACATAATCACTGGGGAAATGAAACCAGCATACTAATGTCTTCTCCCAATCCCTCAGAAATATTTTTACAGGGGAGTATAGAGGAATCAAGTCTCTTTTCCCCATGCTACTTGAGCTATGAGGCATTGCTTCTCTGGTCATCTGTGGTACCCAGTTTACTTCATCGCATGTTGGCATTGACTTCAGGAAGGTTGCAGATGTCATGAAGTTATTTCATGAAGGAACAGGCTGATCTGTTCACTCCCTCAGACCTCAGAAAACTGTCTCAAAAGCCTAGAGAAGCCTGGGACAAGTTCCAGGTCAGATTAAGGATAAGCTGTCAATAAAAATTCTTGTCAAAAACCTGAAAAATTTGATCTCATTTTAACATTTTAATCCACTTTAATTGTGTCACCATCAGTGATGTTTTCAGCTGTTTGTGCTATTTTGTGAAACTGTTGCATTTTTTTTAAAAAGCTTTTTTGAGATATAATTTAATACCGTGAAATTCACCCGTTTGAAGTATACAGTATAGTAGACTTTTGCAAATTCCCAGAGTTGTACAACAACCATCGCCACTATCTGATTTTAAAACATTTTTATCAATTCCCTTCTTAAAAAAAAACAAAATCCAGAAACAATAGCCTCCCCCAGTCATACCATTCCTCCATTTCGGTGCAGAGAAACTATGGACTCTTTGCCGCCCCATCTGAGAATTGTCTGATTTTGCATGAGAAACCACAACCACCATTGATGTTTCTTCTCTTTGTGTTTTAGGAACACTGGCTCCACCTGAATGTGTCTGTTCCAGTGCGCACTGGTGAGACTCTGTGTATTCTCTTAGTAAGCAGTGGCTTTAACAAATCTCTTTATCCTGATTCAAGAAAATGAGCATTAGAGCCATAATCCAGCAAAGGCAGCCACACTATGTGAAATGAATGCTTTCCTGGGGCCGTGGTTGCTGGGGTTAAATGCTTAGGCTCTGTTTTGAGGTAGTTTCTCACGTTCTGACTCGCAGTGGTTGCCAGCGCCAAGAATGACGTCTGCTCTTCTCAAGTACTGATTTTAAAAGAAATTTTTAAGTCAGTTTAAGAATGTTATCCCCCCAAATTAATACCTTGACGAGGATCACGTTAGTGAAGGGAAACTCAAAGGATGATCTCATTCAACTTTCTGTTTCCTAAAAGAGGAGTTTTTAAGCTTAGTCTTTTGAAACAGACAAAATAAATGTAAGTACTGAAAACTTTTTTAAAAAAATTTTCTATATGAAGTGTAGTTGATTTACAATGTTAGTTTCAGGTGTACAGCAAAGTAATTCAGTTACACGTGTACATTTTTTTTTTCCTTTTCAGATTCTTTTTCATTATATGTTATTACAAGAAATTGAGTATAGTTCCCTGTGCTGTACAGTAGGTCCTTGTTGTTTATCTATTTTATATATAGTAATGTGTGTCTGTTAATCCTCAACCCCTAATTTTTCCCTCCTCACCCTTTCCCCTTTGGTAACCATAGTTTGTTTTCTATCTCCATGAGTCTGTTTTGGGTTTGTAAATATAATTTGTATCATTTTTTTTTAAGATTCCACATAGATGTGTTATCCTATGATATTTGTCTTTCTCTGTCTGACTTACTTCAGTAAGTACTGAAATCTTGAAACTTTGTAAAAGGTCTTTTCAACCAGTTCTCCAATTATTTCATTTTTTTCCCCTCCATTCTCACTGACTTATAAACTCGCTCTCCACTGTCTTATCCCAAGTTTCTTTGATGGTAAGTAAGAGAAACTCATTTAAACTATATCGCAAGTAAATAGCTTAGGGTTTGTTGTAAGAGTTCAGGGTTCTCTCTCCAAACCCAAAGGCAGGATGTGCTTCGTAATGAGCTAGAACAGGGGAAGCGGCCGGGAAGCAGCACAGCCACCCTCAGTCTCCTTCTCTGGACCTTTATAAACTCACTTTTCTGCTTCTCTTTCTCTGGTTCTGCCTCATTCTTCTCTCTCTTTTCCTCTCACTATCTGCTGCTCCGTGAACGTAATTTTAAAGGACTGCCCACTCCCCACAGCTGCCAAGTCTAAATATCCTCTGAGTTCAAATACTAAAAGAATCTAACTAGTATCTTCGAATTCTAACTCCAAACACCATCAAGGGAGAGAAAATGGGGGCCCAGCTTGGTCCGGTTTCCTCCGCTGGCCCAGACAGATTTGGTCAGAGGACCGCTGTCAGCAGCTGTCAGAGAGAATGGGGTCAAGTTGTTCACCCAGCAGTTCACGCCCCATGATGGTTTCTCCTTCTTACCTTTCTTTTTCTTACCAAACTTTTTTTTTTTCTCTAAACAATTTCAAAGACTCAACCCTCTCAGTCCCAATCCCTGCAAGGACAAAAGGAGTCAGAGCTTCTGCGAAAGAAAGCAGTGGGATGGGAAGGAGTCCCCAGCAATTTTGTGGGGGGATCATTCCAAGAGCCTTCGAATGGTGATGAGGTTCATGCACAGGGTAATTGAAAGAGGTCTGCTAGCCCGTGGAGTTAAACTGATGGATGGAAATCCAGTTCCATCCGCTCCTGTAGCCTGGCAGTTCACAAAAAAGCCACTGCTCGTCATCACTCTCAGAGCAGTGTCCAAATAATGTGATACCATTTCACAGTTATGAGGCTTTCCTAAGTTATTGCACTTTGCTCAGTCCTGGCAAGAAGCCCATGTCTTGGAGGAGAACTCAACTTTTAAACACTGTAAGGACTGTCCTATTTTAAATAATGGATTTGCCAATGAAGACAAAGGAATTTTATGACCCTTCAAGAATCATTCACTTATCTATTTTAAATGTTAAGGATTTAATGCTCTGGGCTGATTAAATCCCAGGGCAGGGATTTCTCTATTGTCAGAAGAAATAGTGAAACTACATTTTTGCCTTCTGAGCTTACTGGTTCCAATAACCCAAAGGGAACATTTTCAGCATACTAGAAGATCACAGCCGTGGACATTACCTGGGGGGATATGTGAGGCATGGAGGAAGCATGTGCTGTACAGTAATATTTGTTATCCTAAATATCTTATTATGCCCCATAATGACATTAGGTCTCTTCTCAATGGCCTAATTAGATCCAATTACACTTGAGTAATATTGGGAACAGTCACTAACCTTTCCTTACTCTTTATTCTTGACTCTCAAAGGACATTTGACCCTAGAGAGGTACTAAATGGAAAAAATGTTGAGTTTCTTTCAAGAAATGCTCTTGAGTTACCCAGAGTAGAGATGGAAGTCCTCTGTTCCTCACCCTGTACTTCCTTCTGGTAAAAGGTGTCTCATCGCAGCCTAGAAAAGCCAGCCTTCAGACACCTCTGACTCAGAGCCTCTATCTACAGCTGACTGAACACCTGAACTAACTTGAGTCCATCACATGCTCGCTCTTGGGAGTTGGGAATAGCAACACAGAGACGGGTGCCCTTCATCCAGGACAGCCAACGCAGAAAGTCACGTAGGCGTCAGGGGATTCAGGTGCCTCAGGGGACAGCTATGTGCATGTGGATAACGATGACTGGACAGAAAAGTTGTTTTTTTAGAGAAAATAATTAAAGCAGATGCCTAGAAGATACAAGTATTGAGGGAAAAAGGAAAAAGGGAGAGAGAATTCCTGGGTCCTTGGCGGCTGTCCTCATGAGGCATGGCTCTACATACTAAGTGGTCTGAGATTCCCAGGACCCTGACACTATGCCTCACTGTAGTAAGTTAGAGTATATATAGTCTTTTACCGTGGTCTGTTTTCCTTTCTATTTTAATAGTTTGGAAAGTTCGCATTTTCATTCTCTTTATTCTTTTAGTTTCCCTTTAATTTCTTAAATAAATCCCTGTATTAAGTTAGCTCGAGTCAGTTTCTGGTTCCTGCTGTTGTTAGCTTGAGCATTTCCTACTTCTGCATCTTGGTTGAGACGCATCATATTAACTAGAGATGCATTAGAACAAAAGGAGAACAGAGATGTATTACTGGCCAAATCAAGCCCTATCATTTAAAACAACAGCACACAGGACTGGTGATCAGAGCCAAAGGGTTTTCACTGACGCTGCAAAATTTAACCTCCGTGCCACTCTACATAAGCAAAACACATTTTGCAGATAAGAAAAATGGAGCTCAGAAAGGTGAATAAAGCTCTCCAGAACTGCATGAATCACATGTGGCAGAAACACACCCAGACCCAAGTCTTCTGACTTCCTCCCTCCCGCACTTTCCATGGCGCATTATCTCCAGGTAAAGAGAAACCCGATGAATCAGCTCCAGTTGGGCAAAAGGAGTTCCTGGTGTCTTATCAGCTGTAACTGTTCACCAATTACAGTAATCCTAATTGTTCGCAGCTGAACCCATCACTCGCCCATGCGGATTCCGCTGTTTACTTGCTCCCTCTCTGTTTCAGCCCTCATTTGTAAAATGCAGGCAAGATGGTGGTGAAGGTGAGAGATCGGCGAAAAGGACCCAGCGCAAAAAGTTCTACTCCCGTTACAGCATAGAACTGTTTTTTCCTGGTAAATGAAGCAAGGGGGAGGTGCATCCTTCTCTTCAACCCTTAAATGCCTGGAAGTAGCAGATTTTCCAGGAGAGTAGGTAAGTGCTTAACATTCTTCAGAAAGAGCTGCGTCTCTGCCTAGTGAATGGGTTTTATGCCTCGCCAAACTTGGAAATTGTTTGCCTCACCTTTGAGACCTTATCTTAGACATGTTTCTTTTCATAGATCCTCCTTTTCTTGAGTCCTGGCTGGTACGTGAGAGAAGTTCCTAGTTTCTGCTTGTTGTACATGACCTGACTTTGGTCGGACCCTCTGTCCCAGATATAGATTTTTATCCAGAAGGACCAAGGAATTTCTAATTCCTACTCAACTATTACCTTCCTCATAGCACCTTCTACTTTGTATTTTATTTTGTGAAGTCATATTCTGACCACTTTCAACCCCACCCAAACCACACAGGTGTCATAGGTATTTGTCTGATATCTTTAGACGTTTTCCCTTTTATATCCCCTAAATATTATATGAGCAAACTTAGACCAGGAGAGCTTTCCAAACCTGCCCACTATTTACAGTCTTTTTTTTTCCTCTTCCTCTCTGTAAATTGCTTTGCCATTTTTGTTCTGTTTTCCCAGCAGTAACTACCCCCAGTTTGTCAACCACCTTCGTTTTATTTCTTCTCTCACTGCAAAACATTTGAAATACTTCTTGTAAAAAACATTAGCTAAAAATAAGTTGAATGGCATCTCCATGAAGGGCACAGCATTGTTCCATGGAAGGGTGTGTATGTGGGAAAGCGCTCAGTCTCTCCAGGTCTCTTGTTTATTTCCCCAAATCCTTGTTAAGAAACCAGTGAACATCAGGAAAAGGTCGTTGTGGTCCTCTATGTCATGTGCTTTCTTGATTTCTTAATAGGGCCACCTTATCCCTTCCCAAGAAGAGAAAAGTAGAGCTGTCGTGTCATAGTACTTTGGGAGGAAAATAAATTTGAGACTTCCAGAGTTTGTTCTTGAAGGAATAGAAAGATCTGTTCAGCTCTGTTTGCAATGCCACCTCTCATCAACACGATGGGCTTGAAAAAAGCTTCCGACTGGTTGAGTTTGCACTGGGAAGAAATGCCAGTTACAATGACCGTAGCCCAAGCTGGGAAATGAGTCACAGATGCCTTAAGAAAAAAAAAAAAAAAGAAATTAAGTGTACAATTTTATTAAGTCTTTGTGTGACTCCGTAGGCTCTTAAACTTGATGTTAAAGGTCATAGTTCTCTTTGGGGGGAAAAACATGCCATTGAAAACATCTTGTTTTTTCAAAGTCAAGTGGAGAGCCTATCCTGGAATGAAGAGGTTGGGGATATGAGGAGCTGAAAGTTTGTCTTCTCTGGTGACAGAGTAGAACACAAATTATTCTGGTTTTTAGGTTCATTCCCTCTGCCTCCAGGCCCCCATGGGCAGGGCCAGGAGAAAAGGGGGGGCAGGTCAAGGGAGAAAAGAAGGAGGTACAGCTGTGCGCCCCTGAGAATAGCTGGTGACTGGACCCCAGGAACAGTGATAATTGATATCCAGTTGGGAAGGTTGAAGTTTCCCGTTTCTGCATGTAAATTCCTACACGTTATACCTAAGTCTTTATCAAAGTTCAGTTAATCACCATAACCTAGTTTCAACCTTGCTCATGGGGAAATGATGTTGGATTCTTGGGCGAAGTGAAGCAGGCTCAGAAGTGGGGGGTCCACAGTGCAGAGAAAGGCTGTCCTCAGGGGGCCACCAGGAGACAGAATGGATTTTAACTGTATTATCGTCATTCCCAGTGGATTTGTAGAGCTACTTGCAAGGAATGAGAGCGAGAAACTGAGATTTTTCTGCAGCTGAGTAGAATGACGGCTCGGACTGAGTCACCTCTTAAAAAATGCACTTGATGCTGGAGAAATGAGGACTTGTAGATGGTACTCACACAGTCCGACTCGTAAGGCGGTGGATTCCGTTCCGCTGGTCTTCCCTCAGGGACCTGGTGGATGGAGATACATTACTCCTTCTTGGCTTGCCTGATGATCCTGCATCTCTGCTTTCCTTTCTTCGCAGTCTCACCTCTAACAGAATGTTTACCTGTTTCTGTCTGGGTTCCCATAATACATGTTTGGATTCAAGATCCAGTCCTTTGAGACCCTCAAGGAGAAAGTCAAAGGTGAAAAGGAGGAGAAGGAGTGGAAGAAAGTAAAGGAAAATAAAGGTGGGGAGAGATGGAGGGTGGGGAGGTGGAGGAAAGCAGTGGGTTGAACTATTGCTTAGGCCAAGCCAGGCAGCACTGATTTTCTCAGCATCTCTGGCGTTAAGACCAGCCATCACCACCATCTAGTTTAACCCATTGTAAACAACTATCGCGTGACACTGATGTGATCCTGAGAGAGAACCTTTATGTTGGGGTGCATCATTATTCACAAACCAGTGGGGACTAAGTCAAAACGTCACTCCAAAGAGTCAGATCACTTTCGGACAGAGGACACACAGAGATGGATATGGGGAGATGTGCCTTCACTTTACCTGTCTGAGTTCAGTCACTATTCATGCACGGCCACGTGGTCTTAACTCCGTCACTCCACTGTCTAATAATTAGCTAGTAGGTACCAAGCACTCCTAAGCACCCAGCCTTAGGCTACGTGCACCATCTCATCCCACCTACGGCCGCTGAGGAAGGACAATGCTACAGTTATCCATATTTTAAATAAGAAAATGAAGGTTTAGAGAGATTCTGAAACTTGTTCAAGGTACTAAATAATATAGTAGAAAAATGGGGATCCGCGCCCAGCCTGTGCTGCTAAGTACCATGCCCCCACGCTTTCTGCCTCCTCGTCTAGAATCTGCTTTCTTTTTCACTTTCTCTTAATTGCTTGCACGTGCTTTACTCATCTCAGGTGACTCTGGGTTTTTTTTGTTGTTGTTTTTTTTTTTAAAGATCTCTGCCTTCCTTGAGTGGCTGAAGCAGGGCAGCTTACTCACATCTGAGCTTTATCCTGCTGGTGTTTTCCCTCTGAAGGGCTTCTGGGTGACACTCAGCGGGCGTCTGATCATCTTCCATCCCTCATCAGTGGTGATGAGCTCAGAGAATAAGATGCCTCATTAGTAGATCTGAAAGCTGAAAATCTAAGGACATGATCAGAACTCCCTGATACAGTGGTTCTTCAGAGGGAGCAATTGATTTAAATCTTTCGGGCTTCCATTTCCTCATCTGTAAAATGAAGCAGAGATAATGCCCAGTGCAGGAACCTGTTGTAGGGAACAAAGGGGAATGAAACCAAAAAAGTTCATAGACTTATGCCTGACGTAAAGTAAGCACGCCAGAAATTTTAGCTGTTTTTACTGTTATTAGAGAAGATTTCTAATCCCCATTGAGCAGAGGAAGAAACTTAAATCCAGCAGGGAGGTTCCTTGCCTCAAATGATACAACTGGTCACTGGCAGAGACAAAAGACTTGCATTCCGTGATCATCCACTGAGCATCTGTGTGTCAGTCTCTGTGGTAGATGCTGGGGACACTTGGATTAATATGTGCAGTGTGACCTCTTTTCAGTACGGCACGTTTCCCTAAATATTCATGAGTACGCTCAAAGGGGAAAATGCTGAGGGTTCTGGAGACGAGTTGTCATCTCAAGGTCAAATGGTAGATGCTGTAGACGGTGTGTGAAAACAGGAACTCAGTCACCCTGATGCCTAAGCTCCTACCCGTTCCATCCCACGAAGCTGCCTTCTGCTGGATGTAATTAGGAAAGTATATCTTTAGAAAACTGACACCCATTATACAGTGTATTCCAACATCAACTATAAATTATTCTCTCCATCAGTGCAGGAAATTGGGTGTTGACTGTGTTTCAGTTAGAAAAAAAAAAGTTGATTCAAATTCTACTTGAGAATATCATTTAGGGAATGAGGCCTCCATAAAAAGTCATAGACTAAGAGTATAGAAGACTTGGTTCTAGTCCATTTGCTCCTAGTTAGGGACGTTGTTTCCTGTGTTGAATAAGCAGGGTTTCATTTCTGGTACAAATGGGGCATTTGTGCATTTGGGGAGGTAGGGAGGGAAAAGTAAGCCAGGATGTTTATATGCTTTCTTTCCTGCTGGCGCTGCCTTTATATTACATTATGTTATTTTCATTTTATTCTTAGTTCTTGGAGGAAGGACCACTTAATAGAGAATCTTTATACCCAAAGAATGGAAGAGGACTTAACCATATGCACTGGGAGATACTGGCTCCCAGGGTTTCTAGGCGTTCATGCAGGGGTCCAGACTCTGAGGGCAGAAGCAGCGTGAGTGGGAAGTAGCCAGTGCCTTCCTACCATCAGGAGGAAATTAGCAGAGAGGAGCCTTTCTCTCTCTCTTGTCCCCACTCCCACTCCCAGCACCACAGTCTTGTCCTGGGCAGTCTTGGCATGAGATGCTAAGCAGAGACGCAGCTGAGAAAGATGGCCCTAGGTAACATGAGGCTGAAAGAGAAGGGAGGACATGTGGTGGAAAGGTGGCAGAGATCGCCACCTTGGAGGTGAGAGATCCGTAGGAATAACCAGGCTGGCTCCCATTCTGAGTGTCTACCACATGCCAGACGTTGTTCAGAAGTTGTTTCTAAGACATGTAACCGGTCAAGTACGACATCTGTATTTCAGTGATGAGGAAGTGGAGACTTAAGGAGGTTACATAACTTACCCAAGGCCAAACAGTCAATGTCAGAGCTTAGCTTTCCACTTGTACCTGTCTGTCTGTAAAATCTACTCACTTCACTCATGCCGGGCTGGGACGTGGCTATGAAAGGGTATAGAAAGTTAAGAATGTTTATCTCAGTGACTGCCTGTATTCAAAACTCAAAAAAAAACCCTCAGTTTCCTCTTCTGTAAAACAAGGAGATTTAGGTCCCATCTGGAAGCATAATTTTGGGCAAATAGAAGCTTAACACCCTTTGACACCTGCCTTGGCAAAGCACACATTATAATCATTCAGAAGAAGCCTCCTCTAACTCTCAGTAAATAAAATCTATTTTGGATAAGCAGGATAAACAAGATAAGCACAGGAACCGTGCGAGAATCTGTAAGTGGAGATAAATAACTATACGCAGAAAAATAATTTTCAGCATCTGGAGATTCATGAAGACTGAGAACTAAAACAGAGATAGAGCTGTGGGTGTAGTGGCCTGACAATAAATCATGGAGAGGAATGGCTGGGAGGGATTTTTTAAGGTCATTTATTCTAGTGCGTCTTCTTCACCTCCATGCCCCCAGGTCATCTTACAGGCTCTGCTTAACCATGTTCAGAAGGCGGAACACACCATTTTAGGGAAAATTCTTGCATTGAGCTCAACCTTCTGCCACAACAAATCATGGAGAATATAAAGCCTAAATAATGCGTTTCAGTTGAGCAGTGGCATTCGTTTGGCACTGTCTTTGGCCTCCTGACAAACAAGCTGAAATAAAGAGGAGAAAAGACTCAAACATTTTGGTGGAATGTTTTCAAGATAAAGTGCAATCAGAATAATTAATGCAAGTGCCAATGTGATATTCGTTTCTGGATCCATTTACCTTATGAAATGAATCTTAATTACCATGTCAAAGCTTGGCATCAAAAGAAAGGGACAAAAAGTCTCAACAAAATTTTTTGTTTCAAAATGATCTGGGCAGATGACTTGGGGTTAGCTCCCTCATAAGATTTATAATCACAGGTATTCTTTTTAGACTCTAGCTTTTTTGTAAGGCCGCCTTTTCTTGGGTGAATTGGTTTGATGGAAAGGGGGCCATTATGTGTAACCGAATGGCTGGTCTCATAAACAAAAAGTCCTTGGGGAAATGGAGGAAGAATAAATTTCCTGAATGCTATGGACTGAATTGTGCCCCCTCAAAATCCCTGTGCTTAAGTCTGACCCACAGTGTGGCTGTGCTTGGAAATAGGACCTTTAGGAGATAACTGAAGCTAGATGAGGTCATAGGGTGGAGCCTCGATCTGATGGGATGAGTGTGTTTATAAGAAGAGCTGCCAGGGAGCGTGCTCTCACTCCCACCCCCACCCCCACACGCACACGCACACGCAGTGTGGGAAAGCCATGTGTGTGCACAGTGAGAAGGTTGCCATCTGCAAGCTGGAAAGAGATCCCTTACAAGAAACTGAACCATGCCAGACCTGGAGCTTAGAATTTCCAGCCTCTAGAACTACGAGAGAACTCAGTCCTGCTGTTGAAGTCACGCAGTCTGTGATGTCTGGTCATGGCAGCCCAACCAAGCAGGGCGTGATTGTTGATCACAGGTTATGTGTGTTCCTATATGCTTACAATGGAGTCCAGGATCGCTGCCTGTTGACCTCTCTGATCTCACATCTTCCTGTTCTCCATCCACACCGTCTTGACTTCCAATCAGACTGAACTACTCTGAGTTCCCTGGATCCACACTTTTGTCTTCCCCGCTTCCAACCATGGATACTTTTTCCACAGCAGTCAGTGTAACGTTTTTAAAAGTCAAATGCAAATATATTCCTGCCCTGCCTACCCCTCTATGGGCCTTGACTGCACTTAGATGCAAGCCAGAATCTTTCAACTGACCCTCCGGACCCCATAAGTTCAGTTTGCTACTTCCTTTTTCCCTTGTCTTGCACCCTAACTCCACAGCTCTCTATTCCACTCACACTAATTTCTCGAGTGTCTCTCCGTCCACCCTCCTGGCCTCCTAGGTCTGCACCTCCTCCAACTAAATAAACAGAACAAGACAAGCCATTCTCATCTTCTAAGGAGATGATCTTCCCTTACACGTTTACTTCCTGGCACTCATCACTGCTTTTTTTCTGATACTGTGATTATTCTTGGGCATCCCATTCGATAGAAAGTTCAGAGGCTGTGTGAACTGGTCTCCACTGGACCCACAGAGTGTAGCACGAAGCCCAGCGCATAATCACTTATTTAATAACTACATACCCTCAGTTAACTGCTTTTACCTCCTTCTCTCCCTCCTCTCTACCTCAACCTCCCAAACATCCTGCAAGTCTTAGCACAGAAAACATTCTTCTGAAGCAATCTATCCTTCTCCCATCCTAAAATTTATTTTCTGCATCTTAACATTATCCTGTTTGCTTAACCATCCCTTCCACTAAATTGCGATCTCTCTAAGGGCATGGGCTACACTTTGTGGACTTCTGTATCATCAGAGCTGAGCAGAGTGTCTGGCACTAGCAGAACTCAAAATCATTTAACAAATGATCAAAGTAGAGAGTACAGTGCTGTCCAGTGGTTATTAGCTAGCATGCCAGCTATTTTTTAAAATAATCTAAGTTCTACTTCTTAAAAAAATGCCTTCATGTATGTGGGTAATGGGATGTGTTTGTTACAGAAGAAGAAAGCTGTGTTGACCGGAATGTGTCCCAGAAGTTTTCCAGGACATCAGCACAATTGCTTAAAAAGCACAGGCAGTAGCAGGGTTGCCCAGGATGTCTGTAAGATGCTAGTCTGGAAGGCTTTGTTTTAACCGAATTGATTTATTCCTTGGTCATCACCTAGCTGTGCAGGATGCCTCCTGGAGACTGGCTATGGTGTCTTCATTTGCTTTTGAAAATATACATGGCTTCGGCATTGCTTGGCAGGAGTTTTCCTCTTCACAGTCTCCCTGAGGTAAGAAAGCTGGGAAACACGTTTTAGGCAATGTGGATGGGAAATGACCCCTCCCAGATGGAAGTTAATGGACCAAGTACACGTTTGACCCTTGTGTGGATTAACTCCAAGACCTCTCTGAGAAGTTTGGAATTAGAACTTCCAAATGCTGGTCGTTTTTTCTCCTTGCCTGAGTCGAGGAGAACTAAGCTAAAAGACTACAAGAGAAAGCAGGTCTGCCAAGATGAAAGATTGAAAGGGACAAAGGTAGCAGAGATGAAAAATGATTTGGTCCCAGAGAGATGGACACAGCTACACAGATGAGGATGGGGGAGGTTAGCTGCCTTGATGCAACTAAGGAAAATTACTGGAGAGTTTAACATATGTTTGCTGGTTTCTGTCCTTTCTCAGGCTGGACTGCCCATGCTGCTTGTGATACGCAATACACTCTTGCTTTTATCTGAGTTGCTTTTCTGATGCTATCGTTGAGTGAATGTTCCTTACCTAAAACCAAAAGTACTTGATCAAGGCAAGGATTTTATACTTATATTGAGTCTCAAGTCATTGCAAACTGACTTTTAAAAAAATGTAAACAAAAAAACCCCACGTAGAACTAAGGAACTGTGACCTCCAGGAGAATGAAAGGAAGCAGAAACTGATCTGGAAGGAGATGATCTTGGATTCAGCTGCCCTGATATGGGAATTTTCTATCCTTCCCTGGGCAAGAAAGAGAATCAAAGTGCAGAGCCTGTCTGAATTGGGGTTTTGATTCTCTGCATTGCCCCCCCCAAACAAATAAATAAAATAATAAAAAAAATAAGTAAAAATAAAAAGAGTTATCCTTGAAATCTATCCGCACTATAAGTTTAAAGATATAACAAGGTTGCAATATAGTTAACCTTGTAATGCAGACGTTTTCCTATCATGTTCTGTTGGTCCCAACTCTTAGATAATGCTGGCAATCACACAGTGATAACTACCATTTGTGGAGAGTCTGCCACATACTAGGCACTGTGTGGTAGTTCATTGGAGCAATTCATCAACCCTATGATAGACATAATTTTTTTTAAGTGCGTAGATCAGAGACGAGAGAATATATTTAAGTAATCTACATGTTCATGTAGATTTAAACCAGCCTTCACTCTTAATACATCATTACAATATATAAAATTCAGGTAAGACCAACACTTAAAATTGCACTTGGTATATTTAAACGGGTTTTAGTTAGATACCTTGATGGCAAATCCTAGAGCAATTGTAGAGAAAAAATGGATTTCAAAGCCCCAAATCCCACATCTAGGTTTTAAAAACTAGTGATTTTCCAGGATCTCCTAGAATTTCAGTCTTTTTTTCTGGAAAAAAATAAATCTACTCTTGAGTATTTCATAGAGTCCTTCAAAGCTTATTTTACATTTCAATTTAACCCAAGAAAAAGGCAGGGGGAGAAGAAATTGGCTCATGAAGCAATTCCCTTAAGTTTAAAGTTTTCTACTTTGGCAATAAGCAAAACCTATCGTTTATATGTAAGGTCCTTGCAATATTTATCTCTCTCACTGTCTTCTTGTGTGTGTGCGTGTACGTGTGTGTCTGGGTGTATATTCCAGATGGAAAAATAACACACAAAAGACGTAGGAGATCTAAATTATAGTCCTATCTCTGACTGTAATTCTCTAAGTATACCTGTACAATCACTTCGTTTCCCCATTTTTCTCAGTTGTAAAGTTCAATTTTAAAAGTGCTTGGTCTTGTTTGGAGAATGAAAATGCCAGGTAATGGTGTTACATGCTTAATTTTCTTGATAATTTCCCCCAACAGGGAGTGATGATCATTCACAGACCATGCGAAACTTTCTGGTAAGGGGGTTTTCAAGTGGTTTTTGCTTTCTTTTTTCCGCCTTTGCCTTAGACCTTTGGAGATCATTATTTGAAAGGGGAACTCTAATTTCTTTGGAGGGTTAATGGGAATTTTTGTAGCATAAAATCGCACAACTGTGATTGAAACAAATGGAGCATTTAAATCAATAACAACAAATCATTAGAACAGCTGGTAATTAACCTTTCATCTCTGTAAAGGATTATTTAGGAAGCCACACAGGGTAGCGTCTTGTATACAAGTGTGGTGTTAGTGGAAAACCTGCTGGTCCAAACACTGTTTTAATCATGAGTTAGAAATATGAAATGGAGCATGATTTGATTTTAGAACTGATGCTTTTCAGATGCAGAACTTCCAAAGGTGACTGAAGATAATAGTGCAGGGTTTTCCATTTACATAGCTGTTTTCATCTCTAGATTACAGCAGATTTTTATAAACATAATTTATTTATGCTCTGCATGACTGGGATAAGAAATAATGGCTTTTGAGAAATGAGAAATATATCATAAAAAGAGACAGACGTATTCCTCTGAGGAAGGGACAGGAGAGAGAACAACTCTTTTCCTCAAGTCAAATAACCACCAAACCATTGCATAGTTCGTGATGCTTCAGACTAATTTATCTGTCCCCCTTAGGGCCATCTCAAAAGAGTGAGAGTTTTATTTGAAATAAACTAGACTTCAGCAAAAGTAGTGGATCCGATGCGTAACACGGTGTCAGCATTCTAAGGCACATGGCAGAGCAGAGCTCATTCGTCACTTGATTTATTCAACAAAATTATGAGGACCTACTATGCCCATAGCATTTTGCAAGCTACTGGGAGAGCACAGTGACGAGTTAAGCTCTTCTCTAAACTCCAGGGATATACATAGCTGCCATGATGACTGCTGGATAAAGTGGGAATGCACAGAAAGAACATACAGCTCACTCTTGGAGAGTCAGGAAGGCCACTTAGAAAAAGCATCAGCTAAGCCAAGATCTGAGGGATGAATCAGTATTAACCAGGGGAAGAAAGAAGGGCTGGGTCTCTGCTTAGAGGAATATCAGTGCAACAGTCGAGAAAAAAGAGAAAACTGTGGAGCTGCAAGTATGTCAGTTTAACAGGAGTCTAGAGTTCAATGAAAGGAGAGAAGAACCACAGGGTTGAAGAGAGAAGTATTAACCATATCATAAAGTAACTGCTGCTAAAATTTTTTAAGAGTAGGCTCACTGCACGTTCAATATCTGCCTTCTAGCCCCCTTGTGGATTATTTGGGCTGAGTAATTAGGTTTCAGATAGACTTTTCAAAGCTATTCTTACATCTTTTTTTTTTTTATTCTTATTGAAGTGCAATCAGTTACAATGTATCCATTTCTGGTGTATAGCAAATTGTCCCAGTCATGCATAAATATACATATATTCATATTCTTTGTCATTAAAGGATCTTACAGGATATTGAATATAGTTCCCTGTGCTACACAGAAGAAATATTTTAATCTATTTTTATATAGAGTGGCTAACATTTGCAAATCTCAAACCCCCAAATTTATCCCTTCCCACCCCCTTTCCCCTGGTGACTATAAGATTGTTTACTATGTCCGAGTCTGTTTCTGTTTTGTAGATGAATTCATTAGTGTCCTCTTTTTCTTTTTTTTTTTAAGATTCCACATATGAGTGATACCATACGGCATTTTTCTTTCTCTTTCTGGCTTACTTCACTTAGAATGACGATCTCTTGCCCAGAGCCCTGCCATTAAACTTCCTTAGCAGTGACAGATTGCCATAGCACCTCCATTCCCCAAGAGCTTGTCCTCTCACGTGTGTCAGCATGGTCTCACTCCCGTGCTTTCCTTTTTTGACCCGTTGGGCTAACCACATCCTTCCTGGCTGTGTTATACTCACTTTAGTTGGTGAAGTACTGCTAACTCATGAATGTGTCCATCTCCCTTGGAAAATTCTGTCCGAAGGGCCAGTACAAACCTTCCATAAAACCAAGCCAAGAATTTACTCTTTTCTGGTGTAAGCCAAAAGAAATCATCCCCTAAACAAAACGTAACTGGTCTCATAACCATCAGAGTATAGAGTTCTTCCCTAGTGGGGAAAAACCTACCATTATATCCCTTTATGATTTATAAACCAGTTTTACCAGTAGCCTTTGTCAAATTTAGTTTGAATTAATAATGTGATTCTGTGGGGCTGTTTTCAACTAATCAAAATTATGCCTAAGTTTTATGCATACAGACATGATATGAGGAGCCCAGTTTATTAGCCTTGACCTGGTTTAATTTTGAAAAAAAGTCTAGCATTTTAGTTTCTCTGAGATCAGCAACTAGGAACAGCAAGATTTTATATCTTATCCAAAGGGTATAAAGGAAGTAAGAAGTGGAGGAAGAAATTCTGACAAAAGCATTATGATTTTCTCCAGACAGCATTTTCACAATGCCTGTTGTAAGTAGGTGACAGAAATTTCCAACAAAATTGTTCAAGCCTTCTTAATTCTTAGGATGATTTTAAAAAGGGGATACTGCTTTAGTTAATCTTAAAACTTTTCTTCTTTCTTCTGCATTTGATTTGAGCATGCTTAAATTCTGTGTCCTCTGCCACCAGCCCATCGTCAACAGTTCTTGCTTTTCTTGAATCTAGCTAGGGTCGGGGTGGAGGAATCGTTCTTTCTCATAATACACTTTGAATTGTGAATAAATGTTTGAGGTTGAATAGTCAAAAATGATAATGAATAAAACCTTTTCCAACACACAGGAAATGTTCAGTGAAATGTTATTATTAGATTATAATAACCTCTACTGCTATTTGCAGAACACTGTGATAAACTTATAATAATTCAGTGGATATAGGCATTTCAACTTCATTTATAGCTGAGGAAAAGCATACGGAGGTCACGCAGAGAAGCAGAGCCCGGCTGCCTCATAACTCAATCTATTTTGTCTTTTTTTTTTTTTTTTTTTCCTGGAAACACACTCAGAGTATATTTTCCAGCTTTCATTTTCAGTTACCTGTGGACGTGTTACTGAGTTCTAGCCAATCAAGACACTTAGAGAGAAGTGGGGAATGCCATTTCCGGACCTGACTGGGAATTAATATTCTGTACTCAATCCTCCATGCTGCTTCCTCCTTCTACCATAAATTCCAGAAGCTATCCTTGCTATCCTTGAGAATGGCAAAATCACGAGATGGATGAGACTGGGAACTTGAATCACTAATTGGAGATTGGCCACAACCCATCAGGAGTACTAGTTTCGGTCTTCCAGTGAGAGAGCTCGAGACTTCTGTTGTGTTAAACCACTGAGATCTGGGGGTTTGTTTATTACAGCAGCTAGCGTTACCCTAAGCAGTACATGCAGCCAGTAATGGAAGGAAACAGAATTTGAATGAAGGCATTCCTTGTCCCAGAACATATGCTCTTAAACACTTCTCAGCTGTCAAACAATACAGTGTCTCCAGTATGTTGCTTCTGGGACTGTTGTAGTGGGGATTCTATGTGGAAACTCATTACTGGAAGCATTTGCAAAATATTTCCCAAGCCTCAAGCTCCCTTCTGGTTCCACTCAGAAGGTCCATTTTTCCCTCCTTAGGAATTCAGAATCATAGAAAATGATATTATGTCTAATGGATTACACAGTGGGGCAATGACCATGGCTGCTTGGTTTTTTATGACAACTTGTTTACTCACTTAATGGTATCTTTAAGATTATTTTTAACAACTGCACCCAAGAAACATAAATTATTTGGGCTTCACTGGCTAAACACAGGTTATTTTTTTCTTTGGGCACTGTGGAACCTAGGAACTTAGATGTGCATTGGAACCTGGCAAAATGAAGAGGAAATAACTTCCTGTTTTGGGTGCATTCGTGATAATTGAGAATAATAAAAAAAATATAATTATCCAGATGAGGTGACACAACTAGTTTATTCTAGAACTTTGATCTAAAAGACTTTTTGTGGAAAGCCATCTCATCAGGATCAAGAAAATGCGTCGTGGTTAGATTCGGTGATGCATTTCAACATCATAGTTTAGTTCCTTTCTGCCACTCAGTACCCCCTGAACTCTGAATAAAATAATCTTCCAGAGGGGCCCCCAAAGTAAATGCTGTCTTCATAAGGCTTTTGAAAAGTCTGTTTGTGTTTGATCTACCTATTATTTCTCAAAGATAGAAAATGGGAAGATAATATCTTGTCACTCTGGGGTAATGTATTGTTTTGAGCTGCAAAATGAAAATTCTCTTGGTATATCGATTGGCCTGATCCTGGGTGAAGTAAAAAGCCCCCAACTTTTATTTAAATACCTTGGGTAGTAAGAAGATCCTTCTATCTAAAACGTTTCCTTCATCTGCTTTTTAGTGCTTAAAGTTACCTAAGCGTCAAAGCCAAAATCTCAAAAGACATAAAAATCCCCCTCGGGCAGGAAATACAAGTACCAAAACTTAAACTACCTGAAAACAACTTATTTCAGGGCTTTTCCCTTTGAATTTCTCTGATAATTAACAATATTGAACACTTTTTTATGTGCCTGTTGGCCATCTGTATGTCTTCATTAGAGAATTGATTGTTTAGATATTCTGACCATTTTTGGATTGGGTTGGTGGGAATGTAGTTTGGTGCAGCCATTATGGAAAGCAGTATGGAGATTCCTTAAAAAACTAAAAAATAGAGTTATCATATGATCCAGCAATCCCGCTTCTGGGCATATATCTGGAGGGAACTCTAATTCAAAAAGATCCATGCACCCCAGTGTTCATAGCAGCCCTATACATAATAACCAAGACATGGAAGCAATGTAAATGTCCATCGACAGACGACTGGATAAAGAAGCTGTGGTATATTTCTACAATGGAATACTACTCAGCCATAAAAAAGAATAAAATAATGCCATTTGCAGCAACATGGATGAACCTGGAGATCGTCATTCTAAGCAAAGTAAGCCAGAAAAAGAAAGAAAAATACCATATGATATCACTTGTATGTGGAATCTAAAAAAAGAAAAAAGACACTAATAAACTCATCTACAAAACAGAAACAGACTCACAGACATAGTAAACAATCTCATGATTACTAGGGGAAAGGGGTGGGAAGGGATAAATTTAGCAGTTTGAGATTTGCAGATATTAACTACTGTATATAAAAATAGATAAACAGATTTCTTCTGCATAGCACAGGGAACTGTATTCAGTATCATGTAATAACTTTTAATGAAAATGAATATGTGTGTTTGTGCATGTATATATATATAATTGGCATATTGTGCTGTACACCAGAAATGGACACATTATAAGTGTCTATACTTCAATTAAAAAAGGAAAAATGAAAAAGTGAAAAAAAAAGGCTGAGAGCTAACCAAACTTAATTTCTTCTTCTCTGCTCTGCCCTGGGCCAGTTTGGTAATCAAATTTTATCTCCATGAATGTGTGTATAAAGTACAAATAAAATTTAGTGGCATCTTTTGGTCATGGCTATGTTGCATGAACACATTTTTATATCCCTAATAGACCTTTTAAAGCCAAAGAACCTGACAATAAAAGCTTTTAAGAAGCTTCAAATTTGTGATATAATTCATTTGCACACTTAGTTGGTGGTACCGTCTCATTTAAAACTCATTTCCGGGGTATAGGTGTAGGCCTCTTTTTTAATATGCAAAGCACTTTGTTTGAATTGAATTTCTCTCTGCTTATTAATCACACACAATATTAGGAATAGAGTCTCAAAATAGCATTGCCTCCCAGAGAGTGACTAGTTCACAGCTGCCGAGAATACATTATTAAGTATTAAAATACAGCATGAGAAACCGTTCCTCCATGCTTACCTGTTATGCAAGATATTTCAAAATGCATACCTGACTGCTTGAGATGTTTTGTAATAGCTGTGTTCTTGTCAACCTAATTCCTTTTTTGCTAGTAGGAAACGTGACTCAAACACAAGATGATGAGAATAAACTAAGATGCATTTCTCTTAGGTCACATGTGTGTCTCATATTCCTAATTTGGGAAGGACCTTCATGGGGGCAATAGCAGAAGTGGGAGGAGCTGAGAAGAGACATTTTCTTCTTCTTATACGTCAGAAGAATCATTTCTCACACGCTTCCTTTCTAAATGAAGAAGGGAAGATAATTTGGTCAGATTGTAAGCTATTTGTTGGGTATCATTCACTAGGAAGGAGTGGTGTCACCTTGTGCCTTGAGACTCATACCGTGTGCCTTTAGGAGGAGCCAGGAGCTGTAGGTAGGTTCACAGAAACCTCCACCTCTAGGGTCCCAGCACAGTCTCAGAGGGATATTTGCATTGCATTTTCTGCCATTTGTAGTCTGTTAGGAACCTCATAAAGAGGAAAACAGGCTATCATTTGGGGCACGATTGTGGTATTCCAGGATCCTTTGACCAAAATACCATCTAAATGACTCTCCTCCTCCACCCGCAACTCATAGAATGGCACTTACCTTTTATCATTTCTGTAAATAAATGAAAGCAGCGTTGATCGCAGTGATGAGATCCAACTTTGGCAAAGCAACAGATAAAGGGGCTACCACATTTTTAGCAGGTTAGTTAGTTGAAGAAATAAATCGTAAATTCTACATATAGATCATTGCCTTTGATTTTGACCAGCTGGATTTTCTAGAAAGCATCCTTACTTGAAAATCAGTAACTTTTGTGTATTTTATTTAGCTCCATTGCCAGATCCAGATAATACCACCAAAGCTATTAGTCAGAAGACTGAAGAGAGTAGACATGGTGTAGGTAGGTAGAATAATTCTTTTTTCTCCTTTCCATGGGACAGGTGTAGGTTTGCCTAGCTTTGTCATTGTGTTACTTTGGTGTTTTAGCAGAGCAGCAATAAAGAACAAGGTACCAGTATGTTGGGTTATCGATGCCAACCTTACAGAATAGATTACTTTGAAAACTATACCATCTCCTGACAAATCACTGCCACTTAAAACTAAAGGGACCAAAAAAACTAATAAGGTGCTAGAAGTTCCTGTACCTTTATCCTGAATCTTAAAAAATGAAGCCTATTATAGAAAGTGTGTAGGTAATATATGGGGATATTAAGCGAAACAGCTATGTTCCACATTTGTTTAATGAAAATTACAGAAAAGGAAATCACCACAAAAAGAGACACACAGAAGATAAAGATCAGTGGAAGCAGAGATTCCACATAAGAAATAACCAGGAGAAACACAGTCTTTACAAGAGACCAGAGATAGTGTGGAAGATTCTGAGTTTCCCACCATACTTGGGATTCAATCCACATTTTAAAAGCCAGTGATAGAAACAAGTAAAAGATGTTCAATGTTACTAATTGTTAGAGAAATGCAAATCAAAACTGCAATGAGACATCACCAGTCAGAATGGCCATGATTAAAAAGTCCACAAATAATAAATGCTGGAGAGACTGTGGAGATAAAGGAACCCTCCTTCACTGTTGGTGGGAATGTAAATTGGTGCAGCCGCTATGGAGGACACTGTGGAGATTCCTCAAAAACCTAAAAATAGACTTACCGTGTGATCCAGCAATTCAAAAAATATAATTCAAAATATATATAAAATTATAATTCAAAAAGACACATGTACCCCACTGTTCACAGCAGCACTATTTACAATAGCCAAGCTATGAAAACAACCCAAATGTCAATCGACAGATGACTGGATAAAGAAGATGTGGTGTGTGTGTGTCTGTGTGTATACAGACATACATACATATATATATACACATATATACACACACATACATACATATACGTATACTACCTAGCCATAAAAAAAAATAATACCATTTGCAGCAACATGGAGATTGTCATTCTAAGTGAAGTCAGTCAGAAAGAGAAAGAAAATACCATATGATATTGCTTATATATGGAATCTAAATAAAGAAGGACACAAATGAACTTATCTACAAAACAGAAACAGACAGACATAGAGAACAAACTTATGGTTACCAGGGGTTAAAGAGGGTGGGAAGGGATAAATTGGGAATTCAAAATCTGCACCTCTTGGGGAGTGATGGAAATGTTAGCTATCTTGATTATGGTAGTGGTTTCATTGGTGTATACATCTATCAAAATTTATCAAATTGTACATCTGAAATATGTGTAGTTTACTGTAGAGGACTCATACCATAATAAAGGTGTTAAAAAAGAAAGAAAGAAACAAGTGCTGATGAGGATGTGGAGTAAAGGGAACCCTCCTGCACTGTTGGTGGGGATGTAAATTGGTGCAGCCATTATGGAAAACAGGATGGAACTTCCTCAGAAAACTAAAAATAGATTTAACATATGATCCAGCAATTCTACTTCTGGGTATTTATCCAAAGAAAATAAAAACTAATTTGAAAAGATATATGTACCCTTGTGATCATCACAGCACTATAGCACTATATATAATAGCCAAGACATGGAAGCAACCTAAATGTCCATTGATAGATAACTGGATAAAGAAGTTGTGGTGTGTTTGTATACAATGGAATACTACTCAGCCATAAAAAAGAATGAAATAATGCTATTTGCAGCAACGTGGATGGGCCTAAAGGGTATTATGCTAAGTCAGACTGAGAAAAACAAGTGTCATGTGATTTTACTTATATGGAATCTAAAAATCAAATAAACAAAACAGAAACAGACTCAGACACAGAGAACAAGCTAGCGGTCATCAGAAGGGGGAGAGGTAGCAGAACAGACGAACAAGTGAAGGGGATTAAGAGGTACAAACTTCCAGCTATAAAACAAATTAGGGGAATGTAATGTACAATATAGTCAAAATGTAACGATTTTGTGTGGTGATGGATGGTAACTGGACTTACGTGGTGATCTTTTATAATGTATAAAAATATCAAATCACTATGTTAGACACCTGAAATGACTATAATATTGTATGTTAATTATAATTCACTTAAAAATGAATAATAATAAATAAAAGTCAGTGATCAAGATACTCTCAGCAAGCTAGAAGGCTGTGGTCCTCCAGGTGCCTGATGTTAGGGTTATAGGTCCTCCTCGCAGAGAGCATGCCTTTCGAGTGTTGAGCTAGAGATGCTGCCCCAAGTCAGGCTGATTTTCCTGTCAAACCTTACAGGCAGTTGTCAGGAACAGGAAGCAGCAGCAAAGAACAGGATCTAGACTCGTGCAGGTGATGTTGCCAAGAGGGCGAGACAGTGATTTGAGGCCAGCTTGAGGGCTTGGCTCCCTATCACATCATTACAGAACTACAAAAAAGTCTCTTACATCCGTGTGCTTCAGTTTCTTCCAAAAAGGGCACAACAGCATTGCCCACGACACGGGGTTGTGGTAAGAGTCCAGTGGGATAACGCATGGGGAGCACTTACTGAGTTGCTGGCACAGTTGGAGCTCTGTGGCTGCACTGTCACCCTGCCCTGGGCTCTGTGATGCTGGAGGCATGTGAAGGTTCTCTAATCCAACCAGTTCCTATTGTAGAGATGGGAAAACTGAGGCTCAGAAGGAACACAGGATACTACAAGTGAGCTGGTGTCCTAACCTTCTATCACAAGGAGGTCCCATAAGCCACCCAGCAGAAATATATGCAGTGACAAGAAGGAACTCAGAAGCCCAGCACTGAGGCAGGGTGTGCCTCTTCTACCTGGTACTACTGATAACTGTTGTTATGGAAACCAAAGGGTAAGAGTGTTGGCTGGAGCCAGCAGACCATGAGGACAAGGACCCATTTCAGAAGTGAAGCAGAAGGTTACTTCAAGCTGTTTGGTAAATCTCCAGGCTCTTCCCCAAGTGGGAAGCTGAGGAGGCCTGTTTGATGCTCCAATTCTTTAGCAAAAAAAAAAAAAAAAAAAAAAGAGAGAGAGAAAATCTCTAGGCTTCGTCATTGCTCAAGGTGAGCTGAAGTAGGGCATGCGACGTGCTGCTCCCAGGCAGCTGTATCTACCCGCCTGTGCTTTTCCCAACTGCACGGGGTCATGCAGTGTGGTCCCTGCCAACAGTCCAGAGAACGCTTAGTGACATGCCCTCTGATTGTTAGAGCTTTTTTAGTGCGGCAGAGAGTAATTATCCTTGCCAGGCATAAGACTGATCTCTTTTTAATACAACGGAAATGAATGATGTCTCTTTTTCATCTTGATCATCTTTGAGCATTTTTGAGACGGCGGACTCTGGAGACGGCCAAAGATAGCTTTGTGTGCTCATTCTGTATCTTTAAGGAAAAAATATTAGAGACATAATTAAATGTGTCTGAATCTATTAGGCCATGTGCTGGCATCAGAACCAGTTTTTTTAGAACGTAAAGCTCTCTAACTCACACCTGAAATTTAGAAACTTTAGGACTTTAGGGAGCTGTCCCTGTGTCCCGTGAAATTGG
The DNA here is from genome assembly GCF_036321535.1 of Camelus dromedarius. Lineage (NCBI taxonomy): Eukaryota > Metazoa > Chordata > Mammalia > Artiodactyla > Camelidae > Camelus > Camelus dromedarius. The sequence goes on along the minus strand of NC_087462.1, from coordinate 11,865,301 downwards.
GAACAAAATGATGCTTTTATCTGCATGTTTTAGGAGAAAGTCTCCAAAAGTTATCTCAAATTTTCTTAAAGGATCTGTATGACAAAAATGTTAAGAACTACTCATCTCAAACTGCCTCACATAATACTGAATCTGAGTTCTATATCCAGCCCTGTACTTTCAGTACAGCTAGCCCCAAGTTTGCAAGTGCCTCACACCCAGTTCACATTGACTAAGCAGTAAGGAGAGTGGGTGGCTTCTCCTTATTTAAGGAAATCCAGGGACATCTTGCTTCAGAAATGGCTGGAGGCAGGCTTTTAAAGACGATCACCACGACTTTACTTTTTTCCCCTTTCTCTCTCGATCTCTTTACTCTATCTTTTTCAGTTTCAGGAAAAGATCTTGCCACATCCTGGCAAGAAGTCCACTGTGGAAGTTCCAATCTTGGAACCCCCCTAGCTGAGCAAACCCAGTGAAAGAGTGTATCTCCTACTTGGTAATTCTGATAATTGACTGATTGGAGCAACTTAAGTTACGTACCCTGCCCCTAAGCCAATCACGCTAGTCCAGCGGATTTCGATTTTGCACCTTTGGGGATGCCGGAAGACAGTTTTGATTGTCTCAGCTCCAGCAGACTTATGGAATCGAATAGATGGAAGACAGGGAGGCTGTTAAACACGCAGTGCACAAAGTCAGTCCCCTTCAAGAGAATTCTTCGGCTCCAAGTTTAATAGTGCTGAATTTGGGAAACCCTGCTAGAGGCAATGCAGTGGAAGACTGATCAGGCCTGGAGCTCATGCCTATCCCTGGATCAGGACAAGAGGATCCAACAGTAAGAAACTCAGAAAGGGAGGTTCCCAAAGAAAAACCAGGATGCTGCTGCTAGAGGAAGGAGAAATGTGCTCCAGGCAGGCAAAACCTAAAGGGATGTCTGCTAACGAAGAATTTTTAAGAGCTGTCATTGAAGGCTTATGACGGGTCAGGTGCTGCACTAAATATATCCTGGGCTTGTTAGCTAATCCTCACAGAACTATAAACTAATTGCTATTATACCCATTTTATACATTAAGCATGTAAGGCTCACCCAGCTGATAAGAGGCAGAGAAGCATATTGAACTCAGGATTTCTCACTCAATAGTCTGAGCTCTCTCTCACTTTATTCTGTGTCAAACAATTCTGTTTAGTGGAGAGAAAAAAATAATTCTACTACTTAAAAAAATAAGAAATAAGAAGGAACTTGTCAATTGATTACTCAGACCTGTCTTGACTCCAGTGAAAAGGAATACTTGCTTTACAAAGACCTTACCTGAGTTGCCCATATGCTGTGTGTGTGTGTGTGTATGCTTGCACAGATTTTCACTTGTATATTTCAGGTCGTTGAGTAATTCCTTTTTTCTTTTTGCTTGTATGAGTTGTGTTTATTTAGGGGAAAAATTCTTCTAGGTCATATATTTTCTAACTTCTTGCCTATTCTTTATCCCAAATGTCAAATTTCAAGCTGCTTGCTGCAGGGCAGTTGTGATTTACTTTCCTCCTTCTTCTGGTGAACTGGTAAAACTGGATGTGAGAAGTACGGCTGAAAAAGAACACACAGCCCGGGATTTATATGTGTGTGTATATGTTTTAGGGGTTGGGTATAAGGATTAATGGCTTCATTAGCTTTAACACTTAGCTGTAACATTTTTGTTATAGACTGATTTTATATCTGTCTCAGCTATTTTGGTTTGTTTGTAAATCATATCAGACAGATTTTTTTTAATTGAGGTATAGTCAGTTTACAATGTTGTGTCAATTTCTGGCATACGGCACAATGCTTCAGTCATACATGAATATACATATATTCATTTTCATATTTTTTCACCATAAGCTACTACAAGATATTGAATATATTTCCCTGTGCTATACAACAGAAACTTGTTTATCTGTTTTATATATACCAATCAGTATCTGCAAATCTCCCAGTTTATCCCTCCCCACCCCTCTCCCCCTGGCAACCACAAGTCTGTATTCTATGTCTGTGAGTCTGTTTCTGTTTTATATGTAAGTTCATTTGTCTTTTTTTTTTTTTTTTAGATTCCACATATGAGTGATATCATATGGTATTTTTCTTTCTCTTTCTGGCTTATTTCACATAGAATGACATTCTCCAGGGCCATCCATGTTGCTGCAAATGGCATTATTTTATCATTTTTATAGCTGAGTAATATTCCATTGTATAAACATACCACAACTTCTTTATCCAGTCATCTGTCAATGGATATTTAGGCTGTTTCCATGTCTTGGCTATTGTAAATAGAGCAGGTGTCTTTTTGAATTAAGGTTCCCTCTGGATCTATGCCCAGGAGTGGAATTACTGGATCATATGGTAAGTCTATTTTTAGTCTTTTGAGGAATCTCCATATTGTTTTCCATAATGGCTGCACCCAACTCCATTCCCACCAGCAGTGTAGGAGGGTTCCCTTTTCTCCACACCGTCTCCAGCATTTATCATGTGTGGACTTTTTAATGATGGCCATTCTGACTGGTGTGAAATGATACCTCATTGTAGTTTTGATTTGCACTTCTCTGGTAAGTAGTGATATTGAGCATTTTTTCATGTGCCTATTGGTCATTCATGTCTTCACTGGAGAATTGCTTATTTAGGTCTTCTGCCCATTTTTGGATTGGGTTGTTTGTTTTTTTTCTTATTGACTCATATGAGCTGTTTATATATTCTGGAAATCAAGCCCTTGTCAGTTTCATCTTTTGGAAATATTTTCTCCCATTCCATAGGTTGTCATTTTGTTTTGCTTATGGTTTCCTTTCCTGTGCAAAAGCTTGTAAGTTTAATTAGGTCCTATTTGTCTATTTTTGCTTTTATTTCTATTGCTTGGGTAGACTGCTGTAGAAGATGTATGTGAGGTAATGTTCTGCCTATGTTTTCTTCTAGATTTATTGTGTCTTGTCTTATATTGAAGTCTTTAAGCCATTTGGAGTTTATTTTTGTGTATGGTGTGAGGGAGTGTTCTAATTTCATTGATTTGCATGCAGCTGTCCAGTTTTCCCAGCACCACTTGCTGAAGAGACTGTCTTTTTCCATTGTATATTCTTGCCTCCTTTGTCGAAGATTAATTGACCAAAAGTCTATGGGTTTATTTCTGGTCTCTCTTTTCTGTTCCATTATAGTTTCAATTTACTTTTGACATAATCTCTGTCCCTATTCATAATCTCTTTTAGTTCCTTCAGTACTTTGATCACTTTGTTTTGAAGTCATGATCTAGTAGACTATCAAGGTCTATTTCTTTGGTCGTTCTTTCAGGGGATTCTCTTGTTCTTTTAATTGGGAGTGGTTCCTCTGCTTCTTCATTTTACGTTTATCTCTCTGGCACTATGGATTATGTAGTATCAGCTATCTACTGTGGTCCTGAAGGGGTTTGCTTGCTTGTTTATCTATCTATCTATCTATCTATCTATCTATCTATCTAAAGTGGATGCAGAAATAAAACAAAAAATTTTAAAAGAAAAAAAGATTTGAAAACAGTATGTGACAGAAGAACAAGACAAAGAGAAATAAAAACCAAATTGAGACAAATTTTTAAAAACAAAAAAAAAGATTTGAAAACAGTATAATCAATAACAGAAGAACAAAACAAAGAGAAATAAAAATCAAATTGAGAATTTTTTTAAAATTAATTTAAAAAATTTTAAAGAAAATTTTAAAAGGGATTAAATAATTAAAAATTAAAAAAGAAAAAAGAAAAGGGAAAAAAAGGTGGATGTGTTCCCATGGAGACTATGAACTCTTAATAATTTTGTTGAGAGATCCTCCTTAATTATGGGTGATTACCAAGTCTTCCTTCTGTGCCTTTTGTCTGTTATTCCTTTGGTCAAGGGTGTGGCCAGTGTGGTGGTGGCCAGAACCTGGCCTGGCTATTGAGCGGGGCCTCCTTTTTGTTCTGTGGTTGCCGCCGCGCCTGCCCTCACCCTGCTGTGCGCACTCGGCTGGCTGGTGCTAGAGGCCCTCCAGTCAGTGCCGCTCCCAGTGCTGGCAGGCGGGGGGTCGCGCCCCCTCCCCGCGCTGCGTCCCGGCGCCACGCGCTCGCCCGCTAGGTGGGCGGGTCACGCCCCGTTCAGCGTTGCGCAGGGTCCACACTCGGTAGGCTGGCTCAGGGATAATGGCGGGCCAGCCCTCGCCCCTGCTGTGCGTCAGAACTCCGCTCCTTGTTCGTTTGTCTCAGAGGCTTGAGTTCATAGAGGCCCCGGGAAGGACGGTCCCCTCAGCCTGGGGCTGTAAACAAGTCTCAGTCCTGTCTGTGAGGTGGCGGAGCCCCCGCCCCCGCCTGGGAGCCGCGCACCGGGCAATATGGTAAATATGGCGGCTGTGGCTGCGCCCCGCCTCTCCACACGCGCGCGCTGCAGGTCTGAGGAGACCAAGACTACGGCTTCCCTCCCCACAGGGCACACCAGGAGTGTTGCTTTGCCTTCTCTTTTGTATTTTATGGGGGACCCAGGCTGTTCTGCTCTGTGTCCCCTCCCAGCCACGGGGCTGCCTCAGTGTAGCCGCCCCCGCCCTCCGCCAGCCCCGGGCAGCCCGGCTCGGCCCCCAGCTGCCGGCTGGCGACTCGGGCTGGGAGTTGCAGGCACCCTCTGTGCCTGTTTAACTTAGCTCTGTCGGTCATGGGGTGCTCTGTACAGATCCGCGCCTCGGAGGCGCCCCCTCTGTCCTGCTGGCCTCTCCATGGGGGAGGGGAGAGACCCAGCGAACATCCTCTGCCGCTCCCTCCCCGCGGAACCGGTCCTGCGCTATTTTCCTGTTTCTCCCTTCTTTTTTTTCCTTTTCTCCTACCAGATCTGTGGCAAATTTGTCTTTTGAAGAGGAGATGTTCTGTCCAAGTTCAGCAGGTGTTGAGTGGCTGGGTGGGTCCCTGGATGTCAGTCTTGGTGTATTTGTGTGAGAGGGCAAGCCCTGAGCATCCTTCCCCTCCGCCATCTTGGCCCTTCCTCGGATAGGTTTTATATTTCAGTTATTTTTAAATTGTTTATTATGGAAATTTCTAAACATACCCCAAAATAAAAGACATAAACCGCCTCATCAACCAGTTACCCAACTCTAATAACCATTAATATTTTTGCATTCTTTTTCATCTAATTCTCTTGAGTTTTTCCTGGAATATTTTATAGCAAATGTCCAACATACTATGGTTTAACTCCAAGATATTTTAACATGCATCTTTAAGACATTTTCTTACAGACAACAATGCCATCATCAACACAGAAAAACATCAACTCCCACTCTTTTGGTCTAATACCAGATCTGTATTCAAATATCTTTAATGAAATTTGTTTGCACTTGGTTTGTTCAAATTAATATTTAAGCAGTGTTCACTCACCGTATTAAGTTGCTAATACTTAAGTATTAAGTATTAATACTTAGGTTGTTAATAATGAAGTTGTTGTTTAAGTCTTTTTTAAGATAGACTAGTGCCCCCACTCCACTCGATTTTTAAAATTGGGGGGGAGGGAGGTTTATTATTTATTTGTGTTTAGAGGAGGTATTGGGGATTGAACCTAGGGCCTCCTGCTTGGTAAGCCCACTCCGACTTTTTTATGCAGCTGGTTTGTTAACAAATCCAGATAAAGTGTGCTGATCTTCATTTTGAATTTGGAGGATTGCTTCTTTATGGTGTCATTGAACTTGTTTATCATGACTGTATTTTCTGTAGACTGGAATGTGGAGCAAAAACTCTGATCAAGTTCGGGAAGAATTTGCATTTTTAAGAATTTATTGTGTTATGTAAGGAGACACATGTCTCACTTTTAGTGATACTACGATTTATCAGTGATTATAGGTAATGACAATCTGATTCTCTCATATAAAGTCCCTCACTGAATGCCACCTAGTAGTTTACCATTATTTGATGGCCATTTACTTGAATCAGCTCTTTTATTATGGACTGCAAAATGGTAGCTTATCTAATTCTGCCATCTCTTGCATGTATTAGCTGAAATTCTTTATAAAAGAAATTTCTCTTATTTACCAGGGCTATTTAATTCCTCTGAGGTAGGGTTCAATAAACAAAAGCAAGATAAATATTTATTTCCTTTTAATTATCAGTGTTCAGAGTAATGGTTAGTATCCTAGCATCTTTAGTGGGGCCCAGTGTCTTATATTTTGTGTGTGTGTGTGTATCCACATTTTGGATATATATATCCATGTCCCTTCCACCCCAAAAGATGGATAGATAGATATAAAATTATTAGATAACTGTCAGTATTTACATTTCTCCAATTCTCTCATAAATGTTATGTTATGTGTGTTTACATTTTGTTTGTTAGAGTCAAGATCTAAATAAGTCCGATGCGTTGAATTGCTTGATGTGTCTCCTCCTTTAATTTTGAGATTCCCCCTTCATCTCTTTCCTTTCTGTGCTATTTTTTAATTGCAGAAATTAGCTTTTACGTCCTATAGACTTTACCACAGCTTGGAGTTTGCTGTCTTGATTACTGTTAATCCGTTACAAAACAGAATTTCAACCATCAGTCTTTCTAATGCTCAAGTTATTCCATCTTTAGCTAGTGGGAGAAAGAAATGGTGAAATTAATTCATTGCATTATTCCTTATAATAGAAAAGTAAATAAAGTATTAAAGGGAAACTAAGGGAATAAAGAGAATAAAAATACAAACTTATAAAACTATTAAAATAGAAAGAAAAGTAGACCATACTAAAAGACTATATATTCTGATAAATTATAACAAAAATTAAAAGCCAAGAACGAATATTATATCACCTGTGTATAGTAAACGGGTTCACTATTTCATTAAAATAAAAGCATTGGCTAACAAAGTGAAATACAATTCAATATTGGGTTAAAGATGCATAATTTAAAGGGAATCCCAAAAGCTAAAACCAAAAAGACAGCAAAGATACATGAAAGGAAAAGAGGAGTCGTTATCTTGCTACAGAACAAGAACTAAAGCAGGCCAGAAATAAAATCAGACAGAAAGAATATTTTATAATCATGAAAATCACAATATGCAGAAGATATAGCAATTATTTAAAAGCCCCATGAATATTTGAGTACAGGTGTCTGTGTAAACGTAATGTTCATTTCTCTTCAGTTAGCACCTTGGGTAAAAAAACATTAAGAGTCTTTATCATCTTCTGTGGCTTAATGTCCATCCATTTTCAGCCATTACCTTTACAGATACTGTTTTTGTCCTGTTCTCTTCTCTCCTGGGCTGGTCACAGCACGTAAATGACCTTCTCTTACCTCTTTTCAATTTTACTAATCTTTTGTTTCTGTGTTTCATTCTTCTTAATTCATTGATTTATTTTAACATCTCTTCTTGTAAATACTCATTTCTTTTTTGGTTGTCTTAATTCTGACTTTGACCTACCCTTTGAATCCTGCACTTCACATATTTTATTTTTTTAGTTCTTGAATACTTATGCTTTACAATTTCTAGTTCCCTGCAGAAGCTCAGTTCCCTTCTTTTTTGTTTTTTGTTTTTTTGTTTAGGAAGTATTATTACTTAAATGTCTGTATGAGAAGACTCCCATAAGCAGGCATCTGTGTGTCTCAGTTTTTCTGTCCTGTCATTAATGTATGAAACACTAGTGTGCCTTGTTGTTTTATGATGCATGCTAGGCATTGTATTTGAGAAAGTACACGTACAAAAGGGTTGAGCTCTAGAAATACATATCTTCTTCTAGGAAGGACTTTCATTTAGCCTGTAAGAATGAATACTCCAAGATGCTGGGGGCATTGGCACCCTGGCCTCACCTCAATCTAATTTCAGGAGTTGATACCATTCTATTCTGAGCTACAATATCAATCACGGCTTTGTAATTCTGCAGTCTTCTGGAGACCCCTACCCAAAGTGAGGACTTCATCATAGCTGTGTTGACACTTCGGAGGCTTTGGACTCTAAATCCTGTTCTCCTAACCTGTTAGGCCATCAGGAAGCATTTTTTTTCAGGATCTCAGTGGCATCTCTGGAATCAGAAAAACAAACCAACCAAACCAAATTTAAAAACAGCCTTTATTTGTTTTTTACAAAGCCTAATAAGCAAAAAACAAAAAAAGAGGAAGAATAGCTCAATACTAGACTGATTAATAGAAGAAACATGTTGGTAGCCAAAGGGTAACATGGTTAAAATAACACATTTGAAGTTCTTTTAATTACTTAACCCACGTGTATTTGGAGGTGTGCAAAGTATATCTGATTTTAGAATATTTTTTGTAAATGTGGCTTGATTTTGTCTTTCTCTTTCTAGACAAGTAAAATATTTACAGAATATCAGGTTTTTTGGTTTTTTTTTTTTCTGAGTGACATACTTTGCTGCTTACTCATTCAGAAACGAAGAGGCCCCCATGGCCACCTGTGAAGGGTAATGATGAGTTACCCACTGTGTCCTGCTCCTCTAGGCGCTGCAAATTGGAGGCTGGGGAATACTGTAGGCAGCCACAAAAGGAGTTTTTATGTTTTAAGACCCGGAGGAAAGTTCTGCAGGGAAATGTAACAGTTTACTCAAAATTTCAAAAATTCTTACTACAGATTATACTAAAGCACTATCAGTTTACGAGTGCTATTTTAACGTTTTCAATAATTGATTGGAAGTCATTTCCTAGCAATGTGAGCGATGCAAAGGTCTGCTGTTGGATCTGCTGTCCCTGAATTCTGTCAAATGATAATACTCCTCATAAACTGTGATTTATGGCGAGGAGCCCCTTCCATGCCATCTGCTGCCACAAGAAAATAGCACAGGGTTCACAGAGCATCCAAAAGCCTCTCTGCTGAATATTTACGACATGATCCTGTGGGAAGCAGGGTGCAACAAGCATCAACCAGGCAGTGGCAGAGACAATAGCAAAGCAGGGTTCAAACAAGTGAGTCACTTCTGCTGTCATCAGGGTCATCTCCAAATGTCACAAGGATGTGCCATCTTCACTATTTCAGATCCTTATTATTTTAGGGGACCTGTTCTTTTTGGCTGTCCAATATTGGAAACTCCTTCCTGTGTTGTGGAAAATTTTCCATCTTATGAACCTTTGTGGGCAAAGCAAGGTCTAGGTGAGGACTTCCCCAGGCCCTTGAAGCTTAGGCACAAGAACGATGTAAGTTTTGTTTGTCAACAGCAGTAAGCTGAAACAGAAACCAGTGTCTCAAAGAAAGAGGGACAAGGGAGCAGGAGCAGTTACGGGTTTCCAGGGTCACCAGGGCAAAATTTACCATCATCTCTGCTTTGTGGCTGCAGTGCAAGGCGCGGTATCATGTGTCAACTGTGGTCCCCACCACGTGGTTCTGTAGCATTGCCTGTGATGTTAGTCACCTGGACTCTGGTGGTTCTTACCTGCTTTCAGAATCTTATTTTCTAGTCCTTCACCCTATGCCTTTATGAGCTACTAATAGTTTCAGTAAGTTCCTTTTCAGCTTAAGTCAGCTGAAAGTATATTTTGTTGTTTCTAATTGTGGCTCATGAGCAGTGCAGTCACCATCATCATTATCACCTCCGTCATCCTCAAAGGCAAAAGGTTACTGTTCACTTAAGATGTGCCAGGCCGTCTGCTACACTTCACGGGCGTTATCTCAAACCCGTTTCCCAGCAAAAATGGCCTTTCAGCAGTTCTGAGATGTAGGTACCATAATTCTCCTCATTTTACTTTTGACAAAACTGAAGCTCGAAGAAGTTAAGGAATTTGGCCAAAGTTAATCATCATGAAAACTGAGATCTCAACTCAAGTACTTTTTTAAATTGAAGTACTGTCAGTTACAATGTGTCAATTTCTGGTGCACAGCACAATGTCCCAGTCATGCATATACATACATATATTTGTTTTCATATTCTTTTTCATTAAAGGTTACTACAATATATTGAATATAGTTCCCTGTGCTATACAACAGAAATTTATTTTCTGTAATGTATTTTTATATGTAGTGGCTAATATTTGCAAGTTTCAAACTCCCAAAGGTATCCCTTCTGCCCCACCCCCCATAACCATAAGATTGTTTACTTGTCTGAGTCTGTTTCTGCTTTGTAGATGAGTTCATGGTGTCATTTTTTTTTCTTTTTCTTTTTAGAGTCTACATATGAGTGATATCACATGGTATTTTTCTTTCTATTTCTGGCTTACTTCACTTAGAATGATGATGTCTAGGTCCATCCATGTTGCTGCAAATGGCATTATTTTATTCTTTTTTACGGCAGACTAGTATTCCATTGTATAAATATACCACATCTTCTTTATCCAGTCATCTGTCAACAGACATTCAGGTTGCTTCCATGTCTTGGCTGTTGTGTATAGTGCTGCTATGAACACTGGGGTGCGTGTATCTTCTTAAATTAGTCAACTCAAGTACTATTACTTCATATACTGTTTCTGTTAATGGTAGTAGTACCACTCATGTTATTACTCTACTTCCTCACTCCTGAACAAACTTGATTCTTTCTAATCATTTTACCTTGTGCTGCCCTACTGCTGTCACAATGGCTCCAGTCCCTGTGAAATAATCATGGAAGGTATTATTAGCCTCATTTTACAGATGAGAAAACTTAAGAGATACCTGAATTGCTCAAGGTCACATGCAGTTACTAGGTGATGAAGACTGAGATGGAACCTAGATCTTCAGACTCTAATGGGATTCAATATTGATTACACTAGTAAAATCTGAAAATAATTTTGCTCCCATTTCTAGTCAGGAATCATTTTAATAATGGTAACTACCGTGTAAAACACAGAGAAATTAGGAGTCCTCTGTTTTTCAGTCATGTCTGTATTCCCAAAGGATCTGTGAGCCTAATAGGCTTTCGTTAAATACTTGTTGCAGTAATAAATTCAATCAAGTGATAACCACATTCCTCAAGTTTAAAGACAGCATACTGTTGAAATTTGTAGATGTTTTTTCTTTTCAATATATGGAAGCTTGGCTTCCCTGAAAAGTACCTCCTTTATTTTCTCCCCATTAGAAAGTAAAACTTAAGGCTAAAATGTAAACTCCTACAAAAGAAAATATAAAATACTAAGTTGTTAACAGAAAAAAAGAGAATGTATCCACAGGGCTAGGCTCATGCAAGCATTAATTTGTAATAGTGAAAGATTACAAATAACTTAAAATTTCTACATGAACCAGAATAATCTTGACTTTAATGCATTTTTAATACTCTGCATTTGCTATTGTTTATTAAAAGTATTACTTTGTTTAAATAGCATTTAGAAGTCTTGCATCCAAATCCATGTAATTACAGGCTCAGACCTTTAGAATCAGCTTACATCCTCTCTGCATTGCCTCTCCTATCTTATTTCCTACAACTCTCCACCTAGTTCACCTCATTCCAACCACACCGACTTTCTCCATGTTCCTTGAATGTGTCAATCTGGCTTCTGCCTCAGGGTCTTTGCACTTTCTCTTTCCTCTGCTGGGACAGTATTTCCCCTAATATCTGTGTAACTAGTTCCCTCACTTCACTGCTGCTTCCATTCAAATGGTTTTTTATTTCCTTTGGAAATAAAATTTTATTTTTTATTGAAATATAGTTGATATGTTAGTTTCAGCTATACTACATAATAATTTGATATTTGCATATATTACAAAATAATCACCATAAGTCAAATAAATGTTATTACAATATTATTGACCATATTTTCATGCTGTATATTCCAGTCCCATGACTTATTTATCTTATTTCTTTATATAACTAGAAATTTTACCTCTTGATCACCTTCACCTATTTCACACCCAGCCAGCTCCCTCCCATCTGGCAACCACCCGTTTCTTCTCTGCATCTGAGTCTGTTTTCATTTGGTTTTATTAGTGTATTTTGTATTTTAGATTGCATGTATAAGTGAGATTGTGTGCCATTTGTCTTTCTGTCTGAGTTATTTCACTTAGTGTGATACTCTCTAGATCCATCCATGCTGTCACAAATGCAAGATTTGATTTTTATGGCTGAGTGATATTCTTTAGTCTTTATCCATTCATCTATTGATGCTTCCATATCTTGACTGTTATAAATAATGCTGTGTTGAACATTGGAGTGCATGTATCTTTTCGAATTGGCATTTTTGTTTTCTTTGGGTAAATGCCCAAATGTGAAATTACTGGATCATACAGTAGTTCTATTTTTAAGTTTTTGAGGACCCACCATTTTGTTTCCCATAGTGGCTGCACCAATCTACAGTCCCACCAACAGTACACGAGGGTTCCCTTTTCTCCACATTCTCACTGACACTTGTTATTTTTTTACCTTTTTGATGATAGCCATCCTAAAAGGTATGAGGTGTCTCATGGTGGTTCTGATTTGTGTTTCCCTAATAATTAGTGATGTTGAGCAGCTTTTCATTTGTCTGTTGGCCATTTGCATGTCTTCTTTGGGAAAAAATATCTCTTTAAGTCCTAAGCCCATTTTTTAATTAGATTGTTTTGTTTTGTTTTGATATTGAGTTGTATGAGTTCTTTCTGTATTTTGGATATTAACCTTTTATTCAGTATATCATTAGCAAATCTTGTCCCCCATTAGTAGGCCACCTTTTTGTTTTGTTAGTAGTTGCCTTTGCTGTGCGAAAACTTTCCGAGGTGTATCAGAGAAGCATTCACTGATCTTCGTAAGTTAGCATCCTTCTATGTTCACTCTCTACCCTTCACCCTGCTTTCTTCTTCATTGAACTTATGTTTGATGTCATGTATATGTGTATATAGAGATACATGTGCACACTGTGTTTAAAAGTGTATTGTTTTACTTTCCCACTAAAATACTAGCTTCAAAATCAAACTGTTTTGTTTGGGTCACTGCCAAATTCCCAATGACTAAATCAGTGCCAGAAAAATAGTTATTGGTCAACCAAGTATTTGTTGAGTGAAAGAAATTTGTTTGCTCTCATGTAAGTACACTGTTGAATTCCTGATTGAGTGTCTACTCTTGCCTTTGTGAAAAATCACCCTCTTTTCTTTGAATGGACGAGTCGAGCCCTGTTGGTCACTTTTAGTCTTTGTTTGCTCCACACTAGGCATTGGTTCTATTCCTCATCTGTATTATGTTTGGATTCAGTGCGTCTTTTTAATACACCTACACTAGGCTGGGATTTTTGGTCTTCTCCATAAATCACTTTGAATGTTAGCAAGTAGAATGCTGTGTATGTGAACCGTAGATGAAAATAGGTAGAAAGATATCCAAAAAAAAAAAAAAAGGGAAGGAAAGAGAGAGAGAGGAGAAAGAAAATCTGTAATCTGTAATACTGTTGGGTCATTTAGCCTGAAAGTAAAAGAAAAACAGTTAAATCTGTTTATTTCTTGTCCTCATTCCTATACTAGCAAGAAGGAACCAGAATAAGATTAGTGCTTCTGCTGGTTGTCTTCTCTAGAGATGACTCTCTTTATCCAAGAACTGAAAAAATCTGAAAGCTGAACCAAAAGTAATGCAAAACTAATCTTGAATAGGACTCATGTATAAGCCTATATATATTGTTTGAAAATGTGAAACTTCAAATTCCAAAACACAAATTAATTTCACAAATTCAAACGAATTTCATTTAATTTCCTAATCTAAAATAAACATATGGGCCATCATTACATATTAATGAGGTGAATAGATTTAAGCAACAGCAACAACGAAAAATAAGAACATTGGATTTATAAGAAGACAAACCTGTTTGAGATACAGCTGCCATCCATATATTAGTTGTGTGACTTTGGGCAAGATTCCTGGCCTCAGTTCTCATAAACGGCAGATTGCAAGCAAGAGACACGAAGTCACTATGGGAGAATCAGGTTATGTTATTGTGATCTATAATAAATATATATTTGGTCTTTGTCCACTGTTTCTGACAGAGCTCAAAAAAAATCTTGACATTTCCTAAGTGAGGAGAGCTAGCAAGTCTTCTTTCATTATGTTAATAAGGTGAGTTTTGGACCTCACCTACTGATGGAGGCTGGTTGCCAGGAGAACCAGCCATGTGACTAGAGGATTAGAACCTTTAAACCTATCTGCTAACACACATACCTTTTAGGAGAAAAGAGAGACTAGAGTTTGAATCAATTGCCAATGACCAGTGATTATTCAACTGTGTCTATGTAGCAAAGCCTCCGTAAAACCCCAAGAGGACAGGGTCTGGGTTTGGAGAGCTTCCAGGTTAGTAAGCATGTGGAGGTCTGGGGAGCGGGGCACACAGAGCCCCAGGAGGGCATGGAAGCTCTGTGCTCCCTCCCACATGCCTTGCCGTCTGCCTCAGTTCCTTCTGGCTGTTCCTGATATATATCCTTTTGTAAGACACCAGTAATCTAGTGGGTAAAATGTTTCTCTGAGCTCTGTGAGCCACTCTAGCCAATTAATCAAACCCAAGGTGGGGTCATGGGTGGCTCTGATCTATAGGCAATTAATTGGTCAGAAATACAGGTTACAGTGGCATTGTGAGTTGGAGGGAATTACTAGAACCTCCAGTCTGTAGCCAGTTTGTCAGAAGCACAGGTAACAACCTGGGCTGTGACTGGTGTCTGAAGGGGTGGAGGGAAGGGGGGCATTGGGGGAGGGGTCCAGTCTTATGGGACTGACCCCTTAAGCTGTGGTATCTGATGCTCTCTCTGGTAGTTACAGTCAGAACTGAGTTAAATTGTAGGATACCTAGCTGGTGTCCAGAGAATCACTTGTTGGTGGTTTTGCAGTGGGAACCCTCCCCACCCCAGGAGAATTGGATCAGAACCCTCATTAGTTATTTAGTGCCATGTGGTATCTCTTACGTGGTCCAAAGCATCTTTCTACTCAGTCATTTGACCTTCATTCATGTAAATATGATACCTCAAATACTGAAGTCCTACGTAGCACTGTATGTTTTTGTCTGCCTCATAAAAATGCTCATTATAAATTGTTTTTATGGTGTAGATGTCAGTGACCTCCAGTCTTTTAAAAGCACTCTCCCTTTGGATTAGGAAAAGAATGTCATGCCCTCTACCATTGTTAGTGTTTTCAAAGTATGTTAAATATGGTGACTACTTCAATAATGAGGCATAACTTACTAGATAGATTACTGGCCTGTCTTCCTTCCCCGCGTTCATGCCATTTTTTTTTTTTTCTTGTATCAGTTTTGGTAAATTAGGATTTTTCTAAGAATGCCCTTTCATCTAAGTTTTCAAGTTCTTTATAATATCTCCTTTGGTTTCTTTTAATGTTCATATAATCTGCAGTGAGGTCCTCTTTTTTATTCTTGATGGTTATTGTGTGGTATGTATGCACCTAAAGGCTTACCAGTTTTATAACCTTTTCAAAGAACTACTTTTTGGCTTTTTGACTCTTAATGTGGTTGTTTTCTGTTGAATTTCTGCTAATATTTATACATTGCCCTTATGATGGCCTTTGGGTTTAATTTTGATGTTATTTTTCTAAATTCCTAAGATGGATGCTTGGCTCAATAATTTCCAGTCTTGCTCTTTTGTCCAATACACATTTAAACCTCTAATTTCTCTTTAAATGCTACATTAGTTGCATCCCACACACGTAATATATATTTTTATTAACACTCAGTTGAAAGCACTTTTCAATTTCTACTAAAATTGAATATTTTACTCATAGATTATTTAGAAATTTATTTCTTGAGTTCTAAATATATGTATATTTTAAACTCATTTTCTAGTTATCAGCATATTGCATTGTATCCACTGCAATAATTTTAATCCTTTAAAATGCTTTGTGACTTTTCATATTGCCCACTATAGCAATATAATTTTTGTAAATGCCCCATGTGTGCCTGAAAAGAATTATGTTCTGCATATTGGATGCAGTTTTATATATAAATACAGATATTTGCATATATATGAGGTCTATTTATATGTATAGATAGAGTGAGAATCAGATGTGTTGGTGTTCAGCTGTGCTGTATTTATTACTCATTTTTGTGTGGTTGTTCTCATAAATACTGACCATTTAGTAAATATTTATTGAGTCTTACTATTAGGCACAATGTTAAGTATTTTGCGTGTGTCATTTGATTCAAAACTTACAATAACTCTATGAAATTAAAGGAAAGAAGCCAAGACTCTAAGAGGTTAAGTAATTGCCCACAGCCCCACAGTTTGGGGAGTGAGATAGGGCGGGATGAGAGGGAAAGGGTGGGATAGGATGGGGTGGGTGATGCAAAACCAGTACTGGAATCCAGTTCTATTTTGCTCCAAACTCATACACCCATGACATTGCCTAAAATCTCGTGGGTAACATTCTTTATCACGTATGTGGCAAATATTTTTGTTTGTTTTTCCCTATCTATCTGTTCTGCAAAACCTTATGTATTAATTCCTTTCCCAGGAATGACTCCTGGTCAGTGTTGCAACTTTTAAATCCTGTATTTATCTGAAGAACTAGTGACTGTGATGTGATTGTCATGGGGAAGGTTGGTTTCCATTATTTATTAAAGAAAAAAAATAGCATCCGATTGGGAATGTGAACTCAGAAGAGATTTCCATTTATCTGGAAGAGAAGGAAGGAAAGAGGAGGGAAGGAAGAATGGTTGGATGGATAGACAGATATTAAAAATCATACTACTCTGTAACACTTTCAGTCGTTCTCCAAGACAGAAACACCTGAGTAATCTTATTCTGGTGACTCCGTGACAGATGCCTTATATCATTTGTCCATTGCTATATCTCTAGCACTTACTACAATGTAGGTTCTTTGTAGATATTTGATAAATGAACTAATGAATACATATCCTGAAAATTGTCCTAGTAAAGAAATGACTGACTTGTTTTTATTTGCATCTTATATAAAGGTACAAAGAGTAGATTAAACCTTGAACTGTAAGACTGGTATAACTACAAAATGAATTTCTCTTGCTCTGTTTCAAACTTATTTTCAGTCCTTGTTTCGAAGTCACAATGGATTAGGGGACGTTATGGTGTGAAAACACCCACATCTGAAATGTCCAGTTGGGAACTTACCTTCAGGGTTTCCTCCATGACTTGCAACCCACAAATCACTTAAGTTATCCAGGTATTATGAATTTTAAATGTTCTCCAGAGAGAATTTTTTTAATACTCTTTTTGTTAGTGCAACTGAAGGAATTACACTCAGTCCCTTATTGAAAAATGTATGAGACAAGATAATAAGTATTGGGTCTTGTACAATAAATCATTTTAACCAGATATGGAAGTAATAAACATAGATCAGATAAAAGGCTGATATGTTGACTAATGTCACCATCATGGTCATTTCTAGGGGGAAAAACCAGTTCATCTTTCTATTGAACATGTGCCATTATAGCAAATAGAATCATTCCGGCTTATTTTGTTCTTGTTGCTTTATTGCTATTATTTTTTAAAATCACAGAAGTTTGAGACTGACTTTGTAATATGAGAAGCCCAAGTTTGAAATATATATAAATACAAATCTAGTGCAGTGACACTGCGATAACTTTTTCCATTATTTTAATGGTATTTGTAATGCTCCAGTAATTTGAATAATAGCATATGAGAAATTAATAGGCATTTTGCAGAATTCAATGTTGAAAGCTTTGGGATTTAAATGTAAATTGGGAAAAAAACTTCACATAGTCATGAAGACTGAAAATGGAGTGGCAGAAATATGTTTAACATCTTTTCAAATCCTTGCCAGGTATTACTAATTATTTCAGTAAAGAAAAGGGAAACTCATTTAACTGAAAACAAAAACAAAAACTTCTAAAAGGAGCTGCCTTATTAGCTTCTGTGGGCAGCAAGTATGGTACATCGTGAACATTTTGAGCTCTTCTGTTCCCTCAGTGTCAGTCCTAATGCTGATTTAGAAGTTTTGTGTCTGAATCAAATGATAGAATCATTCAAAATTTGTGGTATCTGGAAGAATGAAATTCATCCTTAAAAAAAAAAAGAAACAAATTTACTGAGTGATAGTTGTTATACAATACACTACACATACTTAAAGTGTATGATTTCATAAACTTTGACATATCTATATACCCAGGAAACCATCACCACAATCAGATAATGGATATTTTCATCACCCACAAAAGTTGCCTCATGCTCCCTTGCAATCCTTTATTCCTACCTCTCCCTTTACTCCTCACCCAGGCAATAACTAATGTGTTTTCTGTCACTATATATTGACCTAGATTTCCCAATGGAATCAGAGAATCATACAGTATGTATTCTTTTTTGCCTATTTTCTTTCATTTAGCATAACTGAGATTCATTCATGGTGCATGTATTAATAATTCATTCCCTTTTATTGCTGAGTTGAATTCATTGTATGGATATTCTTTGGTTCTCAGCTTTTGGTGGATATTTAAATGTTTGCCATTTTTGGCTTTTATAAATTAAGCTTGTTCAAGTCTTTATAGGCACATATGCTTTCATTTCTGTTGGGTGCCCACCTAGGAATTGGAATGGCTAGATCATTATGTTAGCAGTGTGCTTAACTTTTTAAGAAACTGGACACTATTTTCCAAAGTGACTGTACCATTTTACTATCTCATCAGTATCTTATTTTACTGTCTCATCAGCAGATTCTCCACATCTTTGTCAACACTTGCTGTGGTCAGTCTTTTCCATGTTAGCCATTCTGAAAGACGTGTGGTGGTTTCTCATTGTGTTTTTAGTTTTCATTTCCTTCATGGCTACTGATACTGAGCCTTTTTTCATGTTGATTCAAATTTTCTGCCCAGTTTAAAAGATTTGGATTTTTTTTTTCTGAGTTTTAACAGTTCTACATATATTCTGGATACAAGTTCTTTATATACTTCACTGTTTTTTTTTTTTCTCTCAGTGGCATTTCTTATCATTCTCTTAACATATTCTTTTGAAGATCATTTTTAAAAAAAACTTTAATAAAGTTCAACTTAAAAATTTAGGTTTTTTTATGGATTGTGCTTTTGACATTAGTTGTTTTGTGAAATTATCTTTGCCTTACTCATGGTTCCCAAAACTTTCTCCCATGTTTGTTTCTAAAGTTTTGTAATTCTTGGTCTTATATTTAGTACTGTAATCCATTTTGAAATTGCTGTATATGGTGTCAGGTATGGATCAAAGGTGGCTTTTTTGCATATGGATATCCAATTGTTCACAGTTTGTCAAAGAAACTATCTTTTCTCCAATAAATTGGCTTCTTATCATCGCCAAAAATCAGTTATTCATTTATGTGTGGGTTTCCTTATGTGTCTTTATTTTGTTCATTGATTTATCTTTGTGCCAGAATCACACTGTTTTGACTGTTGTTGCTTTATAAGAAGCCTTGAAATCAGATATTGTTATTTCTCTAAAATTGTTCTCATTTTCAGTTACTTTGCTTACTCTAGCTCTTTTTTATTTCAATAAGTGATAGTAGAATCAGTTTGTTAGTTTCTAGAAAAAAGTTTGCTGCTATTTTATTGACTCTCTAGATCAATTTGGAGACAACTGATATCTGAATAGTATTGTGTCTTCTGACTGGTAAACAAAGTATATAAATAGAGATGATAGATAGATAGATAGATATAGATATATCTTTATTCCTTCAAGTCTTTTAAAATTTCTCCCAGAAAGCTTAATAGTTTTCAATATAACAGGAATTTGATTTAATTAGTCAAATTCATTCCTCAGTGTTTCATATTTTTGTTACTGTAAATAGAAATTGTTTTAAAATTTCAACTTCTGATTGTTCACTGATTATGTATAGAAATTTACTTGATTTTTGAATGTCGATCTTTTATCCTGCAGACTTATCAAACTCAATTATTAGTTCTAGTAACTTTTTTGTACATCAGATTTTCTACATAGACTCTCGGGTTAGTTGCAAATAAAGGCAGTTTTACTTTTTTCTTTCGTATCTGGATGTCTTTTATTTCTTTTTCTTTTTTTCTTTCATTTATTTTTTAACCTGATGGCACTGGGTAGAAACTGCAGTACACTGTCTAATAGAAGTGGTGAGATCAAACATCTTGTTTTGTTGCTCATCTTAGTGGCAAAACATCATCTTGACCTTTGCATAAAATGTTCATTAAAAGTTTGAGAAAATTCTCTTCTGCTTCCACTTTAGTGAGAGTTTCTATCAGGAATAGATCTTGGATTCTTTTCAGTCCCTCTCAGTCTGTTGAGATGATTGTATTATTTTTTTTCTTTCATAGTTTATATGGTGAATTAGATTGATTGATTTTTATATGTTAAACCAACCTTGCACTCCTGGAATAAACCCCAATTGTTACAGTGTTTTAAGCTTTAATAATAATTTAATTTGCTAAAATTTTGTTTAATTTTTGTTTGTATTTATGTTTATGAGGGCTATTAGTCTATAGATTTCTTTTTTTAAAATAAGATCTTTGTGTTGATAACTGGTCTCATAGAATGAGTGGGGAAGCATTCCCTCTTCTTCAGTTTTCTAGATAATTTTGTGTAAAATCTGTTTAAAAAATGAATAAATGGCATGAATACAGTTAACAGAAAAAATGTAAAATTTCTCTAAGTATTTCAAAAACTGTTTACCCTTATTCATCATATGAGAAATGAAATTAATACTATAAGCTACCATCTTCACCAGTTCATTATTAACAAAGACCAGAGTTTAATAAATTACTATGTTAGTGAAGGTACGGGTCAACAGTAACATTCTTCTTTGACTTGTGAGATGCTAAATTAGCCCAATCTACACGTAGGACAATCTCATAATATTTTCTAACTTAAATGGGTATACACCTTCATCAGCAATTCCACTCCTAGAAATTTATCCAAACCATTTACTCATAGGCATATTACATTTAATGATTTCATCAAAGCCTCCTAATGATAACAGAAGACCGGAAACAACAGAAATGTCCATTAACAGGCACCTGGAAAATAAATAATACACATTAATACAATATAAAATAAAGCAATAGATGAAAAGAATTGGGCAATTTTCATGTATTGATATATAACCTCCATGATAAATGAGGAAAGCAAAGTGAAGAACAACGTTTATAGTACGTCAGTGTTCATGTTCAGTATTAAATATCACATATTTATATGTTTTCTTTACGCATAGACAACTTCACTAGTTACATTAATGATCATTAGGTAGGTGTACTGAATGCCAGCTGCCAGGCCGAGGAGGGAGAAAGTTTTACTCGATGCCTCTTGGAAACTTTTAATTTATGTGCTATGTTTATCAAAAACTTATTCAAGAAAATGAATAATGAAAAAGAGCTAATAAGTAATAAATGTATATATTAGTCATCCATGATCATACAGAACTTAGAGCAAAATGTCAGGAAATTTATTCTTTTTTTTCCCTCCTATTTACAAAAATATTGATCTCCAAATTCACTACTCAGTGTGTGTATGCATGCATGTATGTGTAAGTTTATTTTTCTGCTTAAATAAAGCAGAAGGTATTATATTTATTCAGATTTATTCAAAATTTCTTAATCATTGATTTATCTCAATAAGTAATTCAGACATTTAAAATCAATTATCATCAAATCATTCAAAATATTAGCTTTTGAAAACATCAAATTGCACTGTTTATATATTTGTCATTTTATACTGTTTAATTTATATTTGTTTTTTATTAAAATAAAAAATATGTATAAAATTTATCATCAGTAAATAATTGACCTAAAATAAATTACACATAAAGTATGCAGTGTAATAAAATTTGACATATGTATAGACCCATGAAGCCATTATGACAATTAAGAAATGATCACTGTATCTCCTCGTTCCCTAGCAATGCTTCACACAGACTTTCTATCACTATGGATCAGTTTGTATTTTCTAGATTTCTATATAAATAGAATTCTACTGTATGAAAATTTTTGTCTGGATTCTCTAACTCAGCATAAGTATTTTGAAGAGTCATTTGATATATACAACAGTAATTCTTTTCTCTTTATTGTGGAATTGTCTTCCATTGTATGGCTAACCACAATTGTTTATCTCTTCCCTCATTGATGAATATCTGGTTTGGGTTCAGTTTGAGGCTATTGAAAGCAAAGATGTTATGAGCATTCATATACAAATCTTTACATGGATATATATATTCTTTCTTCTTGAGTTCATATCTTGTAGTTAAATGGTCATATAATATGGCACATGTGTGTTTCACACTTTGAGACACTGTCAAACTGTTTTCCAAGGTGTGTGCATGATATTACAATCCCAGTAGCAATGTATGAGAGTTTCAGTGCCTACACATTTTCCCCTACAATTGGTACAGTCAAGTCTTTTCTAATTTTAGCCATTCCAATAGGTGTGGAGAGCTGTATTATTATGGTTTTCATTTGCAATTCCCTAATGCCTAGTATGTTGACATCTTTTCATGTGCCTTTTTGTCATCAGTATATCTTGGTAAAGTATCTGTTCAAGTCTATTCACCATTTTTTAAATTTGAGTTGTTTGTTTTCTTATTGAGCTTTGCACGTTCTAGGTATACTGAATGCAAGTCCTCTATCGGACATATGTTAAGCAAATGTTTTTTCTGGCTTTTTTTTTTTCATTTACCTTGCTTTTCTCATACATTGTGAAGGTAATATATCAATCCATGAAAACCCTGTTTTTTATTGACCTTGTAATGTCATTGTCTACTCTTTGGTATCAGGATAGAATTTTCATTAGGGAACGAGGTGAGAAAGATGTTTCCTACTCCTGTTTTTTTGGATAAGTCTGTGAAAGACTAGTGTTAATTCATTTTTCGATATTTGGCAGAATTTACCATTGAAGCCATCTGTTCATAGGCTTTTTTTTTCTACAAAAATTTTTGATTACTAATTCAATATCTTTTCTTATTATATTGACTCTTTTTTTTTAGCATATTTGAGTAGTTTGTGTCTTTCTTTGTCCATTTTCTCTGTTGCATAATCTGTTGATATACAGTCATTCTTAGCATTCCCTTATAATCCTTTTTATTTCTCCTTCATTTTTGAAAGATAGTTTCATTGGGCATAGATTTATCAGCTGACACTTTCTACTTCCAGTACTTCAGAGATGTTTTCACTCACACAGTTGTGTTGTTCCTGGTGAGAATTCTACCATTATCTTCAATTTCACTACCTGTGACATAAGATTTTTCTCTATTACTAACTTTGAGCAATTTGACTGTAATGTGCCTCAACATAATTTTCCCTATGTTTCTTGTAATTGAGATCTCTTTTTAGTTTCTTTGGATCCATGCGTTTATAGCTTCCATTAAATTTGGAAAGTTTTTAGTCATTGTTCATTGATAAAGTTTTTCTGTGCCTTCTCTCCTTTGGATTCTCTCGTTTTAGGTACATTAGGCTACTTGAAGTGTTCCCAGTGCTCACTGATAATCTTTTTTTTTTTTTAATTCTCACTGTGTTTAATTGTGGATAGGTTTTATTGATACATCTTCAAGTTCTCTACCCAGTACTGATCTGCTTAATCTTCCATTAAATCACTTCACTGTATTTTTCATCTTAGTCATTTTTTTTTCTAGAAGTTGAGTTTGATTTTTATATCTTCTGCATCTCTCCTTAGCCTTTTGGAAGTATACATTATAATCATTGTTTTAAAGTCCTTGTCTGCTAATGATAAAATCTGTGTCACTTCTGGGTCACTACTTCCAGCCCTGTTTGAGTGCCAGGCACTTTAACCTTTAATCTTTCTGGATGGTTCTTTCTCTTATCTCGGAAAATCTTCTCATGTTCATGGTCTCATCAGCCCTCTGCTCTAGCCTTTGTGAAGACCCTCTGCAGATCCCCGTGATTCTGTCTCTGTAGGTGTTCTCCTCTCCAGTACTCCACCCTGTGAACTCAAATTGTCTTGGTTTTTTTGGACTCTAAGACTCATGGCACCTGCTGGGTTCTGCCTGTGTTTTCCCGCACCACGCCATGGCCTGGAAACTCTCTCAAGGCAATAAACAGGCAATCTTAGGGTTCATCTCATTTGTTTCTTGTTTCTCAAGGATCACTGGTCCTCATTGCCTGTTGTTCAGTGTCTTGAACACTATTGTTTCACATATTTCTGTGGCTATTTTTAAATATTTCAGGGAGGAGGGTCAGTATGATCCCTGCTGTACCATATTGGCTGGATTCAGTTCACGTCTGAAAAGAGTTCTTTGGAGATATTTTTTTCAAACATCCTATGGGCCACATTTCAGAAACCTGACATAAGCCAAATATATTTTTATTCCTACACTTCTATTGCCTTTTATTCATCCATGCATTCGTTCCTTTATCCTTCAGTCAATAGGAGGGTCTATTAAGTGTGAAAGTCTTCTGCTGGTCACTGAATACAGTGACAGGCAAAATCAAGTGCATCTTCTGCCTTACTGAGGCTCCTTGCCTAATGAAAAAGAACTATATTTCCAAGTTCTAAGATAAAGACTGAAAAAAAGTAATTCTGTTGTATGAGCCTGTTTTAAAAAAGAAACCCACTGGGATGTCTTTGCAATGTGTCCACTCGAGTGGACTGGACCGCGTTTGCAGCCCTCGCTTTCTGGTGTGTTTCTAGTCAGGGTTGCTCCAGGGAAGATGCCTGGGAGATGTGCATGCTGCAAGGGAAGCCGTGGCCATGATTTAGCTCAGGAACATATTTGCTGAGCCACTGACTCCTTTTGTTTTCCCGACGCAGGAGCTAGATCTGAAATTGTTCTACATTCTCCTGGATCCTTTTTAGCTTCTGGGCAAGATAATGTGTGTGTACTTTTGTGATGAGGGACTCTGGCTTCTACAGGATGCTCTTATCATCAGGGTCAGCGACCAGAAGTGGCAGGGCTTCAGTGGGGCTCCGGTCTGAGCTTGGGGTTTCCAGCATGCTCTTGATCCCCTCCTTTACAGCTGCCTTCCCTTCCCATGAAATACCAAGGCAACAGTCTCACAGAGACTGCTTCACCAGCTTCCACAATTGCTTCAGGCCAATTCCCTATTAAAGAAAACCTTTTTTCTGTCTATATCATATTAAGCTCTCCTAGAAGCTATTTGAGTTTAGGATGTAGAAAACTTAGTGCCTTTTATCTTCCACTTTGGACCTTCCTATAATGTAAGAATAACAGGAAAAATCACTCTGAGGATTCTGTTAAATTTTGTCCTGAGGGAAACAGGAAACCATGACAGGATTTTAGGATGGGTCATGACATAGGATTTGCATTTTAGAAAAACAGCTCTGTCTCCTATATGAAAAGCCATACTGGAGATAAGAGACAAGGTATCTAAGATGTCTGATTAAGATGCTCTTGGAGCAATCCGGGGGTGGAGGGGGGATGATGCAGGCACAAAAAAGGGCACAGAACATTAGGAGAGTGTGATAAAGATATTAGGAAGTAGGTTCAGAATTTGTTGAACTTTGATGTGTCTCAGCTCATAAATTATTCTCATTTTGAAAGAAAAAAAGAGGTGAAAACACACAGGAGGAAACCAGTCATCATGGGCATTCAGGGCTCCAAGACTCCTAAGTAGGAAGACAGATGTAGGACAAAGTTGTCTCACCAATATCTCTCATCAGCTTTGCATCATCCTAATTCTATTTAGATTACATAGCTCCCTGCCAACTTTGGCCCATGGACCAAAGCCTCCTACATCCCCTGGAGTGTGTGAAAAATGCAGGATGTTGGCCCCGCCTGTAACTTCATGAAGCAAAAGCTACATCTTAACAAGATCCCCAGATGAGTTACATGCACATTAAAGTTGGAGAAGTTCTGCAGAGATTCTAGCAGGCTGCCCGTGGAGACAACATGGACCTTGAGGGCATTCTGCTGCATTACATAAGTTAGACACAGAAAGGCAAATACTGTGTGATCACACTTATATGTGGACTCTAAAAATAAATAAATAAATAACACAAAAATGAAAATACTGAGCTCACAGAGGCAGGGGGTGGGGCGTAAGGGGTGGGCAAAATGGGTAAAGGACATCAATAGGTACAAATTTCCAGTTATAAGATAAATAAGTTATGAGAATATAATGTACAACCTGTGACTATAGTTAATAATACTGTACTGCATATTTGAAAGTTGCTAAAAATAGTCTCAAATGTTCTCATCACCAGGAAAATATTCTAACTGTGTGCAGTGACAGATGTCAACTAGAATTATTGGGGTGATCATTTCACAATATATACAGGTATCAAATCATTACATTATATACCTGAAACTAATATTATGTTCTATGTCAATTATACCTCAATTTAAAAAAAAAAAGTGACATCACAAAAAGATTAAAGATCCTAGCAGGTTAGAGAAATCTAAATCATATTTTGCTTTCCCAATCCTTTAAAATAGGCCATCCCAGACTGAATAGGCAATAGCTGGCTAGAGAAAGGTTCAGAATTTTCCCTCCCACTCTCAGGGCTTCAGAGAGAGGCTGCATGTTCTTCTTCACACTTATCATCCTCCAAGTACTATTTTAGCCTCTTCCGACTCGTTGGAGCAGGTGGGACTCCTGACATCTTATCACTGCTTGTAATTTCCAAACAGCACAACAGCCATGGTTGTCAGTGGGATTTTCCAATACATCTGGCATGCAGCCGACTTAGCACAACGCTGGCAATGCTAGTAATAAAAGGCCTCCCTTTGGGATGCCTGCAAAGCAGATGTAAAACATTATCTGGTTATAACTAGATTCAAGAAGTTTCTTCTGATGAAGGCATTTTTCCCTTTTGTGATTTCCTCTTACTAATAATGAGCAGAAAATAGATAAGGCTATGAAAATCTCTGAATGCTCATGACGAGACCAAGGGTAGGCCGGGGTTTAGGAGTGAGGACATTGTGTTCTCAGCCAAGCCCTGGGTCTCATCAACGGGTAGCAGTAACTGTGCCGTACACCAGACACTGACACATTGTAACTGACTGTACTTCAATAAGAAACAAAGTTTTTAAAATGCAATTTAAGGATTGGAATATTTCTAATTTTGTCTTGATCTAATTAGTATTTTATTCTAATCTGGTGTGATAACACTATGTCCTTTTTATTTGCACTCACACCTTTAAAAGTAGTGCTTTTCCTATGACTGGATTGATTCTACGTGTCTTTTTCCTTTAGTTTGGTATGTCTATGCCACTGGACTATTTTATTTCATTCCTAGGCGTATGTATATAACAAGGTAAGAAAGTAAAACCCTAATGGCAGAACAAGTACCTCCATTTTAAAAAAAAGATGAATAAATAAATAAACCAATGGCAGAACACGGCAAATAGCATATTCTCACCTTTCCTGGTATTTCCATCATGCCCCTGCTTTTACAGGACTAGCTGAGATCTTTATCTGCGTAGCTCAGTCCTCACGTGCAGTTTTGTGAATGGCCTAAGTCATTTCCAGTGGCAATTTCCTGGTGACTGTTTATCTCCAGTAAAATGCTGCTTTCAAAGTAACATTTCCAATAAAATAAGGGTACAAAAAAAAATGGGTAGCAATAGTCCATTTCAGGAGCGCTCATCTGAGGTCTACTCAGCTCACCTTGCCGTGAAGCAGTGCCTAGCACTGTGCCTAGTCAGCAATTATTAATTGATTGAGATCTAAATAAAAAAAGAAGCTGCAATATGCCTATAGGTAATTTGGAAGGAAGGAAAGAGAAAAGATGGGAGGGGGCGAAAACAGATGTGTGAGAGAGAGGCATTCCTGCTTAGAAGTGAGGAAGTAGAATTCAGGTCACCAGAAGACTCACACCTCACACTCCTGGTTTAAAACTCAACATAATGCATTTGTTATCCAAGTACACATTACATAATTTAGAGTTAAACAGTCTAATGTTAAGGAAACATTTTCCACACTGAGTCTAATTGTATCTTTCTAATGATACACCACTGTACAGAAGGGCATAATTTAATTGTTGCTCCTTTGTTGATACATTGGTTTAATATCCTCTTACTATTTAGACATTTTAGTGTATGCCTTTCTATATATGTGCCCAGGCGGTGAGGGTAATTAAATGCTATTAAACAACTTAACCACTTTTCCCCCCACCCCCTTGTGTTTTCCACGTAATACCCAACCCCGCAGAGTCGTCGTGGTGTTTCCTGATCTATAATTGTAACATGGACCTGTGTTGTCCTTCCTTAGATTATCTCTCCTAAGTGTGAAATACCTCCAGCTGCCTCCCTTTTTTACTTCGGTGGAATCTTTAGTCTCATCAAAGAGGGAGCAACAAGAAATTTTCGATGCTAACAGGAAGAGAAATAAAAGTCTATACAATTTCCAAGGCTTAACCTCATAGGAACCTGAAAAATGGGTGCAGCAGTCAGGAACTCAGCCAGTTAACAGGAGAGGGAGATACCCGAATGTGGCTTTCTTCTTTCTTCTTCTTTTTCACTCTATCTATCTATCTATCTATCTATCTATCTATCTATCTATCTATCTATCTATTTATTTATTTATTTATTTATTTAGGTGGGGAGAGGTAATTAAGTTTACTTGTCTATTTTTGGAGGAGGTGCCAGGGATTGAACCCAGGACCTCATGCATGCTAAGCATGTGTTCTACTGCTTCAGATACACCCTCCCCCAACACTGGTTTAATAAATGTAATGCATACTTGAGTACATAATAACAGTTTACATGTAACAATAGGGAACACCAAATTCTCTGCTGGGTGCTGAGAACAGGCTAGAGAGATTCTCAATGTGCTGACAGTGTCTTTTCAGACCTTTTGGCTTTTAAATTATTATTCAGTAACAAGTGAATCAGTACGATTTTAAGAATGATAATGGCATATAATATTTAGCGAGCATCTGTCAGTTACTTGCTGAGCATTGTGCTTACAAACTTTAGATACATCTTCACATTTGAACCTCACAATAAGCCTACAGGTGGCTACTTTTGGAGAGTTGGACAGTTCTGGAAGGAAACATTGCTGGATTCTTTGTCACTCTACTTGGTCTGGCAAACACACCTTTGACATGGTCTCACTGAGCATCTACACCCCCAGGCTGAAAACTACCGCGGATAACTGATCGATTACAGGTACTCCAGCCGATGCAATGTGCCAGCTGTCCATTATCACACAGGAGAAAACTGAATGTTAACCTCAAAGACAGAGGTTAGCAGGCATCTCCAATGATGCAGCGAAGTGAGTTCTTCCTTTCTCCAGAACTCAGTTCTCAGTCATAGAGCTCTTCCCCTGTCAAAAGAAAATTCCCACTTTTCTAATTTTTAAAAGTATTTGGGAGGGGTGGGTATAGCTCAGTGGTAGAAAGCCTACACGATGTCCTGGGTTCAATTCCCCCTCCATTTAAAAAAAATTTAAAGATTAAAAAGTAAAACTATTTTGTTTAGAAAGGCCTTTGAGCCAGTTAAAATACTATTTTTTAGTTTTATTGCCATTTTTTCCACATTGTCTCAGAAACCAGTCACTCATGAGATGAAGGGTCAGAGATTAAGTATGTTTTTTATTATAACTAATCTTAACAAGTGTCTATTAATTTTAATCATATCCTCACGCCTGGGTTCCACTTCCAGAGACTCTGATTCCATTAGTCTGGGTGTAGGCTGAATGTTGGAATTTTTCTAAAGTTCCTCAGCAGACTCTTAGATTTAAGATTTAGCCTTTTAGATTGAGAACCGTTGCCTCAGAAGTCTTTTTGAGAAAAAATAAAGTCAAGACTGTCCTCGAGGCTCACTTACCTCAGTTCCCTGATTTGTAAAATGAGGCCCTTTCAACTGATACGTATATTTTTTTCAAACATCATTTAAGGAGCAGATTCCTTTGTATTAAAAAAAAAAAAAATCTGAGGCATAGAATTTAACCAGCAACTTCACTTTAGAAGGCCAGTACTGTTCCGGCTGCTCTCATCCTCAGGTTGAAGCTGGGGACAAGGCAGCAGTTGGAGGGGAAGAGGCTTATTCCAGCCCCAAACCAGGCTGCTCACCCACCCTCCCCGACGGTCCGCTGAAGCCAGATTTAAGGCAGCCTTTCCACATCCGAGCACAGATAGGAGTTGATAACATTTGTGCAGCTCTCTGAGGCAAGTGGATAAGCCCCTGGCAGAAGCTAGTGGCTTAGAGCTTTCAGCTGTCCAGGGCCACTCTATGGCTGGAGGGGAGGGCCTGATAGTTTGGGCACGTTTGAGGCCAATTTATTGCACCCTGGTTAGAAATCAGCCCTGCCTAAAGACACAGATCCTGAACCAAGGACTCCTAACAGCATAGCTTGAAAACCACTTTGGGGCCTGAAAATGTGTGGCCCTGTAAACAACAGGTGGCTATTGATTGATTCATGCAATATATATGCTTTGATGATCTACAGCAAAGGTACTGTTGTAGGTGCTGGAGAGACACGGATGAGCAAAACAGGTCTGATCTCGCTTTCAAGGCATTTTCAGGCTAATGGGGGAGCCATGGCAACAAATAATGAGCACAAATAGAATGCGGTCAATCCCGATCAGTGTCAAGGAAGCCGTGTGAGAGAATAACCCTGTGATGCGTGCTTCAGTCAGGGAGGTCAAAGACAGTCCCGCCGAGAAGGGGGCATTTATGCCCAAGTTGAAAAATTGAGAAGAACCAGCCACATCAGTGTGGGTGTGCAGGGGGTGCTGGGAGAATGAACTCGAGGAGAGGGAGTAGCATTTGCAAAGACCCTGAGGTGGAAGACACCTTGCTCATATCGGGAAAGCTCGAGTCAACCAAGTGGCTGGAGCTAGATGAGCATCGTGCGATGAGAGGAGGGACATCCAGGGACCAGCTCGTGCTGGGCCTGCCAGGGCACACTGAGAATGTGTGACCCTGTCCTAAGAGCATGGGGAGTCACTGGAGGATGGAGACGCGATGTGATGTAACTTTAAAGATGGTCACCTGTCTGCAGCATGACAGACCAATTAGAGGGGGGACAAGCATGTAAACAGGGAGTCCATGGAGGTGGCTATTCCTAGAACGCATTTATAAAGATGTCAAGCTCAGTGGGAGCGGAAGGTCCCGGCCACAGCGCTGCCCTCGTAGTGGAAGTCACCCACATCAATGTCAAAAAGTTGTGAAGGGTAAATGGACAGATAACAGTGTACTGAGTTTCACTCTCTAAACTATTTACTTCTCAATAAGGATTGATGTCTTGGGCCTAGCTCTGTGATTTATTAGCTTAGTAACCTTGAAAATGTCAACAATATCAGATCGGTACCATGTGCGAGACGTTATGCTTAGTGAGCGCTTTGCACACTTCACCTCATTGACTCCTCACGGCCATCGGGTGTGCAGGACTTGTCCTTGTTTAGTAGGTAAAGAGGTTTCTACCCCTGAGATTAGCTCACTTGACCTCACTTATTAACTAGAAAAGGTCTCTGGCAGAGCCAGGACTCAAACCAGGTTCTCAACACCCCGCTCAGCTCTCCATGCTTCCATTTCTACGTCTTGACACTGATATAATCCTGCCTGCCGTACATGTTAGTTGGGAAGATCAAATTAAATGGCATGTGTAAAATATATCTATAAACTGTAGTGTATTTTGGCAAATATGTGGGGTCTAAGACAGGGGTAAGCTCTATGTAATTTATTCTGCCAATTTATGGCCATGAATTGGATGCTTAGAAATCTGAGCGTTCAGTGTCCTTCTGCTGAGTCCTGAAGAGGTGATTTTTCTTTTTCATCTTTGTGTACTTTTGCATTTGTCATTTAGTTTTAATCTGTGTTTCTTCTCCTGGGACCTGGCTGAGGTGATATGCTTGGGAGAACACACTTTTTTTTTTTGGTCTGCCTTTAAGTCGGCTATTTTGGATCTGTCACTGATGAACTGGCAGCTTTTTAGGATGTCTTGAGATGATGCAATTTGAGATTAAGGTCTGTGCTGAGAGCCAAGAATTATAACTTTAAAATGTCTTAATAGATACAAAGTCCCGGTTAAGGTCACATCCTGTAGAAATGTGGGGGAATAGCTTTTCCTCATTTTGACTGTGTTCAAAACTGGAAACAATTTAGAAAAATGGAAACTTACTCGAGTAACCCAGGACCCAAGAACTCCATACTCTTACTGAAAATATGCAAGGGCAAACAGACTGATTTGAATGAAGCAGATAATTGATACAAAGAGTTAACAGATAATACCTTTCTTTTCAGATTTGGACATGCAGGTGACATTACAGACATGCTACTGATTGATTGAAAAAAGTCTATAGAAATGCACAGATAGTCTAATTTATGTCTAGCCCAAAGATAAAAAAAAAAAAAATTCAGCAGCACATGTAGATACAACACATTCCATTCTAGCTTTCACTTGGTGTGTGGGTCCCTGGTAGAAGGCTTAGGTGTTGATGGCAGTTCTTGAAGGATAAGATGACACTGGACTTGAGAAAGACCTAATTTGTGGTGTGTTATGTCACCATTCTGGAAGAACTTAAATGAGCTGTATGTGAACTTCCATTTCAGGGAATATTGACACATTCTAGTTTCTTCTGACTCGAGTTGTGATTAGCTAAGCAAGGCCACGTCCTCACCCAGGGAAGAAAACAGTGTCTAGATTTCTCTGGATAAAATCTCTTCCTACGTATCTTCTCTTGTTCCCATGTCTGGTGTGCTTGTGGAAGGGGGTGAGTTCAGGGTCTTTCTGCTCCCCTATCTTGGCCAACCTCCTCTGCATATTTTTTCTACTCCAGAAAGCCTAGCCACATTCCCTAGAAGGGAGCCAGAACAAATGGAGAAAACATGGTGCTTTTTTTCTGTGATAAGTGACCAGACTTGTTCACAAGTCACCTGTGTGGATGTGGAATCTGTAAGAAAGAGACTATCTCTCCAGAACTGGAAGTCCTGCAAAGCAGGGAGAAGAAAGCGTCGGTGAACGATGCCTGTCCTGGTTCTTGCATAAAACTGCTGAAGACGTGGTAATGTGTGCCACCTCCATGCATCATTGTACGATAAGTAGGATAAATGTTCAGACAGTGTTAATACACTGGCTATCATGTTTGCAAATAAATATGCTGAGAAGAGATCTTCATCAGAAGAAACGGCAATTTCGATAGTAAAAATTACTGAATGCATTCACGTGGGTGTGTATGGAGTAACAAACAGCCTAAAGAAATGAACAATAAAATGGATCACAGTGAATACAGAGGTCAATGCCTTGCCCTAAATGAATATCTAGTAAATAGTAAATGCCCAAAATTTATGGGATCAATTGTGGAGAAAAATCAATATGGCTGGTCTGTGTGAGAGCATTAACTTTAATGGTTCTCGTTTTTATGTATTAAGTCTACTTGAAAAAGAGCAAATGAGCAATAAAATAACTTAGGCTGGTACCTTGCTATTTTTCTTACATGACAGTTGTGTTTTCTGTGGCTCAACCTAATTCCTGGCCATGTAAAACCAGAGGGACAACAGTTTCACCTCATGATTCCAAATAACTGGTTTGACTTCTTTTTATGGTGAATTGACTGTTTTAAAATCAGATTGTTTACAGTCACCTTTGGCTTGTTTGTTAGGATTAAATTCATTTGTTCATCAAACATTTATTCAATTCTTTCTATGTAAAGCACTTTTATAGGAACTGAAAATACAGGAGTAAACGAGGCAGATAAGTTCCCTGCTCCCATGGAGATTATATTTTGATGTGAGACAGACCATTAAGAAGAACATAAATAAGTAAGATTACTTCATAAACTAGTAATGTTATCAATCATAAAGAATAAAGTGGAATGCACTAAACTGTTTATGTTTTGTAGGAAAGTACTCATTCACATGGACTATATGAGACATGGGGATCTGGGAAAAGCTCTCTGAAAAGATTAGCTTTTGGTCTCTGAATAATGAGGAACCGGCTATGTGACAGGTTGTGGGAAGAACATTCTAGGCAGGGTGAACAGCAAAAGAAAAAGCTCTGGGTCAGATATAAGCTTAGAGAGAATAAATTCTTGACATACAAGGCCGGTTAGCTGGAGCATAATGAAACAGTGGGAGAGTTGTAAGAAATAAATTAGAGAGAAAGGGGCCAGAACTTGGTACATTTTCTAAACCTTGGAAACGAGATTATATTTTATCTTGAGTGCATTGGGAAGCTGTTGGATTGTACTTAGTAGTCTGTGAAATGACTTACTTTAATTCTTTAATAGATTGTGTGGCTTCACTGTGGAGGGTGGGTTGGTCAATAAATCCCTGACCTAATTAACTGTTTGGTTAGATGGTAACCTGCAATTCAGTTGCCAAATTCAACTGTCAAAATTTATTCACTGAGCCAGTGTTTGTTGAGCGCTTCGTACTATGCCCTAGGAATACAAAGACAGATAAGACATTGCCTCTGCCATCAAGAATCTCAAAGTCTAGCAAAAAACTGTTACAGAAAGTAAACAAATCATCATTTACAGTTTTGACTTTACCTAAGTGAAGGTACAGATACTTCTTCCTAATTTGAATTTGACATGGATTAGAGGACTGGAATCTATGGCTCTCCACTGAAAAATTCCTTTTTTTTTTTTTTTTTGGCCTGAGGGTCTGCTAATTAGCAATAGCCTTTATATTAGTCAGGCCTTCTTCAGTTGCAGTGGATGAGAAATCAAACTAGCTTAAGACAAAAAAGAAGCATATGGAAGATTTATTACTTCCATGTAAATCTAAAATTAGTTCAAGGTAAAATGTTTTTAAGTTGTAGAATGCATCTAAAGCAGTGTTTAGAGTGAAATGTGTGGTGTAATAGCAATTTACAACTTCAAGTACTTATGTTAGAAAAGAAAAAGAGTGAAATCAGTGATTGAAATTTCTCCCTTATGAAGTTAGAAAAAGAACACATTCAATTCCAACTAAATAGAAACAAGGAAAACTTATATAAAGATAGAAATTAATAAAATAGAAAACAAACAATACAGAAAATTAACAGAGAGCAAGCCAACTTTCTAAACTCTACTTTTTGTATGTCTAAATACATATATCTACTTGTTTCTGCCAGGAACCTACAAGTAGTTAAGAATAATTTTTTTTTAAAAAATTCACAACTTGAAGCTTTTTGGACTACCCAAATAATATTATTTTGTGCTTCAAAACGCCTTCAAAGGAAGGCATGTTGTTAAACAGTTCAGGGATTCCTGTGTCTTGCTTAGCACCAAGGCAACATTCACTGTGGTCCCAGGGGTTGGATGAGCCATTTATTTCTGATTCATAAGTTACACTAAAAGAGATGCCCTTCGGTCTGCCGGATTTATTAAGTGAAAATCTCCTGTTAGAACCCCCTTTTTTTTTTCAGTTTGCCAACAAAACTCTGAAAACTGGAGCTCAAATTCACTCATTTTGAAATATCCTCAGGTCAAAAGCAGTCTCAAGTGTTCTGCTTACTGCTGCGGATTCTAGGCTTCACTTAAAGCAGAGGTCAGCAAACATTTTTCATAAAGAGTTAGATCATGTAGGCATTGATTGCAGTCATAACATCTCATCACGACGTCACGACGACTCAACTCTGCCATTTAGGGCAAAAGCAACAGTGAAAAATAAAATGAGGCTATGTTTCAATAAAACTTCACTTGAACATTGAAATTTGAGTTTCACATAATTTTCATGTGGCACTTTTTTTTTTTTTTTTGCAGCTATTTAAAATTATGGAAAACATTCTTAGCTTAGGGACCACGCAAAAACAAACAGCAGCCCAGATTTGTCTCATGGGCTGGAGTTTACCAACCTCTGACTCACAGATTTGCCTGATACATTTTTGCTTCTTTGTAAGTCTTTGCTGGTATATGTTTATACATGTATTTGTGTGTGTGTGTGTGTGTGTGTGTGTGTCTCCACGTGACAGGAGGCTATGATCAGATTAACAAAAATAGAAGTAAATGCAGAAGAACATTTAGGAATACTTACAGATTCCTTAGTCTTCCTGCATTTTTCACAGTTTTTAGACTGTAAGTTCTCATCCATTTAGATTTAGAGCCATTTCTTCACCAGAGTTAGAATTAAAAAGAGAGTCTGTATACAGGCAGGCAGAGAGTGATGTATCTGCAGACCAAGGAGTGCTGGAGGGAACTAGTTACAAAACCTGGACATAATAGAAAGAGCAACTGCCTGAGGCCCTGGGGATTGGGCAGAAGAAGGCATGGTGGTGGGAGTACTCTGTTGGGGCAGGGGAGGAGTAGGGCTGAACGAAGTAAGTTCTGTTTTCCCAGCCTTTGGTCTAGGACTAAGTGCAGTTGGTATGGCTCAGGTGAGGTGGCAAGAGTGCACTTGGATTTTTTTTTAAATGCACTTTTTTTTCCGGCAAGGGGAACTGCAGCTACTGAGATAAATTAGGAAATCCTGGAAGGAAAAAAAGGTGGGGTGGGGAATCCTGCAATTCTTTCTACCCACATCTCTGATTAGTCCCTGGACCACACACGGATGGCCAGACCCAGAACAGCTTGACTAAAGACAAAATACCTGGAAATGACAGAAGTGAAGGTAGATCGGTAGAAGTTATCTAATTTGAAGAAGAGAGAAAAAAATAAAAGTAAGAAAATTAGAGAAAGGAAAATAAAATTAAATGGACAGAGCTCTGAGGACCTGTTAAAAAATAACAAATGCCTATAATGAAAAAGAATATGAAAACGAATATATGTATATGGATGAATGAAACATTATGCTGTACACTAGAAACTGACACAAGATTGTAAACTGACTAGACTTCAATAGGAAAAATAATAATAACAAATGGTCTTACATATTGGACAACTGGAATCCTGAAAGGGGAAGAAAGAAAAAATTATATGACAGCAAAAATATTTTAAAATAATGGCTCCAAATTCCCCATATGTGATTGAAGAAATTTGCAGATACAAGATGGTTAACAAACACAAAGCAGAAACAAACATGAAGAAGCTCATACTGTCAAACTATTAAAAGCTACAATCAACCTATTAAACACCAGAGATGAAAAGCAGATCTTGAGAGTAGCCAGGGAAAATACACATTACCAACGGGAAATAGTGATCCCATGAATGATTTCCCGTCAGAAACCATGGAGGCCAGAAGAGAGTGGAACAACTCTTTTAAAGTGCTGAAAGAAATAGAAAAATCATGCCAGATTCTGTAAATTAGAATTTTTTTTTAATCCTGAAGTAGAAAATTCAGAGGGAAAAAAAAAACCTTAAAAAATCAAGACCAATTCATCCTAAAGAAAACTAAGAGAATTCTCTACCAGTTAAAGTCTTTAAGGGAAATCTACAGACTAAAAGAAATGATACCAGATGGAAATTCACATCCTCAAATAACACTTAAGCACATTGTAAATAATATACATCTGAATAAATTTTTAAAGCATTTTACTCTTTTTTATTTTTCCTCTTAATTTCTTTGTCAGTTATATAACTGCTTAAAGGAAAATTTAATGTTGTTTTGTGGGGTTTATAACACACAGAGATAAAATATATATAACAGCGATAACACAAAGGATTGAGTGTATAGAGGTGTATACTACTGCCAGATTCTTAAATTTGTGTGAAAAGGTACTAGTTTATCTCTAAGCAGATCATGAAACAATAAGGATGTATTTTGTTTTCCCTAAAACAACTTTAAAAGATGCAATGAAGTATTAAAAAGTATTAGAAGAGGCTGCAGGATGCTGAAGAATTCTTTAGGAGATTTTAGGGCTGAACAGTAACAGGTGAAAATGGAATTAGAAGAGCTCTCATGGGCTACTGGAGGAGCCCCAGAGCCACACCACTTGAATCTCCTTTCAAGAAAAAACTTGACTTTCGATTGTGCTAAGCTGACAGCTTCCAGCTGTTAACACCTTCAGAACCTGCTTCAGCTTTCAAGCTGAAGTCACAGTTTTCCTGGGCACCTCCAGACAGAGACTGAGCGTGGTAGGGCACTGGGGCCCGGACATTTCTGTCCAGCTCAGGACTTCCCTAGTGGAAAATCTTTGTTCCGGAGATCCTCCACTGGGTTGCCAGGACTTTCTCCCTGTCTACACTGTGGTCAGAAACCTTTCTTCAACGCTGCTTCCTCTCCTTTCATCTTTCTCCCGCAGTAAACCTCTTGTAGTCCTAATTACATCTCAGCATCCGCTCCCCAACAACCCAATTAATGCTGCTCCCCTTCCAAAGCTGAGACTGTGCCTGCCTTCTTTAGTTTTCCAGAAAACTGTGATTTATCTGAAGCAAGAGACGGACAGAGAAGGAAGCATCATTTTTGCCTGAAGGTTATGAGAAGGGATGCTGTGCCACTTTCCTGTAAACATGCTTCTCCCTCAAGAAGGTCCACGGTGGTGTAGAAAATATGCAGCGTCTACATGCTGGAAGTGCCAAAGTCAAGATCACATTTTTATCCTGGCTTTTCCTGCCCCATAGAGAGGTGACAACAGTATTCAAACATGTTTGCTGAAATAGGCACATGGGCACATGAAATAAATTCAAGCTATTTATATTTATTGTCACAACACGTCAGTCAAGGTAGAGAAGAGAGTTCTATGCTATTCTTTATTCCTACACTAGAAGAAATATGGAGCCATTATGGAATGATAAGAGTAATATGAATAAAAATGTAAGAATGAAGCAAGGCTCTTAGGTTTCACTGGTCAAGACAGACTATTAGAATCAAGAAATGGCTTTTTTCTTATTTTAATTAAAAAAAAAGAAGGGTAATTTTGAGACTAGAAACATAAGTAA
The DNA here is from genome assembly GCF_036321535.1 of Camelus dromedarius. Classification (NCBI taxonomy): domain Eukaryota; kingdom Metazoa; phylum Chordata; class Mammalia; order Artiodactyla; family Camelidae; genus Camelus; species Camelus dromedarius. Next base: position 11,826,930 of record NC_087462.1, on the reverse strand, counting down.
CAAATTTGCACCCATTCAAAAGGATGATCTTGGGCTCCAAAAAGGAGTCAGTGATCCATTTAACACTTCCTCAATCAGAAGGTTGAAACTTACAGGAGAGTAGGGAGTTGCTGAGTATAAAAGAAATAGCACAGGCCTGGCTTGTAACCTGATTGCACTACATCTTAACTGTGAACATGGCTCTGAACTTGATGTTTTCATATGTAAAATGGACAGAATAACACCAAAGCAGAAAAATTACCCGGATAAAATAAAAAGATAAAATGATCTGTCAATACCTGGCTGCCAAAGGACTCTCAGATGATCATATTATCAATTATAGTATAATTAGTCACATAATTATATTACAATTATATTAACAAACTGGTTATCTGTAGATCAGATCAGAGGGCTGCTATTCCCAACCAGGACAATAGAGATGAACAAGAAAGCATATATTCGTTTTCATATTCTTTTTCACCATAGGTTACTGCAAGATATTGAATATATTTCCCTGCGCTATTCAGCATGAACTTGTTGTTTATCTATTTTTTATATATCAGTATTTGCAAATCTCTAACTCCCAATTTATCCCCTCCTACCATGGTAACTACAAGTTTGTTCTCTATGTCTGAGAATCTGTTTCTGTTTTGCAAATAAGTTCATTTGTGCTTTTTTTTTTTTAGATTCCATCTATAAATGATATCATATGGTATTTTTCTTTCTCTTTCTGGCTTACTTCATGTGGAATGACAATCTCCAGGTCCATCCATGTTGCTGCAAATGGCATTATTTTATTCTTTTTTATGGCTGGGTAGTATTCCATTGTATTTGTACCACAACTTCTTTATCCAGTCATCTGTCGATGGACATTTAGGTTGTTTCCATGTTTGGCTATTGTAAATAGTGCTGCTATGAACATTGGGGTGCATGTGTCTCTTTGAACTAAGGTTCCCTCTGCACATATGCCCAGGAGTGGGATTGTTGGATCATATAGGAAAAAAAAAACAATCGTTATTAAGGGGGAAAACGAACCCTTTACAGTTCTCCCTTTAACCCACAATAACCTTGATCTTGCTTCCTTAGTGGTCCTTAGAGGTAAAGTGAAGGAGGGAGAGAGAGAAGGCAAAACAAGGAGAAAGCAGGGAGACATTAAAGTAAGAGCACACTTGCTGCCTGGCAGAGAACCTCACGTTGTTAGCTTTTCTTAAATTCTTGCAACCATATGTGATAAATGCTACAATATCCGCTTTACATACTAGGAAACAGGGCCTCAGAAAGTCCCATGAAAACACCCAAGGCCACACAACTGGATGTGTAGAGGGGGAGTTTGACCACCCTATGGCTTGACACCAAAGCCTAAGGGAAAGGGGGCTAAAAAGAACACTTGCACTGTGTGACACTTTACAAAGTGCTTCCCCTACTTGATTTTATTCTACTTCACAGAAGATTGGCGAGGAAAGTAAATACGGCAGGTTGGATTTTACAGACGAGGGAGACGGAGTCTCAGAAAGGTTCCATGACATGCTCAAGGTCACACAACAAAGTAGAGAAGGCAGGTTTTGGGGGTCCCATCCCCTCTCTTTTCCCTTGTTCCACTCCCAAGTGAATAGAGGACAGGGAGGAATCTGGAGCAATGTCGGCCAACTATCCCAGAGAGGAAGAGTTTCTCTCTATCTTCTGAAAAGGCACTTGACAATTTCCCTCCCATCATGCAACCTCAGTTCTCATACGAAATTGTAAGCTCCACAAGGGCAGGAAAAAAAAAAGTTTGTCTTTTACATGACTGACTATAGCCCCAATACTTCCTGCAACCTGGCATGGAGGGAGCAGTTGATGCAGATTTGTTGAATAAATCAAAGAATTAAGTAGATACAAAGAGAGTGCCAAGCCCTCAAATACCCATTAAGAATGAATTTATAGCTTTGGCAGAGGATGGCTCACCTGTGAGAGCCTTTAACTACCCCCAAGTAAGCCCTGGTGATGTGCGTGGATGTTTCCTGAGTAAATTTCACTTGTATGTTCACTTTCTTTGTGGCTGCTGTGGATAACATTTTTCACCTCTAGAAATGTAGATCTCTGGATTTGCAGTAGCCGCCTAACGTTTCCCCTTTCTTTCCAGGAGGGAATCAAACATCTCATCAAGCATGTGACTCTTTGGCCTTCTGAGTGACCCCAGCCCTGCAGCATCTGGCCTGCATCCAAGGTACCACGGTTTGGAAGTCTGGTGGACGTCTTTGACCACCTGCCAGGTAGGATGACTTAAGAACAAGGATTTGTTTCTCAGAGTTCAATTACACAAAGAGTTAAGTTATTAGACTTCTTCAGTAATCAGCTTAAAATCAAGTTAGTGTGACTCCTAAAGCTAGAAGAACAGCATGGCATAACCAAGAAGACCTAATAAATAGTGAAAAAAAAGTACATTTTTCTTATCAGAAAAAGGATGTGTGAGAGAATGCAAACCCGTGGCAGACTTGTTCCGTTAGCTTGCCAGATGGGAATCCGAGGTCCCAGGGGTAGGGATGGAGCCGCGGGATTCTCCTCACACTAATGAGGTTTGCCCTAGAATCCTAGGAGACAGATGGATCTGCAGGTTGGAAGCCCTCAGCAGTCTCCCTGGGACTTGGCGCCATTTCGTTGGGCCAACTCCCGCCTCTGGCCACTCCCCTTTCTGTGCCCTCCCTCCGCTTCTACTTGTTTTGGTAGCTTGTGTAATGCTCTGTGTCCCAGTAAATGTTCCCCCCTGCAAACTTCCTTCTGCATCTCATTGACTGACTCCTTTTCTGGCCTCACATAATTCTCTCTCCCTCCTGCCTTTCCCCTCCTCCCTTCCCCCAGTGTTTTGGTCTGTAACAGCTCCATCTTAATCCTTTCTGACCCCATTAAATTTCTGTTTATTCACAAGTGTTCCAGAAAGAGGTCATGCGTGAATTAATGAGAAAGAAAGGAAGACACTATTAGAAATTCTCATTTCTGTGTTTCATATTCAATTTAAGGATTTTTTTTTTTTCTGTTGGGAAAAAAAATGGGAGAAAATGCTTTCGTCATTTGAGGAAGTGTGGGGGTCTTCCTGCCCACTGCCAGCCTTTAGAACTCTATGATCTCAGCTAATGTAGATGATCCAATCTCACACAGTGAGAAATGAGTAGATTTCCATGAATCATGGCAGATCCACCAAAAAGAGGATAATTCCCAGGCACCAAGCTTCATGTCCCAGCATGTGCATGTACACTAGCTTGGGAACTCTGGTTCATTGGCTTTTCATGGGGGAATGCTTGTGATACAGAAAAAATGAGTGTGGGGTGAGAAGATGGTCATGTCCCAGATCTCGGCTGAGTCCCTGGGATGTGCCCTGCCATGTATCGGTCCTTGGCTTCATGCAGGAAGGAATTCAAGAGCAAGCCATAGTTGAGTTAAAAGTAGATTTATTTAGAGAGATACATACTCCATAGAGTGCAGGCTGTTTCAGAAGGCAAGAGAAAGGCTGTGAGGTGTGGGGGCTGGTGCTGTAAAAGTACATACACATTCCATAGACGGGGTGTGGTCCGTCTCACTCCGAAGGGAGAGCGGCCACCATGAGGTGCAGTGTTGCTAGTTTTTCTGGGTTCAGTAGTTTCATATGCTGACAAGTGGAGGATTATTCCAACTATTTTTGAGGAAGGAGCTGGGATTCCCAGGAATTGGGCCACCTCCCACTTTTTGACCTTTTATGGTTATCCTTGGAACTGTCATGACGCCTGTGGGAGTGTCATTCACTGTATTAATAGATTACAATGAGCATATAAGGAAGCTCCAGGTCTACTGGAAGTCAAATCTCCCACCAACTTGGGCTTCAAGGTCTATTGGGAGCTGAATCTTCCACCATTTTTGTGTTAATTGCTGTGTCATTCTTTGAACGGCTGTGCCCTCCCCCTCCACCTCCTGTCTCACCTAGACTGCAAGAACTAATCCCACTGGTGCAATTGGGCATCATAGCCTCCTATGGACTGTTTCATCTCCCTCCAAGCTCCAACAGCAGTCAAAGTGCTCTTGCCAAAATAAAGTATACCTTTAAGTGATGTGATACATATATATATATATATAGAATATTATTCAGTCTTAAAAGAAAAAAGTTCTATCACATGCTGTAACATGGATAAATCTTGAAAACATTATGCTAAGTGAAATCAACTAGTCACTGAGAGACAAACACTGTATGATTCCACCTGTATGAGTATCTAAACAGTTAGAATCCTAGAAACAGAAAGTAGAATGGGGGTCGACTGGGTGGGTTGGGGCGAAATGGAATGTTAATGTCAGATGGGTATAATTTCAGTTTTGCAAGACAAAATAATTCTGGAGATCATTTTACAACAGTGTGACTATACTTAACACTACTGAACCATAGACTTAACAATGGTTAAGATGGTACATTTTATCTTATTTTTTTTACCACAATTTAAAATGTTTAAAAAAAAAGAAAAAAACATTGGGTTGTGAAACTTCAAACAGAAAAAGAAAAAAAAGAGGAGGGTAAACTTGGAATTTATGGTAAGAGTTACCTTGAATTGGGAAGGATAGAGGTAGGGGACAGGGTGGTTGGAGGAAGCCATATAAATAGATAAAGACTATTGTCAACACCTCATAGCGTTCATAATGGGTGGTGAGTCTAAAGGTGTTACTATATTATTGAAAATAATTAAATAATCAACAAAAGAGGACCATACACAGGGGGAATATATATATATACCATGTAAAGATGTGAGTTACACGGAGCAAAGCCTGGCAGCCTGACTGAAAGGGCCTAGTAATGGGTTTTCCCAAAGTTTTATTTATAGATACACTACAGACCCTTGACATTCAGAAGAGTATATCTGCAGATATTCAAAAATTCCCAATTTGCCAATATTTCCATAGTATATAAATTCTCTCAAAACAGCAGTAATATTTGAAAAATGTAAGAGTTCTCTTCACATTCTTACTTCTGTATATCAGAAAAAATTGCTCCTGACTCACAGTTCCTCGGAGAATCATGGTTTTTTATGCTCAGCCTCTGGGGAGACATTCCACCAGAGTTACTGCATATTTCTGGCTGAAGAACCACTCACCCGTTAAGTGCCTCCCTGCTCCACGCCACCCCAAGAGTGCTCACAAGTGAGTGCTTCCAGAAAATTAAAGTTACTATATATGGCACTTCTTAAAATTAATCAGAACATCAATCATTAGGTTTATCGAGGTCCAGGGTTTATGACACAGCATGATGCAATAAATAAAGCATTTAGGAACAAAGGCTTTGGAGGGATTTGGATGTTGAGTCCCAGCTCAGCTACTTAATATTTATGATACTGGGGAAATTCCCTACTGGTCCTTCTTTTATAAAATACGAAAATAGCCAGTGTCTCTTTGGGCTCTAAAGGGACCGGGGAGGAATGCAAGTGGAGCACTGGGCACCTAAGGGGAGAGCCAGGCACACACTAAGCCCTGGAACAACGGTGATGCTTCTCCCCTGCTATCTCACTTGTCTCCTGCCCCACAGTCCACTCTCCACTTAGCAACCAGAGTGGTCTTTTGAAAACTGAAATCATTTCCCATTACATGGACCTTCTACTTCCGATGACCTTCCACTGCAGTCAGAAGAAAATTCAAAGAAGGAGTGAATCCTGGACCTCTTCGGAAGCCATCCCCTCCCTGAGTCTTTGTGCTCTAGCCTCACTGAGCTTCGTCAAATGCACAGGCCTCATTTTCACACCAAGACCTTTGTCCTTCCTGCTTCCTTCTTCCTGGAAGACGCCCATCCCTGCATCTCCACTTGGCTGACTCTTAATCTGAGTTTGCCTGTCGCCTCCTCAGAGGCCTTCTCCAAGTACTCAGTTCCTCCTCCATTCTACATGCCACAAGAACTCAGTAGTTCTCATCAGGATAGTAATTATCTTACTAATTCGTTTCCTCATCTATTGCCTTTCTTTCCCAACTAGTATATAACTAAGCTCTCTTTCTGTTTGGTTCTATGAATCCCCACTTGTGCTTGACATATAGTAGGCACTCAAATGTTGGTTGGATGGATGGATGGATAAGGATTATGTCCAGTTTTACTGTACTGTATATGGCGATGTCATGGTAGGAAAATGAGATACAAATCTTCATGACAAAGAAAATATCAGAAAAGAGGAAGACTGCTCAGAAACAATGGGACATGAGCTAACCATTAAAGGGTAAGTGGAATTCAGATAGAGGGAGGAACTTTTAGAAAGTTGTTTAACCTCCAAATATCTGAGACTTTCTTCTCATCCCTTGGGGGCAGAGACAGGCCTGCCCCTCATTTATGGGGATGTTCTGGAGCTAGAGATAATGCATAAAAGCTGCTGAGTGCTAATTAGCTCTATCTGTCAGGGCACAGGAAGCCAGCAGGTTGGGGTGGCTGATCGCAAGGTCTGTAGCTGAAAATACTTCTTGCCAACTGCCTGGAGGGGCTGATAAGGGAAATGACTGCATTCTATAAATTAACATATTCTAAGCAGGTCGGAAGGCCCAGTTGCAGAAAACAGTGGTAGAGGTGGAAAGAAAGGTGAAACCACTGCTATTTTAAGTTACCATACCTAGGTAATGAAGCTGTGAATTCTGTGACAAGGATCATTGGCTTGGAGTCAGCAGTGGTGGCAGCTGAGTCTAATATTTAGGGGCAGTACTGGCAAAATTAGGAAAGAAATAGCCTTGTCTTCATTGTACTCACTTCCTAAGAAGAACTAATTCTCTTCATTTTGCCCTTTCCCATTCAAGTTATAATTGTCCCACTTAACTTTTCCTCTTCCCTTTAGAAACAGTATTTTCAGCTTTGTTACCCGATCTGATCTGCCTTCTCTGGGTGATTTCTCAAGCACCAGATGTCACTGGACATCATAGCCTAGGAGAAAGAGCAATGGACTCGACATCAGAAAAGACCAAGATTCTGGTTCTGGTTCCTGTTCTGTAGGTGTTTTAGTCATGACTACTTTGGTTGCAAGTTACAGAAACATAGATCAAACTAGCTTAAGAAAGAAAGTCATTGATGTTCAGGGGAGGTGAAGAGTTCAAGCTTTGCTGGATCCATGTGTTTATCTATAACAGTATCTTCATCTCTCAATCCTCCTCTTTTCAGCCTAATCCAAAATCTAAGTCTAAATTTTTAATTAGACATTTTCTCGTATTGACTCTTCCCACGTAGCAACAAACGTGACCATCAGTCGCCCCAAGCTTTTTGCCTTAACTCACTATCCAAAAGGAAGGAGGATCTCTCCATTTCTCCCTGGTCCATGCATTAAAACTCAAGGAACCAGGGGAACGTGATCGTCTGAGATGTCAGGCTGGTAGCATACTCGACCTTGTGTGTTGGCAGGATGGCTGAGCAGAGCAGCTGCTCAGAGCACCATGATGGGCATCCCTAAGACCACTGAAATGGGGAAGGAGATACTCACCAAAGGGGAGGATGCTTAAGAAAGACAACCACTATTCCTATTAAAGTTTTCATCTGTAAAATGATTGTGTTCAGTGAAATTAGGGATGAGGTCTACAGGCTTCTGAAGTGAAAGTTGAATGGCCAGAAATGGTCATCAAATGTAAGTCAGTGGACAGTCATGATTGCTGAGAATTGAGATCTCTGATTTTACCCTCTCTCAATGTAGACTCTTAACTATGGATGTCGGACTAAGGAAGGTCAGCTCCTGCAAAGGTCCCTTCCAGATCCTCAGTATCCCATTCACACTGCTTTATCTCTAGATCATCAATCAGCTCTTTTGCATCTAGAGACTAATAAATACTTGTGAATGAATGGCTATAGTTGATTCTGTTCTCTGAACTCTTTTTAGAAGAATTCTTATGAAACAGAATCAGTCCAGGCTAGTGTTTCTTAAACTATAATGGATTCAGTTTATCTCTAGATTAAAAAAAAAAAAAAAGATTCCTGCCAGTAACTCTAATAAAGTAGGTAAAGTAGAAGCGTACATGGAGTATATGTTTTTAATAAGATCCCTAGGAGGGATGGTGGTCCACAGAGCACACTTAGAAAAAAATAATGGACTGGGAACAAAAGAAGAGAAATTACCCAAAGAGGATCCACAGCGGGACATGTGCAGTTCCTGAATGACACACAGTCAGCGTAGGTGCTCAGCAAATATGCATTAGATCAGTAGGTGACTGGGAAGATGGATGGATAGATTGATGAGTGAATGGATGGATGAATGAATGGATAGGCGAGCGCATGAGTGATAGAATGGAATGGTGGGTAAGTGTTTGGATACATATATGAAAGAAATTGCTTTCCTTTTCTTTGTAGACAAACTAAACGCTGACCTTGCCAACATTGCCAAAATAGCTCTCCTCAGATGAGACGAAATCCATTGCCTGTGTGAAACCATCATGCAGTATGTGGATATTTGCTTTTCCAGACTGATTTGTGTTACTGTTGTTGTCACATGTTCAGTAGACCTAATGTTACTTATGCGGTTATTTCTGAGGTGATAAGGGGGTAATATCAGGGAGTTATTTTGCTTGACCTGAGTATTTAGTGCCCTGGCTTCTAGACAATGCATTTTGTTTCTGTTATTTACAAACCACTGTAATACTATAGCTGTTGCCCTTTCTGAATGGGATTACCTAAAAAATAACTTGTTCTGTAAGGCTGCTAATTATGAGGCTAAAGCATACCCATTAAAGGCATTTACCTTGTAATTTTGTGATGAGAGACTGAGTGAAACAAGGCATGGAATATGATTATTATGGCTGAGGATATAAGGATATAAAGCCGCTCATTTATTTTAGAACTGGGAATTAGTTTAGCATGATCTGTTAACTCCAGAAAGAGGACTGCCACAGAGCAGCTATTTCTGCCACCTCTAATGAACTAGGGGTCTTTGCCCAGCTCCTTAGCTGCCCTGTCCGACCTCCTTCCCCCTCACCCCTATCTTCAACCTTCGAATTCTAATGCACTGGACCTCTCTCTTTCATGAAATTCAACCATTCAAAAGGCAGCTTGTTGGAGGAGTTCAGGGCATGGTCTCTGGAGAAAGAATGCCTGCCTTTATATGTGGTTCTGCCACTTACCAGTATTTAACCTCTCAGGGATTCAGTTTCCTTATCTGAAAAATAGCAATATAAAATGATAGTATTGAACTCACTAGACTGTTAAAAGGATTATCTGAGCTAACTATGCATTAAGTATTTAGATCTTAACAGTAAGTTGTTAACAAAAGTTGTTGTAAAATTTCTACCACAAAGGTAATTACAGAAACATTACAGAAGTTATGAAAAATTTAAAACATACACACTCACAATCCTAACACCCCTCCCCACATCTCATATTTTTCATTGTAATGCACTAGCTTTTTTTTTTAATTGACGTATAGTTGATTTACAATGTTGTGTCAGTTCCTGGTGTACAGCACAGTGATTCAGTTATACATATATATATATATATATATATATATTCTTTTTCATTACAAGTTATTACAGCTATTGAATATAGTTCCCTGAGCTCTACAGAAGAAACTGGTTGTCTATTTTATATATAGTAGTTTGTATCTGCTAATCCCAAACTCCTAATTTATTCCTCCCTTTTCCCTCTGGTAACCATAAATTTGTTTTGTGTGTCTGTGAGTCTGTTTCTGTTTTGTAAATAAGTTCATTTGTGTCATTTTTTTAGATTCTACATATGAGTGCTATCATATGGCATATGGTATTTTTCTTTCTCTGTCTGACTTACTTCACTTAGTATGGTAATCTCTAGATCCACCAATATTGCTGCAAATGGCATTACTTCATTCTTTTTTATGGCTGAGTAGTATTCCATTTTATAAACACACACACACACAGAGAGACATATACATATATGTGTGTATATATATATTGTATATTTATATAACACGTCTTCTTTATCCAGTCATCTGTCAATGGACATTTAGGTTGCTTTCATGTCTCAGCTGTTATAAACAGTGCTGCTATGAACATTTGGGATCATATATCTTTTTGAATTAGAGTTTTCTCTGGACCTATAAAGCATTAGCTTTTGAATTTTGTCTTCTGGACCTTTTCCATGGTTTGGAGAAACCACAAACATGACCATTAACTTTTAACACTTTTGTCCTACAGAAAAGTTTTCTTATACATCTAACTAATAAAGGCCAAAAACTCACTTCTCAATTTGAGAAGCTCTCTATAGCTAAATGGTGTTTGTTAAGATTTAAGAATATTGCCAGTGAGGAGTACTCTACTAAGCCAGTAGCTAATCTTTGTGCCTAGATTTATCAGGTTAGTCTGATATTATGTAAAGTTTCATCCACTCCATAGGACAGTTGGATGAATTTTTTGTATTAGAATCACAGGTTTGAGCTTTCAGGTCGACCAAACCTGTGGGTTCAAATTCTAAATCTGGACCCATGATCTTAAGCAAATGACTGTACTTCTTAGATGCCTCATCTGGAAGAATGAGGTTACTAACCCTACACTGTGTTGGGAGAATTATGATAAAGATAAGAAAGAATCTTTGTTTTAGCTATCATGGTCAATGGAGAGTGATGAACTATCCTGAGGAAAAAGCAGTACAAGGAAATGGGTTTTCCTGGAGGTGAAAAGCTGGGGGTGGAGATGTTCTTTAGGGATCTGGGGCGTTGACTCTGCTTGTCTGCTGTCCTCCTGCCTAGACCCACTGCAGTCGAGCATTGCACTGATGCTCAAAACAGGGAGGGTGGTATGTGTGTAAATCCTCCTTAAATCAGAAGTGCTGTTGTTGGAAGCCTAAGTATAGAAGGGCTGTGATGTGGAAGGCTGGTGCTCTCGGATCCAGCAAGACCCCGTATGCAGGGACGGTGACATTGTCAGCATGGCTCCAGCAGATGTCTTCAAGGCTGTCTTAGTTTGCTTGGCTCCTATAACAAAGTACCTCAGACTGGGCGACTTAAACAACAGAAATTTATTTCTTACAGTTCTGGAAGCTGGTTAGCCCACGATTAAGGTGTCAGCTGACTCAGTTTCTAATGAGAGCCCTCTTCCTGACCTGTAGATGGCCGCCTGCTCCCTGTGTGCTCACATGACCTTTCATCGGTGTGTGGGCAAGCTCTCTGACGTCTCTTCTTATAAACACACTAATCCGGTTAGGTCAGGGACCCACCCCTGTGACTTCATTTAACCTTGAATACCTCCTTATAGGCCCTGTCTCCAAATACAGCAGGGTCACATGGTGCAGTTAGGGCTTTGACATATGAATTTGGTGGGGAACACAGTTCAGTCCATAGCAGGGGCCAAAGGGAAATGGTGCTGAGTCATGTTGTATCTGCTCTTCCTAATAAGAGTTGTGTCAGGGTCAGTTTAATAGAGTGTGTGTGTGTTTGTGTGTCTGTCTCTCTGTTCATCTGTCCGTCCGTCCCCGTCCTCTTCCTACCAAACTCCAAGCCACAAGAGCTGCTGCAGGTGCCTATTATCTCCCCTCCCCAATGATGTTTGAGTCTCGGAAGCCTAAATGAGCTGTCTCATCTCCTTGGAGGCAACGGCTGGGACTGGGAAATCTGGAATCAAGTAGTGGAAGGGGAAGTGATAGCCCTTGTTTCTCATTTTAACCACCAAGATAATTCTCAAGTGCCACACTCAGGAGGAGGAGGAAGTCACACCTCCTGCTTCTTTCCTGTTAAATATGCTTCTGAAAAACTATCATAACCCAGGATGCTGGAGTTTATCAAGAGGCACATTATACATTGAGATTTCCAACCAATGACTCTTTTCAAGAGTTTTACAAAGTAGCTTTCCTGCCTCTGTCTCGTTGGCTTGCCTTCTTCACACTCACTCCTTGCTAATGTATGACACCAGACTTGGCTTCCTGGAGAGACGTGATCAAGGAGCACAGGCCCCTTGCTGGGAGACACATTAGCACAGTGTCTGAAATCTGCTCTTTCGACTCATCTGATCTATGGTATGTGTTATCATTTAATAAATATTGGGCCAGCTGAGGTTCTGTCTACATGTGCTAGACACATCTGCTGCCTTGCTCCTTCAAGCAAGACAAAATACTCTGATAATTGCTTCAAAGGTTTTTTTTCCTTAAAAATAAAGTTGTGATTCAAGAAACTTAAATGACTTAATTACAAAGTGTGCATTGAGAAAGAATGTATTCCTCCTTAAAAATATTAATTAGGCCCTTCTTAATCTCCATTGCAGATCTTATTACGAACTTGTTTTTCTTCCAACTGCCTCTTTTGATTATGCATAAATAGGATGTAATTACATATGGGTGGAAGGTTATTATATACAAGTATGTTCAGAAATTATGTGAATAAAATGCACAATAGGCTTCAGCAGTCTTCTCATCAAATTACACAGATTAGGACCAAAATAAGCAATTTGCTCTCTTTTAGTATCCACCTTGTCTGTTCCTTTTTCCGGTTAGCACTATGGAGCATGTTAGAGAATAGAAAGATAATTAGTCGTTTTGACCTCTAGCTGGAAGGAAATGTGGTTTGTTTGCATTTAACAGGTGAGTTCACTGTTAGTGTTGCTATTATTACCTTCATCTCTTTGGTTTGCCATCTTTTATGTCAGTTTCTTAGCTCAAAATTTAAGGTGGATGTCTAAACCCAAATTCTATTTTTAAGAGTGTGAAAGGTGACAATGAAAAGAGGATCATTTTTAGTAATGCTTGTCCATAACATACATATTTTGTTTCCCCAGAAGCTTCACAATGAGACAGTTTTCCAAAAATGTAATTTTAAGTGCATTCTGCAGAATGATTTCCTATCCTTATGCTTATGGGCTGTTGCAACAAAAGGACTCCAGCTTGAAACTGGGTGGGCACACGTGTGTGTATGTGGGATAAACAGCTAATTACCTGTCAGTTACCATAGTGATGTTTAGAGGCAGACGAAGAAGCTCAAGTAGCCCTGTTACCCATCTTAAGAGAGGAAAATCTGCATACTTTCTTCCTTTCAATCCCCACTGGAGATTCTGGCAGCAATTTTAGGATGCTCTTTGCTTGATAAGTTCTTATGTGACAATTTAGCTTCTTTCCTTTGAACGTAGACCATGTTGATTTGAGTGAGAAGTGGAAAGAATTAACTTGGAAGAGGCTTTGGGAGCTAACATAAAAGACTCATGACTTAGCTCTGCAGAGTTCTGTTAGCAGTAGTTGATAAAGCACTGGCTCAGCATGAACCCATCTTCGAAGAGCTTGGCTTAGAAAAACAGTTCTCTGTAGATCACCAAGAAAACACACCACGTTATTCTTTCCACAAATGTTTTTGCAAACCTACTAAGAGTCAGCACTGTACTAATCTTAGGGGGTACCTTATTGAGATGGATGTTAATAAGTCCCTAATTTGGGAGATATATCCATTTATTCAACAAATATTTTTTGATCATATATCAGGTACTATGGTCGGTTATCTGGAGATGATAAGGGAGGCACCCTCAGATTTGGAGGAGAGGTCAGCAGTAAGGAAAAATGTCTAGGAGGAAGTTAGCTAGGAAAGGTGAGGAGGATGGGAGGGTGTGGTAGGAAAGTATTGCAGAGAAAGGGGTAGCCTTGTGAACAGAATCAAAAGCAAGTAAATGTGGCAGATTTAGGGGAAAGAGGTTGGTATGTCTAGAGAACAGAGTTCAAGACACATGTGGGCAATGCCATTGAGATGTAAGCAGGGACTAAATCATAAAAAGCCTTCAGTAAATTGTGGCAGATTATATTCTCAAAAGATGATTACAGCATCTCCCATCCCACATGCTCTTCTAAAATGTGACTTTCCCATATTTCTTCCATCAAATGGTGGAATCTCTGGCCTCTCCCCTTGAATCTTGGTGGACATTTTGATTTCTGAGACTATTTTACATACTGTCATTACTTCTGTCTTAATCTCTGAGGACATTTGCTTTTGGAACTCAGTTGTCATGCAGTGAGGCAGTCCTAACTAGTCCACACAAAAATAACACCAAGAGGGGACACATATGAGGATCTGCAAAAACAGTTGGCTGTGTCCCTCCAGCAGCTAACATTAGCCACCAGACATGTAAGTGCATTCTCCTCTAGGTGATACCTGCCCTTAGCTGTCAGGTTAGTCCCCATCTGCAAGTATTCACAAATGAGATCCCAGATGCTATGGAGCAGAGACAAGCTACCCCCACCACACTCTATCTGAAATTCTAGCCTTGAATGGTTTGTTATGTAGCAGTAGCAACTAGAACGCTTCTTAAAGGAGTTTGCCCCTTTTTTTCAGAATCACTGGGGAGGCACTGAAAAGTTTTAAGCAGCTAAGTAACAGGATCAGATTGGCATATTAGAAAGATCATTTTATCTCTGATATGTGGGGAATATTAGTGAGAGTGAACTCTGGAGGCAGGGAGACTGGCTGGGAAGATAATCGCACATGTTGAGACAATATGTCACAGTGGCCTGGACTTAGGTGAGAGTAAGAGAGGTGAAGATAAAATTCAAGAGTTACCTGGAAGCTAGAATCAACATGGCTTGGTGCTAGATTGAATGGGTTGGGTGGAGGGGAGGAATGTAGGAAACAAAGATTATGTGGGGGCTACTGTCTTGATAACAGAGTAGCTGATGATGCCTTTTACTTTGAGGAAATATTGAAGGAGGAAGAGGAGCACACTTCGGTGGTGGGACAGACTGGGGAGTCACGCAGTGGGAGATGATTAACTCTTTGAGTGCCCTATGGATCCCTCACATTTATAGCAACAACTGAAGTGTCCAGGCAGGACTAGGCTATGCCTGGCATTCTCAGATGTCTTGTTTTGTTCTCGTAAGTCAAATAGTGAAAAGTGGAGTATCCTCACTCAAAATTTCTGAAAATTAGAGGAGATTGAGTGACAAGCACATGTGTAAAGCCTGTCTAGTTTCAAGGCCCTGCACTAAGGACCGTGGGGGCCACAGTGATGAGTTAGAATTCCAACAGCAGTTAAGAGATAGATATTGTTAATTGGATAAAAAAGCAAGACCCAACTATATACTGTCTACAAGAAACATGATTTAATTGTAAAGACTTCTGATTAAAAATAAAAGGATGGGAAAAATATATCGTGAAAACACTAATCAAAACAAATCTGAAATGACTAGTTTGATATCAAAAAAGTAGACTTCAGAACAAAAAAAAATATTACCAGAAAAAAAGAAGGCATCGTAAAGATGTAATTACATAAAGAGGTCAATCCATCAAGAACTCACAACTGTCCCAAATGTTATAGGCCTGACAACAGAGCTTCAAAACACATGAAGTAAAAACTGATAAAACTGAAAGGAGAAATAGACAAACCACAAGTATAACTGGAGACTTCAGTGATCCTTTCTCAGTAATTGATAGAATCAGTGGGCAGAAAAATCAATAAAACATGGGAGACCTGAACAACACCATCAACCAATTTGACTGAATTGACATTTATAGAACACTCTGCCTAATACTCACACACAGTCTTCTCAAGTGCACATAGACCATATTCTGGACCATAAAACAAATCTCAACAAATTTTTAAAAATTGAAATTGTACAAAGCATGTCCTCCGACAAGGATGGAATTAAATGGAAATCAACACGTTTCTAGTAACCAAGCACTGCATCTTCAATGAGACATTATCATTTGGTAATAGCAGGGAAACTGGTCCAAATGGAGACTAAATATAAATCCTTTAGGTCATATTATGCTTAACCTAAGTCTTCAACATTTCAGCACTAGATGGCATTTCAGAATTTGGTTTCAGCCATCATGACACAGAAGGGGAGAGTGAGGCTCCAAATGTCTGAATGACTTACCTGAGGTGTCCAGGAGCTAGATTCATCATGGTCTTAGGACAGTCTGCTAAATTGTGGTAGCCTTTGGAGGACAAGATGAATGTTTTCCCCTTAGAATATATACTAACATTTTTGAAAAGGGAAAGCCATCTTCAAATAATACTGATTCACTAGGCTAGGAATTTGTGCTTTTTTTCTGCTCATACCTTAGAGAGTAATATGGAAAATCTGCATCACATACCATCATGGTTGGAGAATGAGCAGGAGAGCTACATTCCAGAGTCATGGGAGAGGGAAGAAAGAGGACAGGGCAACTTATTGTTGATCCTATAAACTTGATCATTTGATTAAAAACTATGACACTGTTTATATCTCTATATCCATATACAAATACATACTTCTAAAGGCATTTTTATTTAGACACTTCATTTTGTAGATAGGGATAATCTCAACTGTTGAAATTGTTGTGGAAAAATGTGTTACAGCTCTGTGTTATAGCTCGGTGTTACAGCTCAGTTGTGACAGCAACCTGGATCCATGTGAGAGACCAAGCAGCACTCGGAGAGTTGGAGAACTCAGGTTTAGTTGGAGAACTCAGGTTTATTATGCCAGCAGGCCCAGAGGACTTAACACTCCAAGCTCTGGACCCTGTCTGTAGGTTTACACAGGCCTTTATAGCCTGCCAGTTTACACTTTGCAACATCATATGCAAATAAAGTATAACAAAAGTTGACCAACTAGGAACAAGCTTTGTAGAAACAGACCAATCAGGAGGGAGAGAAATAACCAATCAGGAGTGAGGGAAATGGACCAATCAGGAGTGAGAGTAATAACCAATCAGGAGTGAAGGAAATAACCAATCAGAAATGAGCTCAGGGAACCAATAGAATTTTAGGGGTGGGTAAGCTTTTTCAGAGGCAAAAAGTGAGATAGAGCATCTGGGCCAGGGAACCGGATGGTGCTGGCAGGAGAGTAGTGGCCCTGCTTGGGGGTCCTGCTGGTCTTTTTATGGGGCTTCCCACCTCAATAACAGGCATTGTATGAAGGTATTAGGTGAATATCATACATTCACTATAAAGCTTGAGTTCTGGACTTAAATGGTCCTGTGTCCAAATTCCCAGTTCTGTTATTTGGAGCCATCTGACCTCACCAGTGTGCTCAATGGGGATAATAGTACTTTCTCATAGCTTTATTGTGTGAGTTCCTGAATAGATTCATGAAAAACAGTTAGCATAGCACCTGGCATAGACTAAAACTGGGTGTATGTTCCTCCATTCTATTACCCATCCTGCTTTGATTGGCTTGTCTTTGCTTTCTCTGTGAGCATCATCCTGTTACTGTCAAATTTCCTGCCCCTCTTATCAACCAGCAGGTACCTTTTGAATACCTAACATATAAATAAATTTTTGCTACATAGTAGAGAAAATGGAAAAGATAGATTATTCCTTTGGTAAATAAAAAAAAAAAAAGCTTTTGTATTAAGTAATCCAGAGAAGAATTTGGAGATTTTCCCGATTTTTTTTTTTTTTTTACCAATAAGGAAACTTTTCAATAAAAAGTTTATCCTCATCTTTGTGCTTTCTCACATTTTCTCAGCAAGCATCCCTCCTCCTGAAAATAAAAGACAAACATCCTTTTTATAGGAAATATGATGCTTAAGTGTTTAATTTAAATAATTTAACGAAGAGGATAGGGTCAATGAGTATAAGAGCCAAGTGGTCAGAATTCTGAAGCTATAAGGATAACTCTGGAAACAGAAGATGAATGAATCCAAAATAAAGTCCCATGACTTGTTAAAAGCTTATTGATCACTCCAATCAGTTGCTTCACATTGACAGGTCCCTAGGGGCTTACCTCAGCCAAATGGACCAGTTCATTCTCAGACAGAAAGAATTAGAGAAGGTTACTTTTCTGCTAAAAGATCCCAGGTTTTGACTCGCAGGTGCTTCTGTTCCTGCCACACAGCCCGTCACAGCATAATATGCCTGGATTCTGTGCGATGCTTATGTTCCTGCAGGTTCCCGCCTCGTGTGAGCCCTCCATGTCACACTCACCAGTTCAGGCTGTGTCCCTAACCCTGCCATAAGCACTAGAACACTAGTCTAGAAGGCTACCTACTCTCTGCCCAAGCTAGCTGTCCCGTCGTGACTACCTAGTTCCTCCCTACATTAGATCCCTTTCCTTGTGATAAATTCCCTTCTGAGGTCCCTTGATAGAAAATCTTTTTTGGAGTCGTTTTAATTTATCAGTGAATTTCTGATTACTTCTCTGAAAGGAAGAAGTTGGTTGGTTTCCATCCCTTTCCTTCCAAAAGTCTCATTAGAAGCCAAAGAAATCAACCAGTTTCTGCCCCAGTTCCGCTCATGCCACACAGTTCTCGTGAGGACTGTGGACCTCTCCACTGAGCCCTCACCTTCTAGGAGCCAGTCAGAGTCTTTCCAGGACAAGGAAAACTGCTCCAAGAGGATTTGCCATCTTTAAGGAAAATAGCCAGAAATTTTTAAATGCCAGGTTTTATTCTAAACCAAATAAAAACTTTGTAACAATTAAGACCAGAAAGAATATCACGAAGTTGAAAAGCAGTAGATTCTAAAGAAGTAAACGTTCATTCTGGGTTTCAAACTGGGAATAGAATATATGGAAAATTTTTAAAGATGAGCCTCTAAGTAAGTTCAAAACATGTTCTAAAAGACAGACTCCAAATGGGAATCAGCTCAGCTTTTGGAAAATAGCTTCATACTTTGACTGAAACTGAGATGGACAGTGCACATCACCAACAGGCAGAATATTAGACTAAATGGAATTCAAATTGAGTTAATATTTTTGAGGCCAACTTGGCACAAATTCTGCACCAGGCACTGTGCCCTGGTAAAGACAGCATAAAAGCCATGCTAGAGAGCCTTGTGGAGCCCAAGTTGGATGATTCTAGTAATTAAGTAATTTAAACTGTAGAGACTCTGTGATAAAAAAAAAAAAGAGAGAGAGAGAGATTGTTATAATCTGAGCAAAGTAATTTGAGAAACTTTGAATTCAATAAACGTTCACGGATTTATTTCCCGTGAGACTTTGTAATATGTTTTGTAAACCCCCAAAACGAGTGTAGAGTGTGCGAAGTTCTCTCCATGTCCTAACTGAGAAACGCTTATCTTTGGAGCAGCTCTCAATGCTGGGGAGGGGTTTTCAAGACCCTCTTTGGGTCCGTTTCTTTCTCCCCAACTATAATACTTTGCAACAGAGAAGGGTGCAGACCCTGAGTTCTCTAATTCGTGCCAGCAAAGAAGAAAGTACAGCAGTATGCTAATACCCATTAACTTCTTTGCCTCATTATGCAGTTACTTCAAGGTTTTGATTAATGGAAGCATTATTGAAGGCAACAGTACTTGGTTCGTTTTCAGGCAGGCAGCACGTTATTCCTAAAGGCGGGCACATTAATCTTTCTTACTTTGTTTACTTGTACCCTCTTTCTTCTTTATAAATGGCTACCTGCACCATTGCTGGGATGTCTTTCATTTGGATGCATGTGACCCCCAAGAAAAGACTCTTCAGTAGAGAGGGATCTAGGATAAGAAGTAGCTGTGACTCCCTCATATGTGTATACAGACTCCTAACACACCTCTCCAGTTGTGAGCCCCAACTTGGAAAAAAAATGTTTAAAAACACAAGTTATTTCAAGTTTGTGTTTTAAAGAGACGGACTTAAGCAGCTTGAAAAGATATAAAATTAATGCATAAAAGCTGTCTTTTAGTCTGTTAACCAGCAAAGGCAGGAAAATGCAAAATAATTTTGCTAAAGTGAGGGGACAAGAAATAGAAGACCCAGCTCTGGTTTGGGGAACAAGGACTCCTCTTCTTGTGGGAAGGCAGGCCTGTGAGTGTTGGGCTGTGGAGAAGCAGGTGTTGCTATGAATCAGAGAACAGAAGAGCTGGGAAGAAACTTAGAAACAATGTAGACTACGGCACTCACATAAGGAATGATAAATTTAAGAATCTTTTGGAGGGCGTGTGTAAGGAGAATGAATGCCTGGGACCACTCACGTGGTCAGCAAGAGACGCAGGGGTGGGAATCTGTTCTTCTAATGCCAAATGAATTGCTCTTTTGCCTTGACTACAACTATCTTAAAGGTCTTGCTGTCCCATTTCAATGACACTGAAGACCTTTTCCAGTCAGTTCCACCCTGTGCTTTCTCATCTTGGTAAATGTTGAACAAATCCTTAACCAAGAGCTGATTTTTGACTTCTCTATTTTTCTCAACACTTTCATCCAATCCACCCTCAAATCCAATTGGCTCAATTTTCAGAATATACCCTTCAAAATATAGCCAGCTCTACTAACGGCGCCATGCTACCTGTCTTTTTTGAACCATTTCCAGTTGGTCTCCCTGTTTCCATGCTTGATACCAGCAATCTATATTTTACCCAGCAGAGTGATGTATTTTAAATATATATCATATTATGTTACTCTACTACTTAAAACTACCCAATGACATCCCATAGCTCTTAGAATACAATTTTATTATTGTTCACCAAGGTCATGATCTGGCTCATGACTTCCTCTCTGACATCCGTTTGTACCTTAGAACCACATTAAACTTCTTTCTTTTCCTTAGAAAATCCAATCTCATTCCTGCCGAGGGTCTTCACCATCACTGTTCCCTCTGCTCTAAATGCTCCTTCCAGGACTATGCATGCCTCTCTTCTTAACATCACTGAAGCCTCAGTTCAAAAGTCTCCTCTTTAGAGAGATTTTCCATAGCCAATCAGGCGCCTCCCCCATGGAGTCATCCCTACCACATAATCCTGTTTCCTTTTTTTTATAGTCAGCTCATCTCTATCCATAGTTCTGTGCTTTTGTTTTTTTCATTGTCTGCCTCCTCCCCACTCTTCACTAACATATGAGCTCCATGAGATCAGAGACTTCTTCATCTTGCTTATCCTTATACCTTCGGAACCCAGAAGATGATCTGTCTAATAAAATAACCCCAATACACATTTGTTGATTGAATGAGCACTTAGAAATCACAAAGTAAAAACCAATGATTTTTTTTTTTTTGGCTAGACATCATAACTCTTAATAGGAAAGTGAGAAAAAGTTCTTAAATGATGACTAGTCTTTGGGCTGATAGAATAATATTATCTAGGTTCGGCAGTGGAGCAAATAAGACCCAGGGTAGCTCAAGACCCTAATTGAGATTATCCATCCAGTGCCTGGGTGAGACCTAACAGATGGTAAATACTAATTAAATAACATAAAGGAACAGACATTTTAAGACAAAAGTGGTATTTCTTAAGAGATGATTCTAGGAGTTAATGGCGGGGGTGGGGGAATGGCTGGGATTTGAGTTGGGAGATCTTATTTTGCTAATACCCGTGGTCAAGTCTTCTCACAACTCGGCCTCAGTTTCCTTGTGTGTTATGAAAATATTTGACATCACCAACTGTAAGGAGGCATATCATGAGAGATGTCTACCTTAATCTTTCTGAAATTAAATACTGAAGAAACCTATTTTGACCTGAGTATGCATTTATATGTAGAAGTTCTGAATATACATCCATAGTGACATTTTAAGAATTTTATAATCAAGGTGATTTGCCTCTCAGAATTTTTTATAAATTCACATCGAACATCAGTTGAGTTCCTACCATGTGTAAAATGTTTCAGTATATATTAAAATAATAGTGTTTTATTTAAACCATAGGGTTGGCCAATAAGAGGGGGGAAAGGGGAGACATTTTTAGGATATTTAGCCTGGAAACACATGGGGATGAAGAGTAAGAGAGGGTATGTTGTACAGAGTTTTATTCAAGTACTGGGGGTTAATCACATAGACGAGTGATTAGACTAGCTCTGTGTTGGTGCAGAAAGCAGAACGAGAACTAGAGAGCGAAATGCCCCAGGAGGAAGGTTTCAGAAGCTGCGCTATACCTGAGCACTTGCAATGGTGATGGCTGTCCCACATGGGGTGTTTTGTTTCAGAGGTCAGGAAGAGCCCCATTACTGAAGCTGTACAAAGACTAGCTGTAGACATGCGGCTGTGTGCTGTTAAATGTTTAACTCTCCAGGGAGGGTAAAAAAAAAAAAAAATTCCTGATTTGTTGAGTTTGATGATTTCCATAGTATAAATACTCCCATCATGCCTGGCTTCAGACTAACCTTATTAAAAGTAGAGCTCAAATATGAATGAGAGAGAAAGAGGAATTTTTGGTTCTTGTACTGAAAAGTTGGGCAAGAAGACCATATCCTGCACTGCTGGGTTCTTACGCTCAGAAGTTGTGTCAGGAATTTGGCTGCTTTCTTTCATTCGTGTATTCACTGATTTGTTCAAATATATTTGTTGAATGCCCACTCTGGGTCAGGCACTATGCTGAATGCTGGATATACAGTCACAGAATAGGCTTGGTTCTGCCTTCATGAAGTTCTAGGGGTAGAGACAGCCAGTCGATCAGTATATAATACCATACAGAGTGATGAGTGCTATGTGGAAAAACAGGCCCACCTAAACAATAAGGAGTGATGGTGGGGTTTCAAGGAGGGACTAGAACATACTAGTTGGTCAGGGAGGTGATGAGGGTCAGGAGGGGATGGGGGAGGGTGGCTTCCCAAAGAAAACCATAGACCATTTGAAGGAGGAAGAGAAACTAGACAAAATAGCCTTTATCCACCACTGTATATTATTGGCATATCATTTAGTGGAAGATTCGCAAGGGTGAGTCAAACATCATAAATAGCCTCTAAGAAATTTTCCATTTTAATAATCTTTAATTCCCTAGCTTTGCAGCTCCCAGATTGGGCACATTTGGCTAGAAACAGGAATGATCCTACAGTCATATTATTGATGATTATCATCAATCCTCTGAAATACTCACCAGCTATACCTATTCAGTACATTTTTAACCTGTTTCTAATGTGCAAATTCTTCCTTCACCCTCTGCCATACATCACTAAGCAAGCACTACTTTCTTCAGGATTTTTTTTTAACATCTGTCATATTGCACTGTCATATTGCATTCAATTTTCCTAACAGAATTTCTCATATTTAAAAAAATAAAATAAGATTCATTTTTAACAATTTCTGCACCATCACCCCCCAAAACCACAATTCTGTTTTCATTTAATTCTAACTGTATATGTGTTTTTAAAAAATTCCTTTGTAACAATTTTGTTGAGGATTTCCATTCTCAGTATCTGCACAATCACATAAGTTGCTATGGTAATATTATAAAATTATTCCAAATCACAAGGCCTCCCTGAAACCAGGCATGCTGGGTTCAGAAATAACATTGCTGAAAACCCTGCATTTAAGATAAGAAAGTCCCAGATAAGCAGGGACTCTTAACTAGGTTTACTGCCCCATTTTTTTTTTCCTTTAACTTACCATTAAGTTCTTGGTTTTGAGTGATAACAGGCAGGGTGAAAAAAAAAAAAAAATATCTCCTGCTCACCAAAAAATAAATTAGTCTTGAGAGAGAACTACATCAATATTTAGAAAGAATCCTGTCAACCAAACATAAAATAGGTTTTATTGTCTCTTCTGCCATATGCCAGCTTACTCAACCCTGGCAAGTCACCTGCCCTGCTTTAGTTTGCTCATCTATAAAATGAGGATAAAAGTATTAAATCACCTTTTAGTCTTACTAGAATGTGTTTATTTTTTATTGCAGTAAGAAAACACAATGTAAGATCTACCCTCTTAACAAAATTTTAAGTGTACAATACAGTTGTGTTAACAACAAACACAGTGCTGTACATCAGATCTCTAGAACTTACTGAGCTAGCATAACTGGAACTTGAACTTGCCTGTTGACCAGCAACTCCCACCCCCCACTCCCCTCTGCCCTGGGCAACCTCCATTTCTACTTTCTGTTTCTATGAGTTTTAACTGTTTTGGATACATCCCCTAAGTAGAAATATGCAGTACTTTTCCTTCTCTGATTGGCTTATTTCAGTGTGATGTCCCCTAGGCTCACCCAGCAGTCCTCACAGTAGCCAAGAGAGGAAGACAACTTCTGTGTCCACCAATGGCTGAATAAGGAGAACGTGGTATGGACACACAGGGGGGTAGTATCAGCCGTCAAGAAGCAGGAAATCTTGCCATGTGCAACAGCATGAGCGGACCTGGAGGACCCTGCACCAGGCGTATCAGCATTTAAATAAGATAACATATACATAAAATTTAAACACGGTATCTGAGACTGAATAGTGATTTTTCATCCTTCCCTCACTATGTCCTTGACCCTCACAGGACTGAGATTTCACAGGTCTGCTACACCAAGCTCACTTCTGTGTTCTCCACCATCCACTTTCCCATCTGCCAGCTGAAAGCCAAAACAAATGGTTGACTCTGGACTACCCCTCTAAGCTAAGAGGCAGGACCCAGGGAGAGCCTTCCTCCATAAAATTTGTCACAAATGGTTGTTATCTCAGGTTACATTCCCTGGGAGCCGAGCCAGACATGGGGATTCTTACACAAGTGAGTTGTAAGAGAGGGCTCTTGAGTGAAATGTGCTGGGGGGTGAGGAGACAGATCAGGAAGGACCCCACGCAAAGACTCAGCCTGATTCCGCCTGGAGCTCTACAGCAGGAAGGGCTTGTCCCACCGTGGGGCACGTGATACCCACCTTGGGGTATCAGTCAGTCACGAGCTGGGAGCTGTACAGGTGGTTGGGGAGGAGGCGTGGCACATCCTCCCCGGTGTCTGCGTCCTTGAGCAGGTGGCTTCCACTGGCCTAGGGCACATTTTCGAAGAAGAGTATACAGTTGTGAGCCATTAACAGCCTATACATAGCAGCTGAGCCCAGTAAAAGGGGTTGGCACTCACCTTCTAACTTTCTTGTCTTTCATATTCTTACTCACTAAATGCTTTGTTACCCCCTTCCCTGCCCCCCACCAAGAACCATTCTCCATGTCCCCAACCATACACACATACACAGTTTTCTTTCTCCACAATGGAAAGGAGACTGTCCTTTGATAAGAATTACTGTTAAGCAGGTGGTAACTGAGAGATAAAGGATGATGATATTATTGTGCCCAAGGACACAAGTGTAGTGAGTTTTTTTCTAGAAAGAATGCAGTCTAACCTTTATTTGATGGAAGTGATCACTAAGACCACCGTTTACTTGTGGGCAACTATTAGGTATCAGAAACTGCTTATTGTATACGTTATTGTATGTAAAATGAACAATTTTATATACAATATTTTATATAAGCCGTTATGTCATTTGACATTCACAGTAGCAGTGTGGGGTGGGTATTACTGAGTAAGTTGTCCGCGGCCACATAGCTCTTAAGAGACAGAACCAGAGTCCAAACCCTAGTGCAGATGATGACTCTGGAGCTGAAACTCCTATCTGCTGTACTGCATATTCATGCCTCCCTGCTCCTTGAGAACAGAGGACAGAGTCCTTTGCATCTGCCCCTCCTGGCACTGTAGCAAGCACGCTTCTGTTCGTGCTTTGGAGAGGAAAATTAAATAAAAATTTTCAGACATTGCTGTACTGAGACCAGAGATACCATGCAGTGGTTAAGAGTGTTGGCTTGGAAGTTTGTAAGTGATTGTCACCTGGGACTGGAATGCTTACATTGGATGACCTTCTTCCTGAACCCTGGCTCAGTGCAGAGAATGTATTTATTAAGTAAAATAAGGCTGCTCCAAGCTGTCCAGCTTTGCCACAGGACATGGAAGAGAGGAGCTGCCTTTACACGAGCTTCTCTGTCAAGAAGTAAAGTTCTGAAGTTGACCTCGAGAGCCAGCATAGACAGACAGAAGCGTTTTGGATCCCAGGGAGACTCTGCTCGAGTTCCGCATCAAACACCTCTCCACTCTCTTTTTCCCTCCTGAACAGCACTCGAGACCTAAGCAGTCTCCTTGGAAACTCCCCCTCACAGTCACCTCACTTCAATCTTATCCCCACTCCTTTCACAGAACGGGGAGATTCCTTTCAACTTGAGGATTTAAGAGAAAATTTTGACTTAAAGTTTTCTCCACGGAGACAACCAAGGCAGTGAGTTCTTCTCCCCTCCCCCATCCGGAAAGGAAAGTTTTGTCTGATTGCTGGCAGAAATAAGGGGGGAAAAAGCTTCATGGCTGGGTTAGGAGCCTCTGGTTGGATTTTCAGTTTGACAATATTTGAGAAATGAGTTTTAAATATGGGGCATTAGGAGGAAAAGATGAGGAAATGTTTCTCTGAAAAAAATTACGGATATTTACAAACCATTACCAAAAACTCCAATAAACAACATTTCTAAGTAGCTCCCAGTCAGCTACTCCCTGTTGGTTTTCAGGAGTACGTATCTTGGAAAGCTTTCTCTGCTTTGTTCTCCCTCTGTTTGCTGGTGGCGAATTATTAATGTGGCTCTGATACACCAGGGAGGTTTCCTGATGTTCTTCCTGTCCCCTCTCCAGCAGCATCACTGCTGAGATGAGCTTGCTGGATGAAACTTCATGTGATCATTTTTGCATTTACTGAGCACCTACTGTTTGTCAGGCTGTAAGGGAATCCAGCCATTGGAAACAGTCCCTGCCCTCCAGGAGCAGGAGACAAAGAACCTGTTACAATGTCATGTGTTAAGTGACTTCGTAAGCACAGAGGGCAAGGCCCTGAGCATCTCACCTAGGCTGACTAGAGACAGGTAACCAGGGATCTGGGCAACGGCTTTGGAAGAGAGAAGGAAAAATTGAGGTTGGCTGTTAAGATTTCAGTAGGTCAAGAGGGTTTTCAAAACCTGAGAAAGAGCTTTGGGGGTGGGAATAAAGGCAGAAAGTGCTGAAAACTGTACAGAGAACCTTTTGGGTAGAATAATGTTAGGTACAAGTTATCGAACACTTGATAAGTACCAGGTATTAGGCATAGCTCTTTGCACACACTGACTCATTTAATTGGCATGCAAACTATATCAGTTAGGAATAGTTAGGTGGTAAGTAATAGAAAATCCAGCTCCAACAGACTCCGTTTCAGTAGAGGACTTACGGGATTTATATAACTCAAGAGTTTAAAGGTGTGTCTTGTGTGTGAGAAGGCTGAATCACTTTTGCAAGTGAATGGGGAAGCCAGATATACCCTCCATTTAGAATAATAATACTTTATTTCTTTTATCATCTTTAAACGTCTTTCCTGGTTTCATATCCCGACTCTTCTACTAACTAGCTGTGTGACCTTGAAAAACTTGCTTAACTTCTCTGTGCCTCAGTTTCTTCACCTGCAAAATGTAAGTGATAAGTAACAGGAGCTACCATAGAGGGTGGCCATGAGGAGTCCATGAGTTATTTCACATAAAGCACTTTGAAAGGGTTTGGCACAAAGTAAGTACAAAGTAAATATTATCAGCTATTAAATCTATTAACTCAGAGGCCCTGGCTACATGTCAAACCAGACGCATATTTTGAACCCAGGCATGGTTTCGCATCGCTCTAGAGAAATAGTCAACAATGTAATGTGACACACACAGCCGTGTAGGATATGGGCCCTGTTTCTTCCTCAACCTTCTCAAGCATTTCTTTACCTTCTGTTCCTCACGTACCAGAGGTTTTCTTCACTTCCTAAACTGGGCCATTTCTCTTCACATCTCCCCTAAACAAACACACACACACACACACACACACACACACACACACACACACAATTTAACCCAATCTGACTTTATATCCTTTACACCTCAACTAAAGTGGTCTTACATTGGGTAAACCTTTGATGCCCTAATCCAGATCCATTTCCTATTTAATCTCTTTCATAAATCCCTGTAATTTCTCTTCACCACACTGATCACAGTTTGTCACTTATTATTTGTTGATCTGATTAATATTTGGCTTACTTCATGAAGGGAGACGTTTGTTTTGTTCACCAATGTATTTTGTTCATCATTGTATTCACCACTGTGTTTACCTGGTAGATACACAGTAAGTATTTATTAAATGAAAAAAAGAACTAATCTCTGACTTTAAGACTTACTGTAAAGCTACAGTAACCAAGAAAGTGTGGTATTGGCAAAAGACTAGACAAATAGATCAATGGAACAAGACAGAATGCCCAGAAATAGACCCACATCAATATAGTCAGCTGATCTTTGACAAAGAAGCAAAGGCAGTAGAATGGAGCAAAGAGATAGTCTTTTCAACAGGTGGTCCTGGAACAAATGGACATCTGCACGCAAAAAAAAAAAATTTGACCTAGACATCACATCCTTCACAAAGATTAACTCAAAATGGAATATGTAGACCTAAATGTAAAACTCAAAACTATAAAACTCCTGGAAGATAACACAGGAGAAAACCTAGATGTCCTGGAGCATGGCAGGGCCTTTTTAAACACAACACCAAAGACACAGTCCGTGAAAGAAACTGACAAGCTGGGTTTCATAAAAATTGAAAATTTCTTCTCTGGAAAAGATAATGTCTAGAGAATGAGAAGACAAGCCACAGCCTGAGAGGAAATATTTGCAAAAGATACATCTGATGAAGGACTACTATCCAAAATATACTAAGAACTTTTAAAGCTTAACAATAAGAAAACAAACAACCCAATTAGCAAATGGGCCAAAGACCTTAACAGACATCTCAATAAAGAAGATGTACACATGGCCTACAGGAAGCATATGAAGAGATGCTTCACATGATATGTCATCAGGGAGATGCGAATTAAAACAAGGATGAGATACCACTATACACCTGTTTGAATGGCCAAAATCTGAAACACTGACAACACCAAATGCTGGCGAGGATGTGAGGCAACAGGAACGCTCATACTTTGCTGATAGAAATGCATAATGATACAGCCACTTTGAAAGACAGTTTGGTGGTTTCTTTCAAAAATAAATGTATTCTAACCATATGATCCAGCAATCACACTGCTTGATACTTACCCAAGTGAATTAAAAATTTATGCCCACGCAAAAACCTGCACACAGATGTTTACATCAGCTTTATTCATAATAACCAAAACTGGGAAGCAACTAAGATGTCCTTCAGTAGGTGAGGGAATCAATAAATTCTAGCACACCCAAACAATGAACTAGTATGAATATTGTTTCATAGTTACTAGGCCTTTTAACTTCTTTTGGAACTTTTCTATCTGATGGATATATCGTGGCAATTGAAACGATTAAGAGATTTTTACACCTAAATGGAGAGCGTCTTAAGCGCCTACAAGTAAGTGAGTACTGAAAGGAAATAGAAAGGTGAAAAGAAATAAAAAGCAAACTTCAGCTACTTCAAAAACGTGCCTAGAGGTGGTCTTAAAAATATATAAATTGAATTCAAAGCAATACTTCTTAACCTAAAATTCTAAGCAAAATTGTCAAGGTCATGCATGTGCACACACGCATTTTTCTGGAAAGAAGTTTAACATTTTCCCTTAGGTTCTCTACAAGGCAGTTATACTTTATTTTTTTTTTAAAGCATCTGTGGCATCTACCCTTTATAATTGGAGGGTGAGATACCACAGTTTTCTTTCAAGGAGGCCTGAGACGTAGAACATTAGCCCCGGGTAATCATCTCACGTTACACTACTGTGCAGTTTACACGAAGGTAAATTAAGACCTGGGGCGAGGAGGGAACTAGCTGAAGTTTGCATAGCTACTGTGCCTGAAAATACTGCCGGCCGTATCTGTAAATGAAGAATCGTGTGGCCATCAAGTCATCAGCCACTTCCGCCACCTCCCCCGACAGCGAGTGGAGGGAACTTAGGATGCAGACAAGCAGGCAGCGTGGCCTCTGCAGCCAGCCCCAGCAGTGCACCCCGAGGGAACTCAGGATGTGAAAGAACAGGACACTGGCCCTAGACAGCTAGGTGCGCGTCCAAGGAACATTTCAGTGAGCCCAGACATTTGCACCTTCCCATACATAGAAAGGCACTAAATTCCTTAGCTTGAGATAATCTGGTTTTCTTTAGTTAACAGTAATCTTTTGATGTTCTGACTACCTGGTCTTTGTTGCAAAAACTCATGTATCCTGGCTTCTCCGTTGCCTGGGCGGAACAGCCTTCCAGAGCGATCGGCCTGCTTGTCTGTGTCCCGAGTTCCCTCCGCTCACTGTCAGGGGTGGCGGTAGTGGCTGGTGACCTGATGGCCACAGCGTCCTTTGTTTACTGATACAGCTGGCAGTAGTTTTCATTCACAGGCGCAGAACGTCGTCAGCTCGTCTGCTCATTCACTCAGCGTATGTTTCCTGGTCTCTGCCGTGTTCCTGGCCCTGTGCTAATCGCCCACCGAAGCGTTTGGGTGTCAATCTCTTTGAAGCTGGTAGCTCTTGCAGCTGATTCAACACGTCCAGACTATAGAGACTGGGCAGGAAAGACAATGGTTTGTATCTATGCCCCAGTTATCAGCTGAACGGTCGTGTGTGCTCGTTTGCCTGGGAGCGTCTTTGCATCTCTGTTTTTCTCTTTTTGAGGTGTGCCGATGGGAAACTCACTAATAACTATCTACAGAATGGATGACAAGACTTCAAAGACTTAATTCCGATTAAAACTAGTTTAAGGAAAAGAGGCTTGTATCTCTAGTTGGATAGCTACTGACTAATTTACTGGGTTCCCTTAAGTCTTTCTCGCCTGAGAAAAGCTGTCCGTCAGGCCCATCCAAAGGTTATGTCATTTCCCTTTTAGGTGTGCAACAGTTGAGTAGCTTGAAAATGTGAATAATAAATGCCTTTCACATCACAATTGGATTATTTCAAGAAATCGTCTCACGGAATACTCACTGAGCATCTTCCCTATGCAAACCAATGTGTGTCTGGAAGATACTGAGAAGAATGTGTCCCTGTGTCCCAGGATCTTATTACGTCTTCAATAAAAACAGAATCAGAAATAATTAACGCTAAAACAAGGCAGGGTGTAATATACTGGGGTGGTATAGGAAAGAGTTCTTCCTTTCATAGGTGCAGGGAGGTCTGATCCACTCTCTGGAAGAAAGCAATATATTGAAATGAACAACTTTAGCTCATGTCTCCATTTTACTGTTAATTTCTCCTCGTAGGATGAAAGAAGAAACTGCCCCTTGGTGATCTCAGAGAAATCTGGTTATGTACAGGGGAAAAGGCCACTGCTTCTGAAAGGCAACGTTGGAGCAATATAATCTCCTGGTTTGGTTATTGTACGGTAATTTTTTAAAAGATCAACATTGGGGAAGACAGGGTAAAGGGTTTGTGGCACCTTGCTCTTCATTTCTTTGCAGCTTTTTCTGAACCTATAATTAGTTAAAAATAAACATGTATTTTTAAAAGGCGAGAGTGGCCTTTGTCTTTCTCTAAGGCTTTGCTGCCTAGTAGAACAGCCACTAGCTGCATGTGGGCTGAGCACCGGACATGTCTTTTAAGTATAAAATATACACCAGATTTAGTATGACGTGAAAAAGAGGGCAAAAGAGATCATCAGTACTTTTTCTATTGATTACACACTGAAATGACAATGCTTTGAATATACTGGGTTAAATAAAATATATTATTAAAATGATAATGTTGCCCTTTAAAAAATTTTTAGGTGGCTACTAAAACTTTTTAAAATTGTGCGTATGTCTTGTATTATATTTCTATTGCAGAGTATTGCTCTAAGTCGTTTTTCTGAATGAGTTTGTGAAGGAAGCTACAATTTTGCAGTTAGCTGTCTACATAAGCATTTTCTCAGTAGACGCCGACTTTTCCCACATGGAATGTAAATTTGGGAAGGGATGGAGGAATAGGGAAGCCCTTAGATCTAAGCCATGTTTAACAATCCAGGAAGATTTGTCATTTATGAGTTTTAAACCTCATTTGTTCATTATCACCTTTGGCTTCTTCTGTCCATTTCAATGGCTAGACTAGGGACAAGAGGACAAGGGTGATTAGGCCCCTTTAAGCCTCCAGCATGAAGGGACAAATGAACTACTAAGAAACTACAGAAGAAGAAGAGATTATTTTTAATCCAAGATAAATAAAAACTGATGAATGGCAAAACAGCATGTTTGTTGGCTTATAGAAATAGTCTATGAAAAGAGCAATAGAGACAAAATCATGGAACCTGGAAATGTGGGAGAGGTTTGGGAGATAGCTAATAATCCTGTTTGGCTAGGCTTTATGATATTTGCCTGGGTGGTGCATGGTGTCCCCAACATTTCTTAGGACAGAATACAGAGCAACTTGAATGAAGACTACAAGCTTGTTATCGCCCCCATGGGCAATGAGGAGCCAAAAAATAATTTTTGAGCAGATGATTGAGGCTCTGCTTTGAAATAGATGCTAGCAACATAAAGAAAAGACTGACATAAAGAGAAACTGGAGGCAGAGACCAAAGTACCCAAGAGTTGCCCAATCATATATAAAACCTGGATGTTAAAGGTGAGGAGAGCCAAATTGGTATCTGTCTTTTTTCCATCTGAATTCTGTTAGTCATTGTGGAAAATATTCTCAAGCCCAGCCCTGTGTAAGGCAGATGGGTTACCTGTCCTCATCAAGCAGATAGTCTGCTGGAGAAAAGAGACACTGAACACACAAAGCATGTCACTGACTCGTAGGAAGGTCAAGTGCAAAGTACCTCCAGCACATTTAAGCTCAGAGTCCTAACTTAACCTTGGGAATCAGGAAGTGACATTTCAGTTGAGCCTAGCAAAATAATGCACCAAGGGGGACTCGGTGAATTAGGGAGGGAGAGAGTGCATATGCCACATGGAGGGAATGACAGGTGCAAAGAGGCTGGGATGGGAAAGAGCATGGTGCTTTTACAGAACTCAAAGTAGTCCAGTACAACTAGAATGTGAGAGCAAGAAGGGACGAAAGGGAGTGGACAAGTGTGACATCACGCACAGCCTCTGCCGTAACAGAGACTGCAGACCAGATCCTTACAACAAGTGGGAAGTCACTGAAGGATTTCACACGGGGCAGGAGATGATTAGATATAAATTGAAGATTGGAATGGGAAGAGAGGTGGAACCCACCTAACCACAGGGCTGGGAGAACAGGAGGAGAGGTGTGCTGCAGCATATAGAAAACACTGTGCCTGGAAGACAGGAGAAGTAGCTAAGCAGACTCTTAAATATATCCATTTGCTGAATAAATGAATAAAAAAGTGGATGGGAAGAAGAAATAGAAGAGGGTAGAAACTTTTTAGGAGGCTGTTATGGTCAAGAGGAGGAGGATGGTTACTTGAATTTTAGTTGTACCATTGGAGTAGAAAAACAAAGGAGTCTAGAATTATTTAGGAAGCAACTGGATGAGACTTGATGAATCATTGAATACAAGGAGGTGATGATGAAAGAAGAGCCACGGACAATATTCAGGTCGCTAGAATGGCAGATGATACCTTCTATGAAGAAAAAGAACAAGGGGAAATGGATAGAGGAGATTTTAAAACACCGTGCAAAACATATAGAGCTTCTTTTTCCTTTGGATTGGATTTGTCAGGGACTTTGAGATGACTAAATCTGACGGCATAATTTTATAGACGAGGAACATTCAAAAGTTTAAGTGACATTAATAAAGTCTCACAAGTGGTTAATGATGGAGCTGAAACTAGACCCACACCTCTTGAATCCTACGAAGCCCAGGTCTTTGCTCTACAATTTTGCTTCTCAAAGTGCAATCTGTGGACCTGGAAACAGCAGTATCACTGAGAATCTTGTCAAAAATGCAGATCTAAGGCCACCCTAGATCTCCTGAGTCTGAAAGTGCATGTCAACAAAATTCCCACATGATCTGTATGCACATTAGAGCTCCAGTCTTACTGTGCTGCGTCACACTCCATTTTGTATGTAGAAGTCCAAAGCTAAATGCACAAGAGATCATTCTTTATAGCCAGAAGATAAATGCATTTATCTTCCTTTTTCTTTTACATAACCCAGCACAGTAAGTTTCAATTCTGTGGTTAAGTAAAAAAGAGCCATTCCTAGTCAAGCCAGGGGGCTGCTTTTACTCTTTAGAAAAAGAAAGGTTAAAAATCTCAGCCACTTTTCCTGTGACAGAGGATGTCATTGAATGTAGCTATGAGCTCAAAATACAATCAAGCTATTTTTAACAACTTGAACTGTTCCTAAGGATAAAGATAACACAGTGGATCTCTTAGATGTTGCTTGCTTTGTAACTCATCCTTGACACCAATCTGATTAATTCTGGTCAGACATCTTGTTCCTGGTTATTTGTAGGAGGAAAGAACACACTCCCTGCTCTCAAAGGCCGTGGGTCTGCCCCACAGTTCCTCTGTTCTGCACAAGCTTTCAGGATATTTAGGTGTTTTTCATCTAAACTGGTTTGATTTGCATTGAGATCAAACTTTGCAGACTTTCAGGGGATCTTTTGGTTCATTCTTCAATCTGTGCTTAGAGTAGCACAAGCTTTGGGTATTTGTTTCTGTGTCTTGGTTCCCCTGGCGAAATGCATCTTCCTTTTCTTTCCTTTTATAATGTCCCCTTTAAAAAACTCTAATCCAGTCAATTTCTTCTAAGTGCTCCAGGGTCTTACTTGAAAGCAGCCAGGTCTCCATCAACCTGTATCTCGGAGGTTGTATTTCCATGACATCAGGAGTCTCCTGAAAGAAAAAGATATTATTTGTCTTGGTTCCCCCAGAACATGACTCAGTGGGCTTTTACTCTACAAAGACTCTTGAAAACAAGTGACAAAAAGAAACCTAAACCAAACAGGCTTAAGCGATAAAGAGAGTTCATTAACTTGCAAAACCAAAAAATCCAGAATATGTTCTGATTTTGTGAAAGGCTTGATTCAGTGATTTAAAGCCACGGAATCAGAAGTCCCAGGGGTCTCCTCTGGGCAGAATAATGGTTTCGGTGGTTCCAGGCTCCACATCTTCATATCACACACCACCGGAGGGAAAGAGAATCTTTTAGTTACTCTCATGGATGAGAGAGAAAGCCCAGTGGCTTCTCTTGTTTTAAATTGGCTACGATGTGCCTAACCTTGAATTCACCTTGATGTTGATTGGCTTAAACTGACATAGGACACTCTTGAAGTCAGGGATGATCGTGGGGCCCACCCATGCCACCTGGGTATGTGTACCCAAGAGGAGATAATTTTAAAGTCATGCCAAGGAGAAGGGCAGCAAACTAAAGATTCCTATTTGTTGAATAGAAATTCCTATTTGTTGAATAAATGAATGAAAAATTGAGTTCATAGTGACTTCGGATGCCTTACCACAAAACCAAGTCTTAAAATGCAGTCTAGGGATGGGGGAGAGTTTTTTTTTTCTTGGATAATTTCTAATACGGCAGAGCAGAATCAAAATCTTCTTGTCATTCAAAGAATTACCTATATTTCTAAATGTCTTCAGCCCGATTTATCCTCTCCTGATCCCTAGCCCTTCTTCATGCATATCTTCATTTTCAAGAAAAAATTTAACCCCTTTTCTTATGGTCATAATGTGACTGAATCCTGCCACCCATGAATTTTGCTGAGACTTGGAGTTTATTCAAACTCTCAGCTCAACTCTACCCTCAAACGCCATATAATTGTTAGCTCATCTTTCTTCCATTTCGAAGACTGAAGGTTAAATGTCAGGAGCATTCTTCTTTAGTCTTCATTTGCCTTCAGACTCTCGTCCCATGGCTCGAGAACTCAGTGTTCATCTAGAATGCACTATGGACTCTCACACCAGTCATGTAGCTGGTCCGGCAGTCCATCAGTTCAGTACGGATTGAAAGCACCATTCAATAGAAATCCAACAACAATGGCTTATCAGCTTAGATTCGGGGCCCCTCCTCTTTATTGCTGTCTTTATTTTAGTCCGATAATGGTTAAAACCTGTATTATGTAATGTTCAAAAATAGCTCTCTGTTGTTCATCTGGAAAATATGTCATTTATACCATTCTAAAGAATGTGTATATCTCTACGTGTATGAAGTTGAGTCCTCTTAAATTATAGAGCAGAACTCTGGCTTGTTCTTTTTTAAGTGTATTTTCCTTTTAATTAACTGCTGTTTCAGTGACAGGTTGTCCACTGCTGCAAATATATTCCTAGTATGGATATAAATGATTTAATTGTTTCTGTATGAAGTTTCATGCTCCGCTTGCTTCCCGTCTTGGACCCATCCCAGTGAACTAACTATGAAAATCCAATTTTAAAAAATACCAAGGCATAAATAAGACTATGTTGTACATGACAGCACCAACAGATTTTAGATTTTTAAAGCTGCGGAATTGGTCATTTACTCCAAAAACATATTAAATATTTTGACAGAGAATGGTAGACACAGTCTTCTTGGACAACCACACTAGTTTTTCTCTACTCCTCGTGTAGATTCCATATATTGATGGAGAACGTGTGATATCACAGAGGAGAATCATTAGCTTTGCAAATGTACTACAGAGCATCCTATGGCCCTAAGAGGGTAAATTTTGGAGGTGGATTTGGGATTATATCTCATGTCTGTGGTTTACTTGCTGTGAGGATGTAGGCAGGTTTCCTGGCCTCTCTAACCTCAGTTTCTCTCAGAAATGAATGAGCTCATACAGAAGAGTGCTTAGGACAGAGAAAGCACTCAGTGCATGCTAACTATCATTAACTTATAAATCCTCAGACATTCATCTCGAGCCCTTCCTAGAGTCATTGTAGTTTATCAGCATGGGACGTGGGGAGAAGGAACCTGTGGAGAAATAGTTGGTTATCGTAAAGTAAATGTTTTGAGAGAAACATCTTTAGGGCACAACATCAGGTCTAATCACTTTGTAACATATCTGCCTGAAAAATGTCTAAGGTTTTATATCACATCTATACGGCCAGCCCAGACCTGCCACAAGTCCATAAAGACGTATTAAAACAAAGCTACACTTGTTCACTCACCTTATCATCCTTGACTATTTTCATGATGCACCAGTGGTCAAGTGGTCGTGGACAGAGATCACCTGGCCTGCAAAGCCTAGAATATTTATTGTCTGTCCCTTTGCAGAAAAAGTTTGCCAAGCCGTGGACTGAAGTATCACTTAAGAGCAACTAAAGGAAGGCTAGAAGCAGTCAATGGATTGGGGTAAATTACCTTCAAGAGCTATTTTAGCAATCTTCTTCTAATACCACAAAAATGCCTCAATATGATTCTTAGGAGATAGAACCTAAAAGACAAAATATACTCACTTAGACTCATAGCCACATGTTGTAACATTCTGAGTCCCCCTGAAAGAGAACCGGAGACAAATACTTGTGTGCGGGTAGTCTATTTGGGAAACAATCCCAGGAAATAGCAGTGAGCAATTGAAAAGATTGAAATAGGGTGTGAGAAAAAGAACATGTTAACCAGCTGATCATTGCTCTGGGCAACTGGGGTTCATCCTGCAAAATCCCCTGAAGAGCTGAGTAAATGCAAGTACAGCGCCCACCTGAGGGATGGAAAAAGAGAGCATTTATCCCCCAGCTGCAATCTTTCATTGGGCAAGTCCCCTATGGGGTGTTCACTCCCTTAAATTTCTGGATTCGCACATGCACCAGTGCTAAAAGATTGCCTTATACGTCCTCCAACTCAGCCACGTAGAAAACCCAGGCTCTGAAAGTGAGGAACAGTGCAGCTGTAGTGAGGTGGGTGAGGTGCCATCAGGCTGCCTATTTACTGAATCCTTGTTTTATGCTCTGAATTTTGCTGAAGTCTTACAGGATTATCTCATTGAATCACCAATAAAATCTGAGTAATAAGCATGGAACAAATGTTAGTAGTTAGTCATTTTGCTGTTGCTGCTTTTTGTGACCTTTTAATCACGGGCAGTTGCCTATTTTTTAGGGTTTTTTTGTTTTCCTGAAACTCTGCTTTCTAAGTTTTCTTTTATTCTTCAGCATTGCCTCCTCTGTTTGCTCCATTCTTAATGATGTGGAGAGGACAGGCCAAGGAATCATGTTCCCCACCTCCACCACCAAATACATTTGTTGAAGTCCTAACCCCCAAACCTTGGAATGTGACTGTATTTGGGGAGAAAAGCCTTTGAAGAGGTAGTGAAGGCTGAATGAGGTCATGTGGTTAGACCTTAATCCAACATGACTGGTGTCCTTGTAAAAGAAGAAAGGGACACCACGAATGTATGTGCACAAAGGGAAGTCCACGTGAGGGCAGAGCCAAGGAGAGAGGGCTCAGAAGAAGCCAAGCCTGCCAGCACCTTGATCTTGGACTTCCAGCTTCCAGATCTATGAGGAAGTAAATTTCGCTTGTTCAGTAAGTCACCCACTCTGGTACTTTTTTGCAGCCGTCCTAGCAAATGAATACGCCATCTGACCGCAGGATTTTTCCATTTTGCTTGTACTTGTGAAAATCTTTAACGGTAAGGACCCTGACTATAAAGTAATTTTAAATGAATTTGTCATTTTTCTGTTTTTCTTCAGTTTCAACATATTTTTTAATTTTTAGAAAATAAAAATCTTTTTTGACCAGTGGGCTGTTACAAAGCACACTGCTTGTTTTCTGAACATTTAGAAATAGTCTAGTTTCTTTCTGTTGCTAATTTCTAGTTTAATTCTATTGTAAGAGAACATACTCTCTATAATTTCGTTTTTTTTTTTTTTTTTTTTTTTTTGGCAACGTATTGCTTTTGGCCCAGACAAGGGACTATTTTGGTAAATATTTCAAAAGGGAAATTTTTAAAAAAATTTTGGGACAATTGAAAATGAAAACACAATATATTCCAAAACTTATGGGATGCAGCAAAAGTGATTCTAAGAGGGAAGTTTATAAAGATAAATGTCTGCATTAAGAAAAAGAAAATCTCAAATAAGCAACTAATTACAAATAAACAACTCAAGGATCTAGAAGATAAACTGAGCCCAAAGTTAGAAGTAAGGAAATCACAAAGATCAGAGCTGACATAAGTGAAATCCATACCAGAAAAACAATAGAAAATATTAATGAAACTAAGATGACTTTTTGAAAATATAAATGAAACTGACAAACTTTTAGCTAGACGAACTCCAAAAAAAAAAAGAGAAGCCTCAAATAAAATAAGAAATGAAAGAGAAGATATCGCAACTATGACTGCAGAAATACAGAGAATCATAAGAGATAGCCATGAACGATTGTAGACCAACAAATGGGATAACCTAGAAGAAATAGATGAATTCTTAAAAACATACAACCTACTAAGTCATGAAGAAATTAAGACAATGAATAAATTACAAACGAGAAGATTGAATCAGTAATACAAAAATCTCCGAACAAAGAGAAGCCCAGGACAAAGTGTCTTCTCTGGTGAATTATACCAGACGTTTAACATAGAAATAACACCAACCCTTCTCAAATTCTTCTAGAAAACTAAGAGAAGGAAACATTTTCAAACCCATTTTATGAGGCCGGCATTACCCTAAGCTCCCAAGAGGTTCTTGTACCACTCACCAGGAGCCCAGGAAAAGAGCAACATTCAGATTCAAAGTATGGTTTCTACTGAATGTGTATGGTTTCCCACCACGGTAAAGTCGAAAAACCACAAGTCCAACCATCACAGATTGGGGACCATGTGTACTGGTCCAGGGCTCTTTTTCTGCAGTTTATAGCTTTGCTCCCTTGTTGTGTATTGAGGAATGACAAGAGAGGACTCTTCTGACACTTAATAGAAGGTTGATGTTTGTTCCATGTCCTCAGTCCCTACAAAAGTCCCGGCCAAACCCATCACCAAGTCGTTCGAAGCCAACCATCTGGAGCCAATAATAATAATATTAGATGAGTTTTATTGACACTTTGACAATCTTTCAAACCTTTAACATTAGTGATCTCGTTTATCACAATAATCCTTTGAAAAAGATACTAACATTAATCCTCTTTGGAGTTAAGGAAACCGAGGCACAGAATAAATAATTTGCCTGGGCTGATAGAACTAGTAATTGGTCAAGCTAAGATATACCAGAGCCCGCACTGTGCTGCCCATTATGAATTCCAGAAGAAAGTTTAATAGTAAAAGCAAGGAGACCCGACCAGACGATTGCACAAAAACTGAATTTGTATTCAAAGGATGGGCATTCCAGCACTGGCTTTCTCACTGACGTAGCCTGTAGTCCATTTCTTGTCCCTTAACCCCTGCCTCACCCATGTCCTCACTTTCTACCTGTAAAGTGAAAGGCTTTTAGTACAGTATTTCTAGGGCTCCTTCGGAGTCCTCTTCTTTCTGTTTTTTTTCCATCTGTTTGTAGGTAATCATATTTTCATGAGTTGGTTAATATAGTTTGTGTTACTGCCTGCCAGCCTCGTCACTGGCCATCGCCACCCAGTTTTCTCTACCCCAGAGTTCCTTAGACAGTTCTCAGCTGGCTTACAGGGTTTTCAAGAAACATCAGCTCAGTTAATAGCTTGGCAATTAACTCATCCCGCTAGCACACTCTCGGTGTTAAAGCGCTAAATTGCAGAGGGTGTTTATCGTATGTTAGGCTGACAGCCTCCTGCTGTTGGCTTTGATTTGCTAAATACCTGCAAAAGATTTGGTGCCTGGAACACCTGGTCTGCGGAGCAGGCTACACCGTGGGGCTGCAGGCAGCCTCTCAAGAAGACCCGCGTGCTCTCCTGGGTACGCCGCCCATCCCTCTGCTTTCCAGAAAAAAAGGGAAGAGAAAGGGGCAGAACCTTGAATGAACTGGGACAGACCTTAGTCTGGAGTGAAACCAATTCAGCTCAACCAAGGGAGGTGGGAACCCACTCCCATCCCTCTGCCCTGGCTGATGCTATAGTGATAAACTAACGAACAGTTACGGTGTGCTTATTACTGTGTCCCCGGATTGATGCCAATCACCTGTACAAATGTATTTAATCTTTACAGCATCCCAGGAGTTTAAATAACTTGACCCTAGTCATCGAGCATGCGAGTAGTAAAGCAGAATTGGATTGCCAGGTTCAAGTCTCACCTCAGCCTGAGAATTTACCATTAGGTTTCCTCATCCCTTCCCATTGCCCTGTTCTCCACACCCCAGGCATCACAATGCATTCTGAAAGGTTGTAATAACGAGCTGGGAAGCAAAATGCTTTCTGCGCTGTTTTTTCTTCGCAGTTATGTAATCCCACTGCTCGATTAAGGCGCAATAGTCCTGAACCAAGGTGTGAAGATGCAACTTTGACAGTAGTAGAAAGAGATTTGAGTGGCCAATCATAGCTTTCTTTTGAGAATCTCCTCTGTCTCCTGCTGACTCTGGCTCCATTCAGTCCCAGCCTTTGAATCTGGAAGTTGAAAGGAAGGCCACAGTCAATGGGTTCAGTGGGACAGAGTATTTTTGGGGGGGAAAAAAAAAAAAGTCCAAACTAGGTACCACTGCTAGTACTTACAGTTGGTTGGGGTCAGACATACCTGAATGAGAATCTTGGGTTTTGCATTTACAAACCCCTCATGTAAAATGGAGGTAGAACAGTACTTATTTCAGAGGCTTGCATGAAGAGTCACGTGTGAACTTCACAGGGGAGAGGAGTCAGGGGATTGTGAGAATGCTTGTGTTTTGAATCATTTTTCTGAGACTTCAAGACACTGAATAAGTCAGCCAGTGTCTGCGAGTCTGCATTCTTCGCCTGTACATGAGAATAATAGCACCAATGAGAAAACATTAAACATGCCTAGAGCAGCAAGTGCCACTGAGGACTTAGTACATTTCCCTCTATCGACACACATTCCTATTTTAATTTCTTAATTTTTGGCACTCACATATAAACTAGAGGACTTTTATCAGGTCAGAGAAAGGTATATTACTTCAGTAGGTCGATGAGCATAAAAACCAGTCAGGAATTCAGTGGGTCTGATATCTTCGTCGACCAGTCAGCTTCTCCCAGCTCTCCTAGTTGTGAGTTACAGACTCCAGCCACACACGCACATGTGGGTCAGGAGCAGGGCTGAGCAAAAGGGTGTAGCTGAACGGTGTCAGCCTGTAGTCACGATGGCTGAAACAGCTCATGAGTGATGGTGAGCAGATTGCATCACAGCCTGGTGATTGTGGATGTGTGCGGAGCCATGCGATTTTCTCTCGAATTTGGTTAGCTGGAGTAAGGGACATGCCGAGGCCATGTTTGTTCGCTGGGGACACGTGGTGGCCCACTGTGTCTGCCCTTTCCAAATCAGGGCTTTTGCACCAGGTCCTCAAGCTCCCACAGTTGACAGAATACTTCCCACTGCTTGTCAGTGCTTTTATTCTGTTTCAATGTAAAGCTACTTGACTTATTCTCCAATTGGGAATAGTTGCTTGTAGCTCTTCGGAAGTATCAAAAAAAAAAAAAAAGGGTTCCACGCTGGGTTTATGTAAAAATGTAGTTGTAATAGCTCTCGGGAAAAGGAGGCTCAAATCTGCAGAACACATACGCAGGGTCTTTCTGTAGCCCTCTCCAAGAAGTCTATCCTGAAGGGACACAGGGACAACTGTTTTCTCCAAGAGATGTCCGCACAGATGAGGGAACTGGAAATAGGCAGATTTCTTATTCTCAAAATTAACATTCTAGGTCAAGAGAGGAATGTGGTAGCCTCAGACCCTCTGGCTCGAGAAACCCTAGTAAATCAGAGGCCGATACCCAGTATACAAGTGCAATAGCATACCTATAATCTGAACCCCTGAAGCATTGTAGCAAAACAGAGACATCTGTTAAAAAAAGACAAGGTGATGAGCAAAAAATAGTCCTGGGGTTAGAGTCAGAAAGACCTTGACTAAGGTCCTAGCAATGTGAGCTGGAATAAGTCATCCATCCTCTCTCAGCATGAGCTTATTTTTCTATAAGAGGGGACACTAATGCCCACCTCAGCAGGGTTTTGTGAGGATTAAGAGCAGGGTTTTGTGAGGCTAGACACAAAATCCCTAGACGGGTTTCTGGTACAGAGCGTGGACAAATGCATGGTGACTGCACTGAGTCCTACTGGGGTAACGGGGAATTCTTGCAAAGTGATGCCGATTTTAAAGTATGTTGTCCGTCCTCCATGTTTAAAAGGAATGCTCAAACTTGGGTATTAAATGATACTAAGACTCTTTGCTGAGCATTTACTACACGCAGGCATGAAGCCAAGCAGCCAGCATTAAGTGGTACCTTTCATTACCGCCTCCTTTTTACAGAGTAAGAAACTCAAGCTCTAGCTTTAAGTCACTTCATCAGTGACCTAGTTGGGAAGTCGCAGAGTCAGGATGGAATCCAGGTCTACCAGGAAAGCCAATACACTCAACAACTGTACTTTTCAGCTACACTGAATTCTTGGCTGCATGGCCTCATTTATCCCTGCGCTTTTTTTTTTTCCTCTTCCTGACCTCTTTTCAGTATCTTTTCTACAGTAAAGCAGTAACTCATTTGGGATTTGTAGGTGCTCTTACGTTGAAGCTCCCACTGTACCTTGTTGGGCAAACACTTGCCTCATATCTAGTGTGAATGAATGGTGCTATGGATGTGTTTAAACTCCTTAAAGAAGCAGAATGTCTTCAGGCATCCTCAAGAGCATCAGAAGTACTTAATTACACATGTCGGCTGAATACCATTGTTCTTATTCATGCATTAAATGAAGTCACCTCAACTGGGCAAGCACATGTCCATCTTAACTCAGTTCCCGTCTGTCTATGACACTGAGCTAGAAATAGCCTTAGAGTGGCTGGTTTATCTCCTTCCCTTTCCTCCAAACGACACCAGGCCCCTAGAGGTTCACAGGAGTGCTCTAGCAGTAGAAGTGGCAGGGGTAGCAACAGCCTCGGTCGTAACAGCAGCACTGAATGCTCAGTACGATCAGGACAGAGTGCTAGGTACTTTATTTGCACTATTTCATTTAGTTTTCACAAATAGGAAAAAAAACAGACATTATTTCTGTCCTCAAATATAGATGAAGAAACAGAGAGGTTAGATACTTCAAGGTCAGTTAGCCAAGAAGTAATGACACTAAAGTATTTACACAGTGTGTCCCACTGAAACATAAAACAGCAACTCCATCTTAAAGACACTGTCACATTGGACTCCCTCACGCTACCTCCCGTGAGTTTGGTGGGTGACTATTTTCTGACATGTGCAAAACCGTATGAGGGAGGCAGGTAAAATGGTAAAACACAAAGTACAGAGAACAACGGTGAATGAGGCTCTTTGACCTTCTGTGAAGAGTTAGAGCAGGGATCAGCCAACTATGGCCTGTGGGCCAAATCCACTCCATCACGTGTTTTTTGTAAATAAAGTTTTATCGAAACACAATTAAGCCCCTCTCTTTATATGTTGTCTGTGGCTGCTTTCAGGCAACAGCGGCACAGATGGATAGTTGCACCAACTGTATGGCCTGAAAATGCAAAAATATTATTTGTCTCTTGATAGAAAGCCTATGACTCCTGGCTCAGAGCATCACCAGTCCTGGTGATGTCCT
The DNA here is from genome assembly GCF_036321535.1 of Camelus dromedarius. NCBI lineage: Eukaryota > Metazoa > Chordata > Mammalia > Artiodactyla > Camelidae > Camelus > Camelus dromedarius. Next base: position 11,783,023 of record NC_087462.1, on the reverse strand, counting down.
CCATTCCTCCTGGGTCCCCTGCCAGCCTCCCACTGCTCCTCAGAGGTGACTGCTGTTCTAAATTTGGGGTGGACCATGATCTTGTTCATTAGAAAAATGTTTTGGCACAAATGTATTCCTCTGCAGCATTTTGTTGAGTTTTGCTTCCTTTTTTTAAAAAGGAAAATATTATTGAAGTAGACAGAAGTGCACAGACCCTAAGTCTGCAGCATGCTGAACGTCTGCAGGATACCAGCAGTACTAGTGGTAGTAGACGTGGTGGTGGCAGAGGTCTAACCCCGTGTAACCACTACCCAGATCCACACACAGAACTAACCCGGGCCTCAGAGCAGGCTCTCCTGCACTTCCCCAGCCCCTGTCCCTTCCTGAAAGTAAGAACGGTCATCACATCTGTTACCATCCATTAGTTTTGCCTCCTTTTTATGAAGATGAAACCATTGATTGTGTAAACTTGTGTTTGGCTTTCGCTTCCTTGCTCAATGTTGTGTTTGTGAGATTCCCCCTTGTGATTGTGTATAGCAGTAATTTGTCGATTTTCATTACTCTAGTATACCGTTCTATGACTATACCACAATATTCTCAGTATTTTAATTATCATTCAGTTGTATTTTTAATTTCCATTATGATTTCTTTCTTTCTTTTGTTTTCTGGTCTCAAGGCAAAATATTTAGAGGGTTTTTTTAAGTTTCCTTTAGTGTTATTTATTTCTTTATCTATTTTAAAAAGTTACTTCTAAATGCACTGTGATGATATAATATGTTCTAAGAATGCACATGTTTTGAAATTTATTGATCTTTGCTTCATGGCCTGGTATTAGGTCTACTTTATGACTGTTCCATAAGTGCTTGAAAAAAATTATTCTTTAGTTGTTCGAGGCAGAGTTCTCTGTATATTTATTGTATCAAGCTTGTTATGTGTGTATTCAAATTTCTGTATCCTATAATTTTCCATCTACTTGGCTTAAAATTGAGAATGATATATTGAAAATTGATCCAATGTGCCCATGTAGTTCTGTCATGTTCTCTCTATATGTGTGTCTATATATGTATATACTTATAGATATAACACTTTATTAGACACATATGATTTTAGAATTATTATATCCTCCTAGTAGTGAAACCTATCATTAGATCATCATTTAGTAGTGATCGACTTTATCATTCATCATGCTCTTTATTTATCTTAAAGTACAATGTGCCTTGTAACTCAGCTTTCTCTTCCTTAGTACTTGCCTGATACACCTGTTTCCATCATTTTTCTTTCAGTCTTCCCACAGTCTAATATTTTTAATGTGCCTGTTAAATACTATAGAGTTGGATTTTAAAATTTTAATCTGATAGTCTCTGCCTCCCAGTTGACAGGCATAATTCACTATAATTGTTACTGCTAATATATTTATACTGTTTTCTGCCATTTTATTTTATGCTCTTTTATACTCCCCTTTTCCATGATTTTTTTTACTATTTCCTTTACTATCAATTTTTTTTTTTGATTGACTAAGATAGTTATTTGTTTTCCAACTGCATTTCTCTTCTTTTACTTTTTTGGTAATTATATACTCTATTTCTATTCTTTTATCCTTAATGTTTTACCATGAATACTTAACCTAGAGTTTAATCAACAGAACAAAAAAACAAACAAAACAAAACAAAACACAGACCAACTTCCCAGGTACCAAAATCCACTCCATTTAGAAAGCCATTAAGTTATAAATGATGATTTTTTTTTGATCTGCAATAATAATATTTTAGAGTCTAAAACTTCCAAAGGAATCCCTACTATGTCCATTTTCAGGGCTCAATAGTAATAAGAACACCAGAATTTATATTCCTTCCTTTTCTTTTTCTTTTTAAAAATTTCAAAAGGGTTATTGGATCATAAAGGCACACTTTGATAAAGTAAAAATAAATAACCACGTTGTCACCAGACTGGGGTTTCAGAGTATAAGGAAGACTGAGACAAGCCCAGAGTAGGCTCATATTTGGACATGACAGAGGCAAGGCCACTCTGCAGCCACAAATGATGACAGGCATCTTCTTCTGGCTGACCTGCATGATTCTGCTGCTTCTTTACCAGTGACAACTCTAGCCCCTGTAATCTTCCCACCTCCTGGGGAAAATGCACTCAGATACACCATCACTGCTGTTTGAGAGCTTCCAGTAGAGAACCAGCCCCAGCTTTCTTAATTTCTCCTGAGAACCATTCAGCACATGCCTAAATCCTACAAGAAGTCCTTCCCAGCTCCTTCTGCTTCACTAAGGTGTTCCCATGGTTTCTGGACATTTTAGGTAACATATTACAGCACCTTTGGGTTCTGCGTCTCCACACCCCCTGCCCCAAGAAGGTTACTCTTGCTGGTTTTGTCTGTTTCTTTGTTTTGTAGTTTTACTGGCTAAATCTGTGAAATCTGCCTTTTCTAGGTTGTGCAACCTCTGTCTCTGCTCAGGGTTTTTTGTTCTTTCTTTCTTCCTTTTTTTTTTTTTCTTTCTTTTTCCTTTCTTAAAAATAATTCTTATTTTCCTCTTGAAGCCTGGTATCCCAGGATCACATTGGATCTGCCTAAGTTAATAACCACCCAATTACTGAACAGAGGTTGTGCTCAAGAATCTTCAGCCAATGAGGCTCCTATTGTCTGCCAGTGAATGTGTGTGAATAAGAAAGTGCATTGTAAATTCATGCCGCTTTAAAATCTGCCCCAGTTTTTACTTTCTGCTAGGTCTTTTCTAGTCTCCACCGTACACACTTGCTGCCTCAGTCAGGGATGTGTGTTTTTGCAGCCACGGTTGCCAACTCGAGCTCTATTAGCCATGCATTACCTGATAATTCATTTCCTCTGAAAACATCACTGAACTTTACCGCTTTTCCAAATCTAGTGATCTGCTTTCAAAAGTGACAGTCAAGTTTCTGGTTTCCAGCCTTCCCTGCCCTGGAAGAAGCTCTATACTGATGGCAGAAATAGGCAATTTCTGGGGCAAGAACACCACTGAGTCCTGCTGTTGTTGCCCAAAGTTCACCAGTTTTTCAAACCTAAGTGCTTTTCAAATTGCTGTATGCCTTCAGTTGATTCCCAGAGAGCCGAAATTGCTGTTTTTGTCAATTTTACCTAGTTTTACAGTTGCTCTTTGAGGAGAGAGGATTTGATGACCTCCTCACACAGCTGTAACCAGAAGTCCTCCCCCATTCTCCCTTCTGAAGGGTGGCAAGAACACGCCCTTACTGAGCAGGATTTATCAGTTATTCCTGGAATCAGAACAGGTGCTATAGATGTCAGTGAATTCTGCTCATTTTCATTCTGTGGCCTTTAAAGAATTCCCCCAGTCTCCCCAGAGCCACTCCCAGGGGTCAGGTTTAGTAGTGACCGTGTTCTTGTTTATTTCCGGGACTTAAAACAAGGGAGGAATTAATGATGAAATAAGCACATACACACACACACACACAAAGGAAACCAGCATAGTGAAGTAGTTAAAGCATGACTTTGGAATCAGGTAGATTGGGGTTCAAATCCTCACTCCCCGCCCTTCAAAGCTAGAACCCCAGACTCTCTGAGCTTCAATAACTTCATCTGAAAAATAGGTTTACAGTGGTATCTACCTCACAGTGTCTGTGGGTCAAATGACATAGATACGTGAAATGCCTCTTGTCAAGGCCACAGTACAGGTATCTAAGTAGATAACTATGATTTCACCATCAGCTACCACGGAAAACCAGGACACGCAAGCCTGAGTGTGATGACAATGTGGTAAAGCAGTAAGAGGAGGGTTTGGGGGTTTGAGCATCTGCTGCCCTCTATATATCTTGTTTAATTTTTTTTTTTTTTATTGAAGTACCGTCAGTTACAATGAATCAATTTCTGGTGCACAGCACAATGTCCCAATCATGCATATACATATATGTATTCATTTTCACATTTTTTTTCATTAAAGGTTGTTACAATATATTGAACTTAGTTCCCTGTGCTATACAGGAGAAACTTAAATCTATTTTTATATATAGTGGCTAACATTTGTAAATCTCAAATTCCCAAATTTATCCCTTTTCACCCCCTTTCCCTGGTAACCATAAGATTGTTTACTATGTCTGAGTCTTTTATTGAAGCTCAGAGAGTCTGGGTTTCTAGCTTTGAGTTCATAGTGTCCTTTTTTTTCTTTTCTTTTCTTTTCTTTTTTTTTTTTAGATTCCACATATAAGTGATCTCATATGGTATTTTTCTTTCTCTTTCTGGCTTACTTCACTTAGAATGACAATCTCCAGGTCCATCCATGTTGCTGCAGATGGCATTATTTTATTCTCTTTTATGGCTGAATAGTATTGCATTGTATAAATATACCACAACTTCTTTATCCAGTCATCTGTCAGTGGACATTTAAATTGCTTCCATGTCTTGGCTATTGTAAATAGTGCTGCTGTGAGCATTGGGGTGCATATATCTTTTTGAATTAGACTTCCTTGAGGATTATATATCTGGTTTAATTTAGATGAGATGGTTTCCATCTCTAGGAGTCATTACTGTCCATTGTCAAATGAGGAAATCACATCAAATCATTTCTGAGACCCCTTCAAGCTCTAATATTAATAAAGTCTATGAATTCTCTCCTCTGGTTCAGTTCAGAGCACCGTTCATTTGAAATTCATGCTCCTCCCTGTCCTCTCTGTCCGCTCCGGCCCGGCTGCTGCAGTGTCCACAGAGCCCCAGGACAGGCGTGCAGGCCTGCCGCAGTTACTTGCAAGGAACTGTTGCTTTGCACATGTTTTTTGTTAAAGGCATACTTGTCAAGGGCAAAGGACAGAACACATTTCAAAAGTAATAGTTTGTTAGTTTGATTTATGGCTTATAAATATTTAAACACACAGTATATGGGCCTCCATTTTGCTCCAGCCCCACAGACGTTCCGGGGAGCCTACCTGCCCTTCCCCGGCTTTTGTTATCTTCAGGCTTCTCCCTGATTCTGGAAGCCCCATGTGTCTTTCCAACAATCCCTTTTTGCTGTTGCTTCAGGGTCAGCTTCTGTGTTTGCAGCTGTGGGCACCTGCAAGAAGGTTTGCCTTCAGTGGGTGTAATACACCCCTACGCCTTATTTCCACTTCTTTTGTTCCCTAGGGGTTATTGTTTTCGAAGGGGGGTGTGTGTGTGTGTTTATACAGAAAATATAAAGAAGGAAAAAAGATCACCCAAAATTAACGTTTTTGTACAGAGTCTTTTTCATTGCTTCATTTTTGGCAGAACTGGTATTATAATCACACAGTTTTATATCCTTTTCACTTAACATAATCATTTCCCCATCACTGAAAATTCTTAAGAAACAGTATTCTTAATGATGGAATCCCACTGTGTGGATATTTCATAACCTAACAAATCCCTGAGTTCTGTCATTGATACAAATAATGCTGAGATGCAGATCTTTGGATACAAACCCTTTTCTACATTTCTTATCATTTATTTAAAAATAGATTACTAAAGGAGAGAATATACATTTTTAAGATGATTGATAAATATTAACAGGATACCCTCAAGTGAAGTTTTACCAATTTGCCTTCCAGCCAGCAGAGCTTGAGAATGTCTGATTCCCCCACACCTTCCCTCCCCACCTCTTTTTCATCAAATGCCCTCAGGGTCATTACTGGCTGCACATTCTAAACCCAAGGGAGAGCCCCCTAAACACACACACACACACACACACACACACACACACACACACACACACACACACTCCCCACCACACCTCACTTCATCGTCAAGGTAAAAGAGGTGCCATGATAAAGTTTAAGAACAAAACGGAGGGAACAGGAGATAAAAAGATTGTGAATTGAGCTAAAGTGGGGTGGAATTCTCTCCCTTTTGCTGTTGTCTCATTCTTTCGGTCCTGTGATGTTAGGTACCTGGATCCTCCTAGAAGTCTACAGGACTCCTTCCTCTCCATTTGGAAAGCCCCCAGGAAACAGGTGATACAGAAAGGAACACTTACTCCAGCCACTAATCTAGATAAAAGATACTCCAGGGGGGCACATTTGTTTCAGGCCAATTCAGCAATATGAAAAATACAAAGGAGTTGGAGCCAGAACCTAGAAAATATTAATGAAGTAGTTGCCTGAACTAACTTCTGAATATCTGTCTGCCTGTGTGGATGAGGGAGGTAGGATGACGGGGTTAGGAGGGACTGTGCTTGACAGACAGTCATGCATTCGGTGACCCGGGATCTCACCATCAGAGACCTAACACTATTATCTTTTATTTCAGATTCGTTTCTAACAGGCCTTTGCCACAATGCAAATTGGTCAGATGGCATTTGAGATCTGTTTATCTGGGTAACTGGTAGAAAATGGAGTGAAACAGTGCCTCCCACACAGACCCCACCAGGAACAAAGGGACGCCACCTAAATCTGCTGATATGGCTGGAAGCAGCCTAGAGGCTGGGGTTGGCGGGAACCAGGTGGTTTCCCAGAATGGCCAACTGTGGGAAAAGTCCAAGGTCAGTCAGGCTTTTTGTATGGAAAAGAGGAGCAACCTGGGAAAACCCAAACCTGCCTAGCTTCCGAAGTTGGAAATGGGAGAGAGGTCCCATGGGGACCAAGACAAAGTGAGAGGCCAGGGGAATGCAGGGAAGTGAGGAGGGAGTTTTCATGACAGTAACCATCAGAGTGCCCATTCTAAGGGGTGTGGGCCAACAGTGGACCACACTTCCTAATGCTGCTCTCTCCCCACGTTCTTAGGCCCCATTGCCCACTAGGGATTTTGTTCAAAACCCCATCTGTGCATTTTGAGGGCTCCCTGTTCATCTCTCCCACCCTTTTACCTCAAACTTCTGATGGCTTTGACAAGGACCTAGATTTGCTTCTCATATAAAAAAACTAGAAAACATGGGATCTTTAAAAGTGAAATGACAGTCTTTGTTTCAGAATATCTGGGACAGTTGGAAAAATCCTGAATAGCGGTTTATGGTGACTATGAAAAATAGGATGCAGGGATCCTTCCTTCCTTCCTTCCTTCCTTCCTTCCTTCCTTCCTTCCTTCCTTCCTTCCTTCCTTCCTTCCTTCATAAAAGAAAAAACACTCTGGAAATGCCTCTCCTATTGTGCCGTGGGGTGAAAGGATTTATGTGATTTCTGAAAGCCAGAAACAGTCTCTACTCTTTTGTGAAGGGTTTAAGCTATCACCATGCTTTCTCTAGTTCAAATTCCTTTTTCTTTTCTAAGGTATCTTGGTATTCTCAGAAAGCCAGAACTGCTAGGAGACTATATCCCAGGTCATAACACAGACCAGTTGGAGAAACCTGATTACACTGACTTAAAATCAGGTCACTATCAGCTCTGAATTAAATATTAGAAGGCATCTGTGTTTCCGATTTATTTGGTTTCTGTTCTAAAGATGCTTGGTGGCGGGGCTGCCTGGCCTTAGAGAGGAAACAGAATTCCTTCCTTCCCTAAGGATCAGTGGGTCAGCAGGCCATGAGCTCAGAAAATGTATGTCCTGTCATAGAAAAACATGAAAAGCATATGTACGCCCTCAGCATTTGTGGCGGTTCCAGTTCCACGTTTCCGAGCCGAGGGGGAAAGGGTCAGTGGAGGTGGCAGAAAAAAGCCAGTTACACCCCTTCCACGCACATCATCAGATTCGGAGTCTAATCTTTGAAACTACATTTTGCCTTTATTCTTCTTGACTTAAGTTAATGGGATGAAAACAGCTTCAGAATACATCATTTCTTTTCCAATTTCACATAGCTGCAAGCCCTTTATTAAGGAGAGCTGACCTTCCACACTCTGGTGAATGTGTTTTGTTCTCCTAATTTCCCCAGCAAGCAGATAACCAGTCCCGATGTCACTCGCCAAACCTGGCGTAGGACTGTGAGCATTCAGTTAACCCTGCATTAGGTCTAATGTAGAGAAAACCATCACTAGAGGGGAAAATAGGTTTTTAAAAATGTAGACTCCACAGGGTTCCTAATTTCCTATCTCCTGATGGAATGTTTTAGGTATGGGGAGCAAGGCAAAGGAAGTCTGTGGTTAAGTTTTCCTTTGGTTATTTTAAGTTACCTTGAAGAATCATCAGCAAAGATGATGGAACAAAAAGAATGTGGAATCTGGATTCAGACAGACCTAGAGCAACTCATGGTATAATCTTGGCCAGGTTATCGAGCACAGTGTTTCCCAAACCTGACCTCACACATCGGAATCACCTGAGCTTCAGCCGAAGCCTCTGTTTTTAAATAAGCACCTCAGAGGGTGCTGAAGCACAGCCAGGGTTGGCAGCCTCTCCCCTAAATTCTCTTAACCCGGTTTCCTCATCTAGAAGATGGGCTTCAGTTAGCCACCCAAGGGGACAAAGGACAGGAAACAGCTATTTCATTGTCCAGCACTCGATACATACTAGATATTCTCTCTGACTTCATACTTTGGGGATGACTTCCTGCAGAAGATCTCCCCTTGCTTTGAGGAGGCAACCTGTTTATCATAACTACCAGCCATGATCTCTTTACCGCATGGGGTAGTTACAGCAGTACTGCCACTAAGGGACCTGGCACTTGCCTGGAGGGACAGCGGCTCTCTAACGGAAAAGCAGGCGCTTCTTACCAAAAAAGGGAAAAAGTCAGCCAAGTTGGCAAAAAAAAAAAAAAAAAAAAAAAAAAAAAAACCTTGTATCTATGCAGCCTTCACTTTAGTGTATGTACTATATTTTGCCTCGTATTTAGGTGTTTTTAAGGATTCTTATTGCTTTAAAGTCAGGCCAAAAGGAGAATTCCATGTTACTCGAAATAATGCCACAGGATAACAGTCATGGAGGGTAAAAGACAAGTAAACAGGCTAAGCTCCTATTTCTTACAAATCAGCCTCATCCATAGAAGACTTTAATGAAAAAAACATTTCTCGTGCACAGGGAGTAGGATAGAAGGAAGGAATGCTTCCTTCCTTGGAGCAAGTCACATCATCGGAGCCTCAGTTTCCCCATTTCTCAAATGGGGTGATGCAAGTCATAGGGACTTCTGCAGACCTCAGAATCCACTCTGGTTAGTTGAGACAGAAAAAATCAGCAGCTGACCTGATTCCTGGGAACCATACTGTTTACCCAGCATCAAGTGCAGTTAGGAGAAATGGCCGGTCACCCCAGGGGCTGTTCAGTGGAGGCTCTGTTGCAGGTGTCACCCACCACTTGGACCAAAGACAAGGGAGAGAGAGAGAGAGCAGAAGTTCCACCCCAGCTCCCCAGGACGAACCCCTACCAATGTCTTTGCCAAAAGAATGGGTCTCACTGTGCAGAGCCGCCCCCTCTTATGGTTCACTTCCTACGCACAAATACAGAAACCACAGCACCCACCGGCCCCCGGATGTGAGAGCAAGGCCTGGAGTCTGCGGCACGGACTCTCTGAGCGCATGTAGGACAATCGCTTTTTAGGTCGCAAGCCATGGGCTTTGGATTCAGGGCCAAGCTGGGCTCACAGATGTGTGGTTTTTCTTTAACCTCTTTACATTCTCCACTCCGACCCTCGGTGGACTAGGAATCCCTATAAATAGAGACGAAGAACGCAGAGCGCTTGGCACAGAGCACGCACCCCACACAAGGAGCTGTTAGTGTGCTCTCTCTCAAAGTCAGACATTTGCAGAAACATCTAATAGACATGCCTTTCCCTTCTCTCTTAAGGTCATCTCTTTGGCCCACCCTTCCACAGCAGCAGCACTGGGTATTTTTCTCTGCACATGTTTGTGGTCAAAGCCTCCCCAGGTCAAATGTTAGCAATTGGCAGCCTTGATTGCCAGTCTCTAATACCTCCCACCCGAGACCACCCGGCAGCACAGCGCACCTCCCACCACTCACAGGCTGGGCCCCCACAGCAGAGGCAGCTCTGCCCCTGACCCGGGACCGGGAGTCAGAAGGCACTCCAGGACAGATGGCTGCCATCTCTACTTCCTGGACACCAGGCCCGTCTCCATGGCATCACTCAGCTGAAAATAAACAAGAGGTTTATTTCAAGACCCACAGAGAAGAAACGATAGATGGGGAGATGGTTAAAATAGGAGACTGACAAGACTTCCTGCAAATTCCAGAAGCAGCCACACTCCTCTTAAAGCTTTCAGGCCACTGCAGCCCAGGGGGTGACCCTCGTTCCTCCCGGTTCATAGCAGTCAACTGCCAACCTCATACCTTAAACCAGGATTTTAATTCAGTTTTTTGATGTTTTCTGTCCATTGCTTTTTGTATGCTTTATAAGACTGTAAGATTCAAGAGGGAAGGAGTTAAGATTTATTCTTTTTCTATATTCCCCCAGTGTCTAGGTCAAAAATGTGGCTTTGAAATAAAGACTTAACTCAGCTACTTACTAGCAATAGGGTATAAGGCAAGCCTCTGAACTTCCCTCCCTTTTAGTATTTAGGGGGAGCTAACAAAGATAGTTTTAAAGCATCCAACATAGTATCTGCCACATTGAGAGTTCTCATTGTACAGTCCCTGAAAGTGTGGATCCGGGACTGAGAGTCTCTGGGCTTTTGGCTCCAACGCTCGTTGGTAGTTTTATGTAACTTCACTGTGTATCACTAACGCATTTTAAAAATGAGTCCAATGATAGTCTGTAATATATAGTGTTGCTGGGAGGGTTGAGTGAGCCAAGTCACAAAAAAGTGCTCAGCCAAGTGTCGGCTGTCACACAGTAAACGTCAGCAAAACTCTCCGTGGCCTTCTCATCAGAGGCTAAACTCAGACAAGCTGAAAGAATCCACCCCAGCTGGATCTTCTCAGTCTTTCAGAAGCATGTTTTGGCTTTCTCTTTCCTTAGGTGAACTAAATATTTCCTCATTGTTTCTTATCACCACACCTCAACTTCATCCCCCGAATGTCACTTGTGCTTGTCACAGAAACAAATGGTGGAAGTTCTTTCCGATAAGCCCGTTATTTTGGAGCAACAGGGCTTTTAAATATAGCAAGTGACTACCTTATTCTCCAAAGACCCTGAATTTTCCCCTCCAAACTCCAGTGAGCAAAGAGCAGAGGTGGTCTGTTCAAGCAATATGGCGCCCCCTGCTGGATGAAGAAGATTTGGGTCCTCTTGTGGCTCAGATGTCAGGGAAAGGGACAATGCAAATATGAGAGCTCCCCCAGCTTCCCACACGACAGATCCAGCTCCTGGTATGTAGGATGTCCTCTTCTAATCATGACTCTGGCAGCTGAACACCACATGAGGCTCCAGCCCACAGCCACCATCCCCTTCTCAGAACTCTTACTATGCTCCGTGTCAAACATGGAATTGTTTAGATGCTGCTTCTGTTCTAATTTTGTATCATTCTGTTTAGTTGGCTCAGCCACCCCTGTCATCATCATCCTTGTCTTTCTTTATTGGATTTTCCACTGACAAATGACTCTTGTATAAATATATTCCTAGCAGAGGACCTTAAATGTCACCTTCTCTTCCATCCCGTTTCTGTGCCTGAAATTAGCGGGACTTGTTCAAGATGAGGGCAGTGAAAGCAGAGATGTTCTAAGAGATGCTTAATAAAGGAAAACAGGCACTAAGTGCCTGGAACCCTCACCAGTAGGCGAGGAGGACAGACAGACCTGAGGAACACACTCCGTGATGGCATGGAAAGGCACATCCGTGTCTCGGTCCTGAGGGGAAGGAGCTGCTACATTCGTCGCTCAGACAAGGTTCAGAAATCTCTGGATGTGTCTTCTCATTAGAGTCAACTATGTTTGCTATTTCTTTTTCCTTCATGAGCATTCAGTGTCTTTCCACTGGTGATCATACTCCTCTCATTGGAGGACTTTCACGAGAAAGGGAGGTCATTTCATTCATTGGCAGCTCTGTCCTCCTTTTAACACTTCTAACTATCGTCTTTCCTCTTCCCTGTCCACCCACCAGTGCTGGGGTTCTCTCTTGTTAGCCCCTTGCTTGCTGATGCTTCCTTGTTCGACTCGAAAGGTGATAGGATCTTGTGGGGCTGTGTTGTGCTTTGGCTGGGACAGGAGTCTTTCCTTGCTCTTTGTGGTTGGTAGGAAGAAAAGACAAGTTAACTTCTTAGAGTGTTTTTTTTCCTCCAACTTTGATCACAGATCAGTGTTTCTTGGTCACGGATTCTCAGAAGAACCGGATAGAAATGGGCAGGATGTCTCAGGTAGCAAGCAAGCCTTTGATGGCATCGACATAAGACATCATTAGTAGCCCAAAGCCAGAGTCCAGGAGAGCCCCCAACCAGCCTGCAACTCCCAGATTCATGAAATGAGGCTGCCTTGGGTGGGTAGGGAGACACACACTGGGGGTTACTTATATTTTGAGTGCTCAGTATATAAAGTGAAACTGAACTCGAGTGACTGCACCTACAACAGCAAAAAAAAAAAAAAAAAAAAAAAAATCTTGTAGGAGAAGGTTAGAGTGTTTCCAACTTCTAATTTGGGAATGAGCCAAATTATAGTCTCAATTTGATCCTTGCCTTCTGATCTACCAAGTGGCAGGTGGGCAAACAGGTTCTAGAGAACTACTTTCTCCCTTTCTTAGGCACACAAGAAAGGGAAACATACTTAATAGACTGAAACAATATAAAATCTGGAAGCAGCTTCCGAGATCATAATTACTACCTGCACATGTTGTAAGTGATGAAATCAAATCCCAGAGACTGAAAGTGATGTGCCCTGTGCCACCCATCCGTCCACGGCAGCCGAAGAGTCAAACTCAGGGTCTTGGATCTCTTATTCATGGCTCTTTGAAATTTCCAGGATTCCTGTCTTTGGGAGAATATTCGTTGTGGGTCTTCAGAATTAGAGGAAACATAAATATTGCTATTTAAAAAAAAATGCCACTTTGTATTATGGACTCCCAGTATCCCAGGAATCTTAAAAATTGCTCACTATGCAGACATGTATATTTCTGATAACACAGTTTGAGTCAAGGTTACAGAGTCCACTCACTGCAATGAAAGCGCATGGTGCTTGACCACGTTGAAGTCAGAGAAGCAGGCAAATAGGATGCTGAGTGTTACGGTACAGAAATCAGTGATACAGGGACCGCATGTCTCGACGGGATTGGGATTGCGAGTCAGCTTCTAAAGCGAACACCACAAATATTCAAAAATCGCCTTGTGACATCCCTAAGGAGGCACCACGTTGGAGAGCGTAATACTCAGCATGGCCACCACAGACTGCATTCGCTCCGATTTCTAAACAGATTGCTCTTTCTTCGGTTGAGCGCCAGATGAAGTAGTGATTTGGCTTGCATTCAGGGGCAGTGTTGTATGAAAAATATGTATCTTTAAACACTAAACACTCCGCAGAATGAAATGCTCAGTCCGTGGGCAGCACGAGAGAGAACCTCCTACCAAGGGAGGGACAGCAGGCCTGCGGCTCCCGGGTCAGGCTGCCTCGGGGCCGGATGTTTGAGTGGGGCGAATGGCGAGCCACCTGCATTATTTAAATTCTTCCCTCCCTCTTGGCTTCTCCCTTTCCTTGCTGAGCTCCTGGAGTTGTTTGCCAAAATTAAATGTATGTTGAGACTTCAATGAGCCTATCTGAAATTTGACCAGGGAGGTTATCGTAAGTCCCTGGCTCAAAACAGTGAAGCTACATATAAACACACATGTACTTATTTTTGGTGAATTCTCTGCCAAACAGCGCTGAGCTTCCTTCTCAGCTGCATGTATCCTTGTAGCAATTGTATGGTGAAAATTTGTAAAAGGTGGTGTAAATAGGAGTCAGGAGAGCTAGATTCTAATTCTGGTTCTGCAGTTAACTAGCTGAGAAATGTTGTCAAGTTTGTCTTCCCTCTAAATCTCAAACTCCTCATCTTCCAAGAGAGGGCTCAGAGGAGATACCCAAGGTGGCTTTCAATTCTAAATTTATGCTAAGAGTTTATATGGTTGGTTACTGCAAGCCCTGGGACTTCAACCAAAAATAGAAGACAGGACGGCACATTCGTAATCTGGTACCTCTCCCTTCCTTTCCTAGTCTCTTTCTGAGACTCCTCTTGTCACTTTTCCTTCCTCCCCTCCTCCCTCCCTCCCTTCCTTTCTTCCAAACCGTAATTTAGTGCCTATTGTATGCAAGAGAGGACATGAGCCCTAGGGATACAAAGATAAATTTGAGATGAGATGCTCCTGTCTCTTGCACATTGAAAAGTCTTTTCCCTTCACTTATCTTAAATGCACTGAGCAAGTCCAGTCTGATACTATTGTCACAGAGTAATTCAGTGTGAAGTTTCTTTGGAAAATCACATCCTTTACCCAATTTGGATAACCAAAAATACTTTGAGATTCCAGCAGGGAGTCACACAAATCTTTCTAAATTATTGAAATGTTTCCTGAAGCTGTCCCTGTTCCCTTTGTGGGCAAAGGAGGAAAAGAGACGAAAAGCTTTTAGCATAGTGTTCAGGGCCATGTGGACTCTCTCTCCCTTCACACTCCACTCACCTCGAGCGCCAGGACAGGAAATCCGTGTGGATCACGAGAAAAAGCCTAGGTGTGGAATCAGACAGACCTCGTCTACGTTGTAGGTCTGCCACTTCCTGCGGGGTCACCCTGAGTGTGTAATTCACCTGTTGGAGTTGCTGATTTCTGCATCTGTAAAGTGTAAGTGACAATCTCTCTGGCAGCCCTGTGGTGAGGAGTGACACTGTGCAGGCAAAGAGCCGGGAGAGGGCCACGTGCATGAGAGGTGTAGCAGAGGGAAGGGAACGCAGGTTCACGTAGCACCTGCCGTGTGTCAAGGACTGGATTATTAGGCTGCACCAGGCTGCAGTGACAAATCGATCTCAAAGTATACAGTGGCCCAAACAGAACAGGAGTTCATTTGTCACTCATCTAACTGTACAAGCGGATGTTCCTGGTTGGCAGCTGGCTTTCTTGCACGTGGTGTTTCTGAGATCCAGTCTCCTTTTGTCTTGTGACACAGTTGCCCTTATCATCACGTGTATTTGGCTGACAGAGAGAGAAGGAAGGAGTCATGCCTGCTTCCTGAAAGCCTTGGTCCAGAAAGGAGATATATCCCTTTTGTTCTCAGTCACTGAGAACTGCTCCCCAGGCCACATCTGGCTGTCGGTAGAAGCCAGGAAATAGTCGCTGCTGGGAAGGTGCTACCCAGAAATGACCGTATCCCAAAGGAGGACAGCAAAAAGTTGGTGGCCAGCTGTCTTTGTTGTGGTGACTGCCACTGTTAAGCCACTTAAACTTATGGGGTAGGCGTTATCATCCCCCATTTTATTGATAAGGAAATTTTAAGTCAGTTATTAAGTAACCTCCAGGTCCTTGAGATCCAAGTCCAGGTGTCAGACCCCAAGGCCGGCATTCCCAGCCTCGCCTCTCCGCAGTCCTCTAAGGCGGAGTTCACAGACGCCTGAATGGTAGGCTGGATTATACCCACCAGCATGTCCCAGAGGGTATCAGTTTACACATTAAGTGTGTATGCATGGCCTTTCTTTATAAATCAGAACATCTGGCAACTCTGGATCCCCCGTTCTAGCAAGGAAACAACTCCCTGAGGAGTATTTCCAGCTTTTGATGCTTTAGATGGTGCGTGTGCTTTCTCAGGTTCACTCACCACTATCCCGTTCTCCCCAGTTTATCCCTGTCCAACTTCACCCACTGACATCACCTACCTAGATGCTCTAGGCATTCAAATCTATCACTTTTGCTATAAAAGATATCTTTATTATTTTATTTCTTGATAAACTGAGTCAACATTTTGCTCTCAAAGTTTGTGATAGTCATGAGGAAATAAAAGAAATTACATTTATGTCTATTTTTATTGAAGTATAATCAGTTACAATGTGTTACTTTCTGGTGCGCAGCATAATGTTTCAGTCATCCATATACATACACGTATTCCTTTTCATATTCTTTTTCAGTATAAGTTACTACAAGATATCGAATATAGTTCTCTGTGCTATCCAAGAGAAACTTGTTTTCTATCTATTTTTTTATATATAGTAGTTAATATTTGCAATAAGTGTTTTTTAAACTGTCGGGAAGAGACTATTTAATGCTCTTTGTGCATCTTCAAATTTTATGCTTCTCATCCTTTTCTTTCACCTGAGATTTACTATTCAGTCCTGATTCACAAACCCGTCTGAATACACTTCCCTGCAGCCTGGCCCCCCCGGGTACAGAAGAGCCCTCCTACTCCGCAAGATCGGTTTTGTGTCTCTTCTCCTGGTCCCTCCCTCTCTGCACTTATCTACACACTCCCCATTCCACTCCCAATAATAGCTTTGCCTCTATCAGTTCCATCCATCTAATCAGTGCATCAGCTATTTGTCAACAGAGTCCAGGGAGTTTCAGCTCCATGTTCTCAAGATTAGAGTTCAGTGAAGAAGCTGAAAAGGAAAGGACAAAGGACTGAGAGGGAAGATGTCCATTGATTGGAAAGCAGGAGAGTACAGTGTGAGCCAATAATCCACCCCCTCTGTGGGCTCGTCCCTCAGTCCTGAAAACCAACTCCAAGTTTGCAGTCTGAAGCATGGCACCCCAGAGGACAGCCAAGCCAATCTCATCACATTTATTTCAATGTAATTTTAATTCAAAGCCATAACTCTCTGATTCATCAACCAACCAGGTTTTGCTTTGACATTATAGGGACTTGCAACACGGAAGAGGTCATAGAATTCTCAACGTCTAAATTCATTATTCAGGTTTCTTAAGAGTGTGATTTTTTGAAATAGTTGACTTAATTATGTGCACTTTCTATCCTCAATTGGAATCTGCATTCAACTTTCTCATTGGCTGTTCTGTCCTTACTGCCTTAACTCTTCATTGACTCCCCCAAGCAGCCTTTCAAGACAAGATCAAGCAAAGAAGCAGGAATACTGCATTCCTGTCGTTCCATACCATGTGTCCTGAAATGGGTCCAGAACAACACCAGTCCTACAAGAAGCTCCAAAACGAGAGTTTTATGCTCCTTTAAGTTTTGCTAACGCTACTGACCATGTCTTCCTACAGGCATATTCATGACACAAGTTAACAAGTCATGTTAACTGCAAGTACCTCGCTGACAAAAGAAAAGACCACTTAGATGTAACTCTGCATTTCCCATACGTACTCTACCATAGAACCCCGCCCCGCCCCTCCTTTGTGATGAAACACTTAGTCGTGTCTGCTGGAGTGAGTGTTCCATGATGAATATTTTAGGAAACGTTTTCCCAGCATCAGGATGAATTTTATTAGTTTATTAGATGAATGCTTATTTGCTTTTTGTTGCCCTTTTCAACACTACTGCACGTGGACTAGAATGAATTATTGGTTACAATTTTTCCTCACTTCTTTAACCATAACCTTTGCCACATAATTTTGAGGTTCATCTCATAAAAGGTGACTTTGTTCTTGACCACGTGGTTTGCTTTGGTTAATGATATATACACTCAGCACAACATGAGCACTGGCTTAAAATGGCCTTGCATGGTTGAGCTTGTCCCCTTGCACTTCTGCAATGATCATGAGAAGAAGATGCTTCTCCAGCAGTCCCAGAGGAGGGTGAGAGACATGTGGAGCAGGGCAGCCCCAGCCAACCCGCAGACCCGCCGCCTGAAGCAGGGCTCCCACAGCTGACCAGCAACGTGTGATCAAGAAATCAATGCCTACTGTGTGGCCTCTGAGATTTGGAGGTTGTTTGTTATGCAGCTATAGCTGATTAATATCAACGTGCTAGGTTCTAGTCTATAAAATACCTGGCTACAAGCAAAGAAAAAAAGTACTCTCTACCTAGAGTGACCTCATAGTAAGAGAGAAGAGAAATGAACAACTATAGTTATAATTCAGTTATAATTCAAGACAAAGTAGAATGAAGGTGCAGAAAGGAGTATCACAATGCTTTCCATGGGTTCTCAAGCAAGAAGGTAGACTTTGGGCTGGTTCTTAGAGGAGTCAAAGGATTGCCCTTTGAAGAACCAAGAGGAAAGACATTCCAGGCCTTCTTTGTGGAACAGCACACACAAAGAAAAGTAAAAATGTTTTCCTTCTCAGGGAACCACAGTGCTCTTCTGTGTGTGTGTATTGGTATGCCCTGCCTGTGACTGAGAAAACTAGCAGGCTACCCCAGATCACACAGCTAGCATATGGCAGAGCTGGGTTCTGGAGCTTAGGTCTCCTGACTGCAGTTCTGGGCTCCTGTCCTATAAGTGTTTACATAGCCCGCTATAGGATGGGAAAGCAAAAATAGAAAATTAGCTTTTTTGTTGTGCCTGGAAATAACCATCAGGGTCCAGGAGAAGGTAAATAAAGTATGGATAGCACACGGGTCATCATCATCATTATCATCATCACAACCACGACCACAAAAGAACAAAAATTCCCATCGCCATAATAGTGGTTATTTATTCCCCTCTGCCATGTCCTGGATGCCATTCTAAGTGCATTTTATACACCATCTTAATCCATTCTTCATAACAATAACCCTATGAGGAAGGTACTGTTAGCCCCATTAAACAAGATGAAATAACTAAGGAACAGAGAAGTTAGGCCACTTTCTTATGGTCACGTTGTAAGTCAAAAGCTAAGACATGAAGCCATCCTTGTCCATCCCAGCAGCCTGCGCTGGAACCACCGTGTTCAACTTCGGCAAAAAAATTGCACTCCCCTCTGGGGGCTTTTAAAAAATACTAATGCCTATGTCCTACCCACACTAATTAAATTAGAACCTTTGCTAATGGAGTCCCTGGCAGTAAATCATCTTAAAAGCTCTCCTTGTGATTGCTTTAGTACCGCCGGTGTTAAGAGCCACGGTTAAAGCAAAGCAGAACGCAGGCGCAGGCGGGTGAGCTGGACTCAGGATGCTCGTATAAAGCAAGGAAACAAAACCACAGACCAATCGGACAGAGGCCAAACAGGGGAAGACTGGCCTGAGAGTTTTTAAATCAATTGGGAAAACCTTGAAATTAACTTACTGATAAAGGCAGTGTTCTAAATGGAGAAAGATTTCTAGAATAGCCCACTGGGGCATAACTGACCTATATAACGAGCCATCTAAAGTACCAATAATATAGATGGCATTTGGGCTCTTCAGAGTAAGAGGGAGAAAGAAGAGATGGCAAATTCTGCCATCTGTCCTAGTCTGATTCTAACTTAGATTTTGAAGTGGTCCAGGTTAGACTGGGGTACATTCTCAACTTACCTTCTGAATTGTCTTACAGGCCTCTCTCCAGGTGCCTAAGACGCTTTCCTTGGCTATCCACTGCAGTAGGCACATGCAGGTTCCCAAGGCAACTTGACTGATGATATGTCCACCCCAAAATGACCCAGTTCCCCGAGCAACCCTTGCTCTCTTGTCAAACTCCTCACTGAGGCTGGACACAGGCTCGGAATCCTCCCCAGCTTTAGGCAGGCCCTGAGAAGCACCACTAAGTGTGATCATGAGGCAGGCAGCAGCTGCAAGGCCCACCGAGGCTGAGTCAGAGTGGCAGCAGGATGCAGATACTTCTGCCTCCTCCCTCGTGCTTTCTCTGCCGGTTCCAAGGGGGTGCTTTCTTTTGAGTTTCATTTGCCAAATCAGACCTCCCATTGGCGTGTTTCCTTGTGCACTAAACTTCTGGTGAAGACCTCCCTGGCCATAGGTCCGGCAGCCCATGATGGAGAAGTCCCTCCTGTGTGTGCTCTGCTTTATACGAGTCCAGTCCAGGTGCAGCATCACCTTGCTCCTCGTCAAAACCCTGTGAGTAATGCAAGGTGACTTGACATTTTCCCCTTGTGTCCGATAACATTGAAGCTCGACGTGGAAGGAGTGTTAGGATTTTAAAATGCTAGTCGAGAGGGAAATTGTCTCTGCTCACGACACAGTTTACATCAAGATTGGAATCTTGTATTTGGTTCAACAGACATTTTCTGAACACCTGCCATGTG
The DNA here is from genome assembly GCF_036321535.1 of Camelus dromedarius. Taxonomy (NCBI): domain Eukaryota; kingdom Metazoa; phylum Chordata; class Mammalia; order Artiodactyla; family Camelidae; genus Camelus; species Camelus dromedarius. The sequence goes on along the minus strand of NC_087462.1, from coordinate 11,763,232 downwards.
CTAAGTATCAGGACAGTACCTACAATTCGATAAGCCGATAATGGTCAGCACCTTGAAGAGTCTATAAGCCAACACAGACTTGGCCCCATGCTTGTTTTGCTAAATCACGTGTTATGAAGACACACTTACATATCGTCTTCCCCTGCTTTTGGGCGACAAGAGTGGAGTTGAGTAATTGTTAACAGAAATCACGTAGCTCAGAAAGCCGAAAATATTTCCTAACTGAGTCTTTACAGAAAATGTTGCTGACCCCTGGTCTAGTAGAAGGAGGCTTCAGTGAAACCGTGTGTTGCAGGTCTTATTCTAGAATTCTGGGCGGGGTGTACAGCGTGGGCACGAATCAGGAGGAGGCTTCGCAGAAGAGATGATGTGTTAAATGATACCCAAGCGGAGAGGCAGGGTACAGGGACGCCGGCTGAGGTAGAAGCACGAGCGAAACAATGAAGATACAAAACAGCCAGGGTCATTAGGGAACAGCACAGCTGGAGGAGGGCGAGTCAGCAAAGAGCGGTGGTCGGAGACCATGACAGGAAGGCTTCGTATGCAAACCTAAAGCCGCTGACTGTGGGCCCGGGAGCCTTGGAGGTTTTTAGGTGGTAGATGCAGGCTGTATGCTACAAATGAAATCCTGCATTTCTCCTCCAGGCTGAGCAACCCTTCAAGAGGATTTAGGGTTCAGTAGCTGCAATGCCATTATTGCATACAGTGAGGTATAGCTTAAACTGAATAAACGGAATCTCTGTTAAATGCAATTTCAAGCTGTTTCTTCCCCTTACCATAGTTCCTGGCAGTAGCTAAGATGGACAGTGACAGAGTACTGTGGAAATAGATGAGCAAGATACCTGGCTTAATCTGTGGGAGTTGGATGTCCCCAGGAAGTGACATTGAAGGCAAGACTTGAGAGCTGAGTGCGTATCAGCAAGGGAAAGAGTCTCACGTGAGAACTTTGTCCTTCCAGTTCAAAGTCTGCAAAACCAGATTGTCCCAAAATGGCACTCCTCTTCCTTGGAAGGTCACTGGCTTAAAATACCGTGGAGTCCACCTGTAAAATGGAGATGATAATGGTACCCACATATCACAGGCTGGGTCTGAGGACAGAAGGAAGTGATACACAGAAGGTGCTTCACTTAGGTCTAGCCCACAGTAAGCACGCAAGAAAGGCAGGCTGTCATTCGTAGCAACCATTCCTTTCTTCTTGTTCGAATGGTGAGCCTGTCTTGACTGTTTCATACCCTTCACTGAGTCTAGACATAAAAAGGTTTTGGTCCATAAGTTGTTGTGAAATAGTGTTTGATACTGAATGTGAATGAGTGAATCTCAGGGTCAGAAGTGGTGGAATTCCATCGCCCATGAAGTGTGGAAATCCCCGTTTCCAAACCCCTAACAGATGGCCTTCCAATACCATTTGGATGAGGCCAGTGACCACTTGCTCCCCAACTGGGCAGCTCTGATCACAGCAAAACTCTTCTCCATAAGGAACTCAAATTAGCATTCCTGAAACAGCCACCCACTGGGCTTACTTCTGTCCTGTGGATCACATAGAGCATGGCTTCTGGCCGTTCTGCACGATAACCCTTCAAATCTCCTGATCGTGGCCTTCCCACACAGAGCCCGCTGCAGAATGGGGTCGCTCCATGGCGCTGCATGGTCTTCTTTCTCTGACCTTTAGTGATTTTAAAAGACAGAGGCCTTTCCCACAAAAGCTCACATCTCATTCCTCTCTGCATCCAAGCACCCAGCAGTGTCACCCACACAGTAGGCACTCAGCAAATGTTTGTGGCAAATAAAGGAAAGAATTCCTATTTCAAAGTGTGCTACCCTTTAAAAGGCAAAATAAACCTGGATAATCATTCAGCCTATTTTATTCCAAACTCTAGTGTGCATCAGAAAACATCACGGGGAACTTGGGATAAGATGCAGATTTCTGAACTGCACCTTCAGAGACTGAATCCATCAATCTGGAGTTTTCTCAGGCACCTGCATTTTTATCAAGCACCTTGGGGGTATCTGAATCAGGCGGTAACCACACTGGAGGAACGCTGCTTTAAGCACTCCAGACATCAAGCCCAGTAACTTTTATGAAACTTGATATTTGGAAGTAGCCAACACATTTCAGTTCTTTCTACCTAGAACAACTTTTCATTTGCTCTCTTATTTTTTTTTTTTTCTTCTTGAAGCTTTTTTTTTCCCCCTGGGCTACTCAGCCATAGCTCCCCTCCCATGCTGAGAGGTAAGTATGCTCCATCTATTACATTCTTTTCAGGCCTCCTAAGGAGATAATTAGGCATTGCAATTGATTGCAATTTATTAATCAGAGCAGGATGTTACAGAGTTTGGAGGTTGGTGGAGGAGAGTGTGAGGCACAGTCCTGAAGTCTAGTATAAATGCAGGGCAAGTGCAGAGTGACGGGCGAATGAGACAAAAATAGCCACCAAGTCACAGGATGTTTTAAGCCGATTCCGTAGTTTCCACTGTGATGTCCTGATCTATGAAAAAGGGGTATTAAAACCTGACTGGTCTACCACCACAGCCAGGTGTGAGATTTATTCTATATTTGTGTGCCTATGAGGTGACAAGTACCAAGGTGGTAAGGATATATCAGAGAACAAGATGAAATTCTTGCCTCATAGAGGCACAGATAAAAACATGTAAATACACACATTATGTTCTATTATATTATACGATGCAGCAAGTAGGTAGAACTGAGTGACGTGATGGAGAGGAATGGAAGGTGCAAGTGAGGTCTCCTAGAAAGTAGGGAGGTCAGGGAGGGGCTCTCCAAGGAGGCGATACTTAAGCGGAAAGCTAAGTGATGCGGAAGAGCATCGTCCCTTGTGAAGAGCTGGTGGGAAAAAAAATTTCAGGAAGCGCGGAGAAGAGTCGTCTATAATGGGACCTCTTTTTAAATATATTTTTTAAGTTCTTTTTTTTCCCCCTTTAAGTTTCTTCTTGAGGTGGAGTAGTTAGGTTTCTTTATTTTTGGAGGAGGTACCGGGCATTGAACCCAGGACTTGTGCACATTAAGCATGTGCTCTGCCACTTGAGCTGTGCCCTTCCCTCCTGTCATGGGATCTTGAACTCCCACAGGCTAGTAAGCCACCAAGGACCTAGTCTGTCATCTAGTTCAGCCCATTCGTTCAATAGGTAGAAAAACACAAACCTAGAGAGGTTAGCAGATCTCACGTCAGTGGGAGACTGAGGAGACCAGGGCCCAGGTTTCAGAATGTGTAACGGAGCTTTTGTTGTCATCTTTCCTGGTTTTCTTCTTCCTCTTCCGTTTTTCTTTTTCTTCCTTTCTTTCTCTCTTCCTTCCCCTCTCTGCTACGTCCTCCTCTGAGTTCCCTTATTTCTCCTCCCTTCTTCCCTCCTTTTTTCTGTCCTCTCCTCCACTCCCTATCCTGCTGTGTCCCTCTTCTTCCCCGTGGCATCAGTCTCTCCTGACTCCTTGGCTTGTGGTCAGTGTTAGGTCAAGGCAGTGATATTTATCCCCACATGAAAACAGTTCTCACCCACAGCCCTAGGCTACTTGATGGCATCAGGTGATTGCAAATCCTGACATCTGCCAACCTCAAAGTCTCACTCCCGTAGTCCTCCCTCCCTCTCTTTAAAAGCTACTTGTTGTTTTGGCTAAAAAAAAATTTCCCTTTTCTTAGTGTCTGATATACAAGCTACCTCCGTGACTTACAGAGGTTGTGTATTTGCACCCCTATACAAGATGTTTGATAGAGAAGGTACAGAGCAAGACCCAAGTGTAGCAAAATTTAAACCAAGCATCTAATACCATGGGCGAAGCGTTAAATACATGTTACTGCCATTAGGCATAGAAGAAGATAAAGATTTTATGCAAACCACAAGGAAGTGCTACCCTTTTTAAAGAGGTCTGATTGTTCATATCTGTCCCACTTCTGGCAGCAGATGTCTTATTTCAGCCCGGAATCTTATGAGAGATGATTGGCAACGGTGGTACTCCGAACATTGATATTGGTGACCCAAACAGATGTCTGATCTCTAAACTGTTGAGTGTAGCTGCAGCACATCATGAGTTCATCACGCCCTCTCCCCAGCACACATTCCCAAGTGAGTCCGAATACAAATCCCTGATCATTATTTCAATGTCATGTTTCCAACCACATAGCCAGAGAATGCGGAGCTGGCATCTGTGGAAATTGATTTTTCTTTCTCTGTAGAAAGAGTCTTTTGCTGTCACAGCAAAGCATATTCTTTTCCTTAGAAAGAAAGTAAAAGGAATGACTGGGAGTGCTTTTATCCTGCCAAGTAACCAGCATCCGTCTTCCACACAGCTTTTCAACTCTTCCAACTCTGTCTGCCACTGCTGAAACATAATAGCTACACTCACATAACTGAGTCTCTGAAAAATAACAATCCAAAATGTATTTCCTCAGCCAGTCTCCCTAGGACTCAGTTTGCTCATCTGCAAAATGAGGGCGCCAAATACTAGTGATGTTGAGGTTTGTGGCATCTCTACCATCCTGTTCCTTCTAGGTTCTCAATTCCTCCCTTTAGGAATGATGCTACTTGGGAAACAGAGTAAATCTCAGACTTCTCCCTCATCTCTTTCCTTACCGACAATCAAAGAAAGATATTCTCTGTGTCTTTTGATCTCGATATTATTAAAATTACATACTTTTCGTGGAAGTTCAGAGGGAGTTAAAAAAGAAGGATTAAAACTTGGTTATGAGTTGCTGTGGGATGCTGGAAAGTACCTCATGATGGTTTTGGGATTCAGCCTTTGAGCTTGATTACATTTATAAATGGTGTTTCAATATGGAAGAGAATTTGCTTTATAAAATGTATATCCTTAGACAAGGAACTACAAAATGTCACAGAAGAGGTTTGGAAAATCCTTACCCCAAAATGCAATGATAAAACTGGATAGAATTGTTTAAAAGCAATCCTTGTAGTGCTCTGTAAATTGATCAAAGGCATACAATAGATTGAGAAGTGTTTATTCAAGAAAAAGTCCTAACCATCTATAAGGGTGGTGACATTTTAGGCTGCCCCTATCCACAGCTTCATGGCGTGGTAGTTCTAGCATGGCTGAGCAGAGCATGAGAGCAGACGGCTCCATGACCGTCGTCAGCTGGCCTGATTTGGAACAGAGTGGAGAAAAGCCACATGCCCAAGGGCTTCGTCAAACAGAGGTCTCAGTGCTAATCTTGGAGGACAAACATCATATCTGCCTGAGATCATGCTCCTGACTATGCCAAGCAACAGATTAGCTAGAAGTGTGGTAGGGAAATTCAAGCAACAAGGCAGGCATGACAGACTTTGGTAGTAACCCAGATTTCTAGTTGTCTAGAAGGCTGGGTGCCTGCTCAGGAGAGACCAGAGAAGACCTTAGCTGTTTACTCATCTCTGGCGGAGTGTGAGTCCTTGCACCAGCAGGAAGTAAAAGCTGGGGCATGTGTGATAACTGCCTGAGCTTTGAGGGTATTTTACAACTTAAACACAGAGACATCAGCAAAAAATGAGCGTCTCAAGTTGTTCAAACACAACTTCTGACCAATCGATGACTGCGAAGCTATGCTAACGTGGGGGTGAACCCAAGAAAGCCAGGTTTAACACTGTTTTTTAAAAAAGGATTTAAAAGAAAAAAAATACACAACAAAAAGTTATAATGAAAGTCTGTAAATGCACAAGAAATGCATTAAAGTCCTGAGCCCAGGTGCTGCCCCAAGCAGCCCTTCGCCCCGCTCCCTTACTCTCTGAACTTGACGGGGCTGTGGGTAGATGCGGCTACAGGGGCCAGAAGTCCCCAGTGAAGACTGGAAGACAAGTAGTCTCGCCACGGTGCGAACCACAGTCTGGAGAGGCTGTGCCCTGATTGGGAAGAGTGGGGAGAAATCTGCACCTTGGTAGGAAGGGCTGACTCCTTCACCCAGACACCTTTTCCTTTCTCATGGAGGCTGGGGGTGGGCCTGCTCCCACCTCACCTTCCTAGTGAGACGGAGAACAGTCCATGACCTCCCCCGCCCCCTCACACATACTCTAGGAGCTATGGGGACTTCCACAGGGGTGTGTGTGTGTGTGTGTGTGCACATGCACGTGCATGTGTAGTTATAGGGGTGGCTGCTGTGGGACTTGTTTTGTCTCTGCCACAAATGAAAAATGTGTTATTTTTTGTGAAACCTTGCCTCCTGTCTCAAGGCCAGAAAGGGTGCAAACAGCTCAGTGGGTGGAACATGACTGATCACCTTGTGTTGACCTTGGCTATTGACTGTTGGACTCAGTGGGCCTAGAGGAGCTGGGGGTGGGGTGGTAGCATAAAGCAGTTTCCTTTTTGTGTTCTTTGCCCCCCATATGGGAGAATACCAGAGGGAAAGTGGGGGAAATTTCTCCAAACGAAACGCAGAGAACCAGTAGGACGTGCTGTTCACAGGCTTGGACGAGACATCTCTTCACGTATTCAGGGACCACTCAGGTCTGTCTCCAGGCACAGGGCGGGATCTGGATTCAAAAATACAAACACAAAAACGGACCCCAGGCTTAGGTCGGATTTCCCTTCCTTCCCCACTTGACAAGATAGCCCAGCTAAGTGGTTCAGGAATGGGAACTGGAAACTTTGAACTTGACCGTGACGTCACTCCCCTGAATGGGCTCCTTTTGGAAAGAAAGACCCTCCCCTTGGAATCTCTGCCCAGTGCCTGGCTGAACGTCTTCTTTGCAGGCAAAGGGATCACCCATCCATCAGTGGTCAGGATGTCCCCAGTGCAGCTACATAGTGCCCCAGGGCCAGTGAGATGGGGAGAAGAGACGTGGGTACCGTGAGTGAGAAATGAAGAAACTGAATGAAGAAGGACCAACCAACTGGTTGGAAGGAACAGAATGTCCTCATTTTCCTTAATTGAGACTCTTGCCTTGTGACCTTGATGAGCTTGGTGGGGGCCCAGCAGGACCCTTCAGCGGCATGCTCACCCTCTGTTCCACAGGGGGGGTCCTGCGTGTTTCTCAGAGGGTACAGTGTTGCTGCGTGCGCCTCACCTCGGGCTCCTGCTCAGCCCGCTGAAATCAGCGTGTGCAAAGGTCCTAAATGCTTCTCCTGTCCGCCCGTGTGCAGTGGGGCAAAGGTGTTGAGTGGTTTACAATGAGGACTGATGGCAAAGAAGTTTTCAAAGAAGTGGGAGACACCAAACAGGGCAGAGGTATTGAGGGCAGTCCCCCTGAAAAGTCTGGTTGAAGAAGCCGCAGGAGCCTCCTGAGAGACCACTGCTGGTCTCCATGTGCAGAGAGGCGAACACGGCAGGGGCAGCCGGCTCATCCCGGCTCTGCCCCAGTCCCCTGCCCTGGCCCCACCTCCCGAACCACAGGCCTAGAAAGAACTGGTTCTGATACTGAAGTGTCGGCTTATGTCTTATCCCTGAAGCCCCCCTGCAGCTCAGTTTAAGTAACTGAGAGGCTTGTCTCCTGAGTTGGAGAATTTCCCTTGCTCCTCTGTCTGGTGTTGCAGATCCTTCTGCCTGTGTTGCCCAGTAGCCTGTGAGCTCCCTAAGGGGAGCTCATTTCTCTCGTGCGCTCTTTTTTTTTTTTTTTGTATACACATTTTTTTTTTTACTGAAGTGTAGTCAGTTTACAACATTGTGTCAATTTCTGTTGTACAACACATGCTTCAGTCATGCATCCATCCCCCTTATTCTCCTTTGTGTCACCTGCACCAGGATCACCTGGTGCGGAGTAAACGTTCAAAGCTTCGAACCTTTGCCTGACTTGGTCTGCTTCTTTCCACCCGCTCACCTGTGGGTCGGATGAGGATGCGGGGTCTGTGGTCTCTACTGGCAGACATGCCTGTTTCGATGCAAATGAAACAACCAGAGGAGCGTGCTCTGGCTGGGCTTTCGATGTGACACTGATAGCAAGCTCTCGTGTTTCAGGCTCCTTTTTGATATAAACATTGCTGCTCCTTGGAAGGCTAGGTGCCTGTATCCTGAAGCAACACGTGGATTTCCCGGAATTTAAATTTTGTGACTGCTTTGCAGAGATGTCATGGGTAGGAACAGGATCCCTGATTTGAGGAGCTGTGATGCGTAGCGTCTCCAGCTCTCCGGGGCTGGAAATCCCCTGGCTCCCTGCATCTCCGCCAAGAGCTGTAACCTCATTATGCAGTAATGACTGTCACTCGTGGGAAGATAGGGGATCAGAGCTCCCGCGTATTACACACACAGTCACTCAGAAGGAGTCTTATTTGTGGCTTTCGCTTTTCATTCGGCTTCTTCTGCTCAGGTCAAAGAGATTAAAATTAAGGACCTAAGAGAGGAAGCAGTATATTAACAGCTTTTTTGTTTGTTTGTTTGAATATTTCCCCAACCTCTTCTGATGATGGTTTAAGGTCATAGGAAAAAAAGTCCAGGCTATGGGACCTGGTTTGTCACAATACCCGTTTGTCATTATTCTCTGTGTGACCTTCAGCAAGTTTATGTCTCACAGTCAACTATTTCTTTAGCCATAAAATGGTAATATCCACTAACCTGATGGGATGTTTCAAATGAAAAGGAAACGCAGGTATCAGCTGTCCTCTTGTCTTGGGGATCCTTTGCTTCCATGGGCTATCTCCCCAGTAGATCAGCCGGTACCCACTCAGATGCATATCTCAGCTCCTCCTCAAGCTCCTTTAAAGAGGAATCTCATACAAGTGTCTTCGTGAGCGAGGTCAATTTTACTGAAGATTTTGTAAGATTGAGGAGGAAGTTTATTACATAGATGACTTATTTTTCAACTTTTGTTACTCATTTTTTGCTCCCCTAACAAGCGTCAGCTAAGCTGCCATAGGTATGATGGGGCCAGGATGCTTTTGGACCCTTCCTCCGCAGAGGGACCCATCGGCCTGGCCCCTCCCATTCCCTTCTTGGGGAACTTGAGTTCCTCACCTTGCCATTCTTATGCAGACGTGTTTTCTACCCTCTAAAGCCTTGAGGTCTGGCCTTTGAGGCTCTGAAACGCTCAGGGACTTGTGAAAGCAAATTTCAAAAAATAGCCAAGTGTCTTTAATGAGAAAGTGGTGTCCTTGTTGTAAAGAAAATTTTTAAAAATCTCCCTGAGGTCAGACTGCTTGGATTAAATTCTGGTTCTGCAATTTCCTAGCTTATGATCTTGGACCAGTTGTTTCCCCTTGGTAAACTTTAATTTCCCCATCTCTAAATTAGGAATAAGGGAATTCGCATTATAATGTTGTTATGATTGAGATGATCCCTAAAAAGTGCTTAGCACAGGACCAGGCTTATAACCCCACCAACATTAAAAAATAGATACACAAAATGCCTAGTACATAGCAGATTTTCAATAAGGACCTGTTACTGCTGTTTCATAGGCTTTTATGTGAGTCAGATGACGTCATGTTGTCATGTGCATTAAAATGGTAGAAATTTCAGGCACTGCTGGGGGAATATTTTGAACTGAATATGTGGTTGGGTGGGGAGCATTTCTGTACTCATTAAATCAGAACTGCCTATGAAAAGGAACTGTCCTGGATGGATTTTGGAAATGCAGGTTGTCTTATGTGTCCAGGAACCTTTTAAATTTACAGGAATGCATTGTCTGCCCCATATCATTTCCAGACTAAGGTATCATGACTCGTTTTTCCTTATTAGGTAGACTCTGGGTTCATGGAGTGGTCCTTCCCCTTAACCAGAGGTCTGGCCAGTGAGCTTCATTTTCACTGGTATTTATCAAACTTTAATCTCATAAGGCTCTTATTGAGTGGTGCCATCTACTTCATGGAAGCAGGAGATGTGTGCCCTAGATTCCTCTTCATGGAAAGACTTGTTTCCTCAGATGCCAGCTACCCAGGCCTTGCTTCAGTGGCCGGAAGACCCCCAAAGGTGTGCGTTTTGAGGGAGTTTCATGTACACTGACTGATCAAGGCAGGGGCTGGTGGATGGAAAGACCCCATCATGTTGGTGCTTTGGCAAACAGCTCTGTGGGGTTGGCTAAGGCTTCGTTGGGTCTGCAGTTCAGATGGACTTCTCTACCTGCCCAATCTTTCTCCCACCATCCTTCCGTGCACACTGATCTCTGACAAATATCCTGCAAACCAGACTTCATCTCCATGTCTGCTTCTGGAGAACCCAACATGTGGCGTGGTATTACAGGGACCTCCCTCCGTGACTTCTCTTAAGGAACACCTGGGACCATGCTAAACACTGTGGGGTTTATAAAAGAAGTACACATGTTTTTGTCCTGAAGGAACTCCATAGGGAGTTACAGCACACACACACACACACACACACACACACACACACACCCCTAAAATACCTACATAATAATGCCACATTATTTATGTGATGATATATGAGTTTACATGACAAAATCAGAGGGAGAGAGAATATATACAGCAAATTAACCGTAAGACCAGGTTAATGTGGGGAGTTTTTAAAGAAAAGATGGGCTTGTGTGGGCTCTGAGGTTGAGGGGAATTGGGATAAGCACTCTAAAGTGTAATTTTAAAATATTGTCCCCTGTGGGGAGGAAATAGTGAGATGGGCCTTCTCAATTCGTTGTAAACAAACAGATTAAATTCAGCTCCAAATCCCAAGAGTCCTTGCTGTTCTTCCGGAAATTGCAAACCCAGAGCCTGGAAATCACAGGGGCCGCAGCAGGACGGAGGAGCCATGCTCGTTTTAATACAGCCGACCTGGCGGCTTGAAGGGTCATCGCGATGTATTGGGTGTAGGACACGTTGGGCCGCCTTGAGGAGATTCTGGAAGGTTGTAGATAAGAAGGTTTGGCAAAGACAAAGCCTGTGCTCAGTTACAGTGCCCCAAACTTACCTCCCAGACAGCTTCCTGCTTAAAGTGTCAGATGGCTGGACCTGTGTTTGCTCAAACCCTGGGTCCCCTCCATACACACATGGCGGGGAGGTCCCTGCGCGTTTGTAAGATGGGCGAACAAGTGGACTGAGCACAGGCCGAAAAGAACGCTCTTCTCTGCTGCCGTGCTCATTCGTTCATTCACTCGTTCAGCGTCATTTACTGAAAGCCTATTATGTGCCAGGAACTACACTGAGCACTGCCCTCACAGCTTAATAAGGTCCAGTGGGAGAAAGAGACGATAAACCATGTGGTCAGTACATAGGGCAAAACAAGAGAAAGGCTCTCAAAACAGGCTAGTGGGAAGAGTTTTTCAAAAGAGAAGACAAATAAATGGAAACCAGAAAACCAGAAAAAGCTGACCAGGTGGAAAGGTGGCAGGTGGGATGGGGGATGTAATTTTAGGCTGGGAGAACAGCATGCGGAGGAAGTTCTGGGACAGAAGGTAGCATGGCTTATTTGCAGGACTGCGAAGAGGCCAGGTGTCTGGGGCGGATCAAAGGAGGAAGCAGGTAACTCAGGTGAGGGTAAAAAAAGAGGCAGGGGCAGAGCACTCAGGAACGTGTTCAGGAGTATTGATTTTGACCCAAGAGCAAAAGCAAGCTATTTAAACTTTAATAATGATCCAGTTAAATTGAAAAGCACATTCTTTCTGCAGGATGGAGAAAAGGTGTTCCCAGATGAGTTGACCAAGCTGGTCAAGGACCAGTAATGATGGAGGTTTTCTTGGCGGCTTTGTCTTTGTTCCCTTTGTGTATTCTTTCTCTCTCTTTGTGGTGGCCTCCAGCCCCAAAACTAAACTGCAGGGCTTGCCACCGAGTGTGCATGCTGCTGAAACCGGTGATGCTCTCAACCATGGTCTGGGGGGGATGCCTGTCAGAGGTAATGGAGAACATCGAGATTCTGGGTGTTGGTCCAGGTATGTGGCAGGTTGAATTTTGACTGATCATTCCATCTTCCTGACCCTAGATTTTGTTCATCTTTAAAGAAAATTAAGCAACAACCTCCCTACTTTCCTTATACATGACCTAAGAGATGACTTAGAGGCAGAGTAGTTTTTAAAAAATAGGACCATTTTCTTTGTAAAGTATTCGCATTGACTAACCAGGAAGACAGGTTGGCTGCCTTGGTGAGAAGTCAGAAACACAGAATTTGAAAGAAAAGACATGATTTTGCTGTTTTCAAGCACATATGGTTATAACAAGTAGAGAAAAATTTATTGTCAGTCGTAGAGTTTCTCTTAAGGAGCAAACCACGTACCTTGGAAGAATTCCATGAGAGGTGCTCTTCGGGTCATTGAGTGGCTGGGAGAAGGCATGTCAGCTTACATGGAGCCTTCAGGGAAGGGCAGAGCTACATGCTTGGGGCAGGAAGGGGAATTTGTTCCTAAGAAGGAGAGAGAAAAGGAGACAGAGGGGGAGAGGAGCGGAGAGGGGAAGGGAAAGGAGAGCAGGGGAGGGCAGGGGAGGGCGGAGGTGGCAGAAGACTTTTGCAGCACACAGTGTAGTCTCTCCCCCTTGGCCCTTCAAATTTGCAGTAAGCTGATCTGACTCACAAACTGGGAGTAACTTTATTTCCCTGGAAACTGGAGAATGGCTGCAGACTGAGAGACAGAAGTCCTGGAAGAGAACAAGCCCCTGGAAACCCTTAGAAATCTTGGGGACACTAGAGCCTTCCCAGTGCCATGGAACCAGCCATTCAGACAAAAGTTCATTCTCCAGAAGACAAGGAGGTAGCAGCTATCACCTTGGCCCTAGGAGACAGCAAGCAAAGCTTATTACAGAGTACATTTAGATGGACCAGCATCTTGGACACAAGCACATTTCGGAAAGTTTCCAACTTACTTTAGAGCAGTTTTCTTATGCAGACCACATTTAATGTCATCTTATTAACATCATTATTTTATGCTTTGGCAAACTCTTTCCTCCAGCACGGAAGGTTGCCTTTAGCCCAGTTCCTTCTCGAAATCCTATAATTCTATTACATATGAAGCTCGGAGTGCTTGTGTTCATTCCTGAAGAGTCCTCCGAATAGAAGGCAGTATAACCTTATGTAGGGAGTGAACTCGCTGACTTGAATGAATGGAAGAAAGGGATTCATGCTTCCCCCACTGGGGGGGCGGCAAGATGGCATTCAGAGAGGAAGACATTTCTCTGTGGAATTTTCAGATTTGACTTTCAGCATAGCATTTTAATATAAAAATATTTAAGGACAATGGCTCTAGAAACTAACTTTATAGGTTCAAATCCTATTTCTACCACTTGCTGTTGTGTGACCTTTTACTAGTCTCTTAACCTCTCTGAGCTTCAGCTTGAACATCCGTAAAAACAGGCATACCTACCTCGCAGAGTTACTGTAAGGGATCAGTGTATGCGAGGCCTTCGCACAGTGCCTGGCGCTGCACAGACACTCAGTAAATGTTATCTTCTGTATTTCTATAATTATTATTATCTTTAATAGTTGGGCTCTTTGTCACTGCTACCCAGAGCTGTAATTTGATTCTTTTTTAAAAATTTAATAGCACAATTTCTCACTACACTAGTCAAGGTCAAACTTTAAAGGTGAGCTCATGTTCAAAGTTATGTATTTGACATTTTTCATTCTGATCCTTATTTTTATTGGCTCTTCCTTGTCAAAACAGTGTCATCAATGCTTCCCTGTCCTGTTGTCACTTCTTCTAAGGCAAAAGGAAAAATCCTACTCCACTGAATTTGCTAATGGCTGATAATGACCATGAATAGAATGACTTAGATGTAATTTTCATTCTTGATTCAAGTGTATGGGTTCAAGCTGACAAATGACGTGAATGTGGGTACCATCCCTGGACAGACATTAAGCAAATCCACCTCTTACTGCTGGTTCTGCTTGTATTTAGTTATATGACCTTGAGAAGGTCACCTAAGCTCTCTGAGTCTTGCTTTGTTTGCTCCCTACTAAAATACCATTAGGCAACACTGTCTAGATCTGTTTGTGTTTTAAAATGTGTGTCATTCATATTGCATTTTGAAAAATTGTAGGGAATGTTCTAGATTTGGATCTGTAGTTAGAATGCATGGGAAAAAGGAGCGGAGGTCAAAGCCGGGAGATGCAAGGTTCTGGGTCCAGTGCTTCCCGTACGTTTTTATTGTGACTAAATTCTGTTTCTTCATTATTTATAAAATAAATGGTTAAACTAGGTCTGTATCTCCAAAGCATTGCAGGGGTTCGCCAAACATTGGGTAATGCAGATAGGTTCCCTTACTCCAGGAATCCCCAGGGAATTAAAATGCTAATAGACACTGTGACAATTTGAAGGGGGTTACTCTTTGCAACCTTCCTGAAACCTCTTTGGAAAAAAAGCCATTTCTTTTTCCCACAGTGACTCTTATTTCATGGAACACCCTTGGAAAAACATAGGGCCAGGCAACTAGTGAAGTCTTTTCAGACTTTGATAGCACTAGGTTCTGTGAACATTGGGTAAGGAGAGCAGTGAAGGGGAGAGAGAAGCAGATTTCCCACGATGGAGTCAGTGCAGCATTATTCAGTGTCCACAGTGGAGCAGCCATACTCTCAAAGAGTTAAAACTGCCGTCCCCTGAGTCCAAATCGACAAGCCCAGAGGAGCCTGGGCTCTGAAGGCACTCTCCCTTATGTTTTATTAAGCCTTAGAGATAGAAAGATGGGGGGAAGTTCTATGACATTGTAAAGTATTATAAGCCTCTCTTCAGTGGCATCTTTTATATATAGTTCAGGTAAAAGCAATCTGGAAAATGGAAAGTTTAAAGAGGTTTCTTTTGCAGAACTGGACAAGAGAGTTGAGTGCAGGGCACTTGTCTAATGCTGATAATTATCTGTGAAGACCTCTCTGGCTCTCCCAGATGAATTTCTCTAGGTTTCAAAGATGCTCATTCCATAACAACTTGAAAGGATAGAAAAGAGGTTGTTGACCGCTAAAATTGTTTGGCTTGAATTAAAGGATTCTGAAACTCAATATAAGAAAAAAGACTTCTGCCAGCTCTTCTTCAACAATAAAAATTAGAACCTCCTAAAATCACAATAACGTTTCATAGTAAGTGTTTTGTTAAAAAAATTCAAAAAAAAAACCAGTAGTCAAATTTTGTCTTCATTATAAATTCTCTGAAAGGATATTTTAAAACATGTTACTTAAACGCATTAATGAATGAAATCGAATTACAAGTAGAGTGAAAAGACCTTAGAAGATTGTCTAATTTGCTCTCCCTTCTCATTTCAAAGAAGAAATCGCCCAGAGAGGGAAAGTGACTTACACAAGGTCACATAAGTAAATAAGTTAGAGTTGGAATCTAGGCTAAAAACTCTTGTGTCAAATCTTCATTGTCTCTTTAGGCCATGCTAGATTTGCCAAGCATGGATCTGGATATTTTATCTTAAAAAAATATGACAAGTTTTTTGTTTTAAAATCCTCACTAGAGCATGGAAATGTGGGCATTTAAATCTTCAAGGAGCTTACTACTACTATTCCTTTAAGAATAATAGTGTGAGCAAATACTTCTAATAACCACCATAGCAATACTGCTATAATAAAATGCCACCTAGTGGAGCTTGGGAGACAAAACACGCCCCTTCCATGCATTCTTCTCCAAGAGAATCACCTTTCTGAGGCTCACATTTTAATCAGTATCATTATCTCCCTGAGTGCTACATGATTAAAAATAACACTGAAAATTGTCCTACTGCCAGGACCCAGCAGGGAAGATGAGACCGCACAAAAAGTGAGTCGGTTCACAAGAAAGAAGGTATATGGGGTCAGATGGAAAAACTAAGAAGCCTTAAATCTTCACCCCTATTTTACTGTAACAGAAAACAAAAGAAGAGTCAGAAGGAATTTTGTTAGGTTACCGCGCTTCCATGGCGTGGAGCGTCCGAGTCTGCGGGGAAGGTGGAGATGGGAAAGGGGCAAACTTCTATTATGAGCAGTCGGCCAGAAAAGGCTTCCTGGAATCGGAAAAACCTCAGGACTAGAAAGCACCTAAAACGTTGTCTGGTCCAGCTCTCTGACTGGTAAAGTTCTCATCCATCCTCCCAGATTGTAAGGTGGACCCAGCCATCACAGAAGAATGAATGAGTCAACCTGGAAAGCTCCACGTGCAAAACTAAGGAGAGGAGTTGGATACCAGGCAGGCCAGTTTCCACTCAGTAGGAGGGAGGATTGTCAAAATCTAACATAGCCAACATGGATTGAAAAGACTGTCCCTAGAAGGCTGGATAAGCATAAGGCTGGACTATTCCACTGGTTGTTGAGTTAAAAGAGGCTCAATATTAACCCTACGGAGACCTAATGTTTTAAAAGAATTGAAGTGAACTGTTCTGAATGTTGGACAACTTAAAATTCTGTCTTTGTCTCAGGTTGATTCTCCTGGGAAACAGACTCTGAGAAGGAGATCTGCCTGCAGGATGTTGATTGAGAAGTGCCCTGGGGATCAACACCTGCTGGGGAATGAAGGCAGCAGGGCTGGGTGGAGGAAGGTGTGATGTGCAAGCAGGAGAGGGCTCCTCGGATCCCCTGGGGAGATCTGCCGTTGGATGTCCTTTCAGAGTGGTCCTGCCTTGGAGGAAGGGCTTTTATTTACCTGCTAACCAATCCTGCTTTGGGGCTGCCCCAGGGAAAGAGGTGGGACCTGGGATTAGCAGCTCTGTTTCGGAGAATAATTACCAGTCAGCAGTCAACACGGGGGGTGGGGGTGGAGGCGGCTGAGGGGGTGGCTGTGGACCGCACAGGACAGCATCCACTGCAGCCCGCTCTCCCCATCTCTCTACAACCTAGCCAGGTTATTCTCCTCACCCTCCAAGGGTAAACAACCATTCACCTGGAGGTTTTCGCAGAAGAGTGTTCCTCAAGCCTTTCTGTTTTCTAGATACAGGCTTCAGAATATAACTCATAACAGTTTGCATTAGAAATCTAATTTGTCCTTTTCCAGTATTTGTCATGGAAATTTGGCCTCACTTTGAGTTTTAACCTCTTTCTTAATCTGCCTCATTTCTTAATCTGTAAAATGGGTATAATAGTATCACCTCTCATGAGTTATCATGGGGAATAAATGAAATAATAACTGCATTAGCATAATATCTAATTCACAATAAACACTGAGTGTGCTGCCTTTATTACTAAAAGAAAGAGAGAGATTCATGTATAGCAAATAGACTTTCTCTCTCTCTCTCTCTCTCTCTCTCTCTCTATCTGTCCTTCACCTCCAACATTCTTGCCTAGACCAGTGGCTCTCAAAGGTCCTCAAGACCCATTTCGGAGGTCCATGAGATCACAATTATTTTTACAATAATACTGATATTAATTAACCTTTTCACTTTAATTCTTTCTTAAATGTAAAGTGGAGTTTTCCAGAGGCTGCATGACATGTATTGAGCTTATTATTGCTTTTAAAAAATAAACTCACAAAATTTAAACTTCTTTTTAAATTTTCTAATGTGGTAACTATTGGTAGATATATAATCCACATGAACAAAATCATTTTAGGGTCCTCAATAATTTTTGCAAGTGTGGAGGAGTCCTGGGACTAAAATATTTGAGAACCACTGACCTGGACAGTCTCTTTCTCCTCCTAAATCTGTCTGCCCACCCCCAGTCCTACCACAAAGCCTGCCTGGTGACCTCCCTGACTTCTGCTTCAAGGCTACTCTCCCTGTTTTTAATTAAGATCTACTCAGGAAACAATCTTGGAGATGGGGATATGGGATGGGGTCAGAGAGTAACTACACAGTGTCCTTTGCCCTTAAGGGCAGTCAAATGGGAGGTTCCAGAATATCAAAGGAGGTACCAGAGAACTGGATGCTCTAGTTAGAACTTGCACAGATGCTGAGTGGCACCAAACAGATCACACGTTGACTGATAGCCTTCCACTCAGTCACTGACTGTATTTTAGGAGGACAGGCATGTGCAGAACAAGGTGGATTCCATCATTAAATAAATTATCATTTGAGGCTTTCTCTAATGGTTACCATGGAGACAACACACTCAAGTCAATTTGACAGTGGAACAGAAAATTGCAGCAATGCGGATTCAAACTGTCAGAACTTAGGAAAGGAATAACTGACAACATAGGCGCCCATTTAGTTTTTTATCTCCCCCTCACCCCCTGTCCCGATCAGCCCTTGATTACAGCGAGCTCTCAGGATGAGGAGGGGGTATGAATAGGAGGAACCAGGGACACTGTGTTCCCAGAGGGAGAATTTCATGTGGAAGAGAAAACAAAAATGGGGAAGAAAGATGCTCAGAAGGCTCTGCAACTCCGTGCCCTGCAGCAACCCTGGTGCCTCTCTCAGTCGTCCTCCAACAGCCCTGCTAGGGACAGATGGCCACCCACATGCCACAGATAAGAAACCTGAGGATGAAAGAGGCTGAAATGACTTGCCTGAGGCCACATCACAATTCAGTGACAGGACTGTTTACTCTCCCACGTCTTTCTACCACCAAGCATAGTACTTTGCTTTTTGCGTGCCAGATAGATCCAGTTTTTAAATATTATAATCTTCCTTTATTGCCTCAATAGGCACCGAGTGAGAATCGGTGGGGTCTTCAAAGTTATAAAGCTGTCCCTGCCTGGGCCCTGCTCTCAAAGGAGCCACAGAACAGTCTGAAAGCAGAGCAGCCTTCGGGGGTGATGAAGTCATTGCAGAGTCCTGCAGAAACCCAGAGGGCGACAAAGGGAAGAACACCTCTGCAGTGCTGTTTGCTGCTTTTCACGTGCAACCTCTCCTTTCGTCCCACAGCTCTCTGGAGAAGGCATCATTATTGTCCCTATTTTGTAGACAAGTAAACAGAGGCCCAAAGGAATGAAACGGTTTGTCCAAAGTATACAACTAGCAAGTTGTAGTGCTTGGATTCGAATCCAAGTCTGTGTGATTCACAAAGTCCAAGGCTGCTCTCTGTCCCACTGCCTAGGGAGGGAGATCTCCTAACTATGAGAAATTGGGAAAGACCTTGCACGAGAGCACACACAACAGCCTGAGATGCCTTTGTCCTTAGGATTAGCCCTTCCGTCTAGACAGCGTGGCTCAGGACCAGGATGTGGGTATCGTGGATCAGACAAGAGACTCCCAAAACTAGTGTTAATGGTTTGCTTGCAGAGGGGCACTCTGGGTGGGGGATTTGGGGTGTGAGAGTTTTATCATTTACATGATAGCATCTTTGTGTTTTTATTAGTGTACCATGTACAAGTGTTACTTCTTCAATTAAAAAAAAAAACTAGTTACAGAGGGAGGAAATTATATATGGAGGAAGGAAAGGAGGAAGGGGCTTGTGAAGTGGAATTAAAGGATGTAGACGATTTATTTTGAAGAACAGTAAAAGGGGAAGGCATTCTAGGAGGCAAAAGTTTGAGCAAAGTCCTTGAGATAGTGTGATGGGCTAAATTGTGTCCCCAAATTCAGATGTTGAAGATCTAACCCCCAGCACCTCAGAATGTGATTGTATTTGGAGACAGTGCCTATAAAGAGATGATTAAGTTAAAATGAGGCCCTTAGGGTGGGGTCCTAATCTCGTATGAGTGGTGCCCTTATAATAAGAGGGAGAGAGAGATGCCAGGGGTTCCTGTGCACAGAGAAAAGGCCATGTGAGGACACAGTCAGTGAGAAGGTGGCCATCCGCAAGCCAAGGAGAAGGGTCTCAGGGGGAACCAAACCTGCCAGCACCTTAATCGTGGACTTCTAGCTTCTAGAACTGTTAGAAGTAAGTTTCTGTTGTTTAAAGGCACCCAGTCTGGTATTTTGCCATCGCAGCCTGAGCAGACGAACAGAGAGCACAAAGTACAAAGTCTTTGTCAGAAAGTCTGAAGTGGCCACACTAAGGAAAGACCAGGAAGGATTATCGGAAGATGAAATGGGAAAGACAGGGAGGGCAGAGCACGGAGAGCCTTGTGTGTCGTGAGAGAGGGGCACATTTTCACACCAGCTATGAAGAGTAAGGAAGAAAGGGAAAAAAAGAGATTTCTTATCTGTATAGTACGTCACATCTCAGAAATACTTGCAGCAGAAGAGAATCTGCTGAGAATTCCTAACAAGTCTTCCTTTCCCTGGCCCCTTGTAATGTCAGTTTGTCAAAGCAAATTTTTGATTTTCCATTCTCGAGTCGGTGCCTTTCCTGCCCAATTCTTTCTGTTTCTTTTTTGATGCCATCCTCGGCCTTATTTTTATATCCCAGTTTGATTCTAAACCTTAACTTTCTGACGATTATGTAACAGCAAAAACATACTGACTTGCAACTTTGCTAACCAGGCTATTAGTGTGAGGAGAGATTTCAGAGCATCTTGTCCAGTCCTGTTTGTTCACAAATAAACATAGTAAGGCCCTGAGAGGGAAGGGCCCCTCACTGGGTCACCCAGGCCGCCTTGCGGTCCAGTCTCTTCTCACCTGACCACTGTGCTTGGTCCATCACCTGTTTGCCTGCACAGCACATCCCAGGGGCCACTTTTGCTGAGGTCAGAACAGCTCTCAAAGGAGATCGTCTTTTCTGAACGTGCAGAGAGTGTCATTCCCCTGCGTGCAGGAGGCAGGAGACTGCACACAGAGGGTGGCAGCTGACCTGAGGTCACACTCCCAACCCTGGCCAGAACTGGGACCATGTTCCTCATCTCTCCACAGTCCCCTGACACCTCCATTTCCTTCACCTTGGAAATAATCCAGCATAGAATTCTAGATGAGAAAACAGAAACCATCGATGTCCCATTATGGTACCTATTTCCAAGCCCCACCAGCCAGCTTTCATCCAAGAGGCCATCTGTGATAAAATGTAAAAATCCCTTCTGTTCTGCCCTCAAGAAGCTCCTTCTAGAGTCATAGTCCAGTGAGAGTTGGAGCAGACTTTAGAAGAAAAACTATATATACTTAAGTCTCTAGCAAATTGTCTTCGAGGTTTTTCTTAAATTTCAAACGATAAGCTACTAACTTCTTTATCAAGCAGGCTTTTTTCTACTTTCAGTTAACTGTTTTAAAGTGGTAATTTTTTACTGAAGTACAGTCAGTTACAACATCAGTTTCTGGTGTACAGCATAATGTTCCAGTCATACATATGCATACATGTATTTGTTTTCATATTCTTTTTTCATTAAAGATTATTGTAAGATATTGAATATAGATCCCTGTGCTACAGAGAAGAAATATGGTTTTTTTTAACTCTATTTTTATATTAGTGGCTACCATTTGCAAAGCTTAAACTTCCAGATTTATCCCTTCCCAAAAGTGGTATTTTTAATGTAACCATTATAATCCAGGGACCCAGGTGGTTCAGTCTCAGAGGGACTTAATGTTCAAAATATATAGTCAGTATCCAAAATAAATGAGAAAGGAATTCCACCCTCCACCAAAGCACTAAAATGGACCCTAATAAAGGGTCTGAAGCAGTGCGTAATAAAATTCCCTTTCCTCTCCGATCCTTTTCTCTCGCTGTGCAGCTGCTGTTCCATCACATCCTCGCGCAGTAACCTCCCCTCTGCCCCCCCCCGCAGCATTCCTTCGCCTCCCCCTCCATTGCCCTCTCCCCACAAGACCTGCATCATGCAGACTGACTTCTCATGTCTCTTGGCAAGAGCCATTCCTTTTACAGGAGTGAGGAATCGATCTGCTAATTTGGGGATTCTCTTTAGTAGTTTGTGCGAATCTATCTCAGTGTCTCCTAATTCCTATTTACTGGTCCTGTTGAAGTGGCTTGACCTCAGAGCCGCTCCTCCACATGGCAGTGCTTTGACTGTTTGACGAAAGGTTTGTAAGCCTGTACCCGCTCTCTTTTCTGTCCTCTAAACCAACCATGCCCACTACGGAGTGATTTCTTCTCTGGGCCTTCATCTGAGACATAAGATGGGAAAATACTGTGCAGGAGGAGTAGGTTAAAAGAACAGTCATTGGCTTCATTGTTAGCAAGTATGAAACACTCCAGTATTAATTAAATCAGTCCCTGTTCTAGGCACTGGGGATAAAGTGCCAAACAAAAGCCTACCCTCCAGAGTCTACCTTCTGGTTGACAGAGACTGAAAATTAATTGGCAAACAAACAAATATGTAAAATATCACATAGTACTAAAACTCTGAACAAATTAAAATAAAACATGAGCTAGAGAGTTCCTAGGACTTGGGGTGGCGTTGCTTTCGCTGTGGTGCTCAGGGATGGCCTGGGGAGGATGGGACGTTGGAGGTGAGGCCTGAATGATCTGAAGGTGGCAACCACGGGACGAACTGGAAGTCCAGTGCGAAGACCTGCAGAGGGTGACAGCCGGGCGTGGAAAGGGGAAAGGACAGCATCGCGTGCAGCTGAAGTGCAGTGAACCAGGGCGAGGGTGATGGTGGATCACCCCACGGTGGAGGGATCGGGGATATAAGGTGAGGAGAGCACGGTTTATTCTCAGTGAGGTGAAAAGCTATGTGAACATGTGTGCCAGGGAAATGACAACTGCTTTTGTTTTCAAAAGCTTGCTTGGCTGCCCTGGAGAGAACCAACTGGTGGGAGGCCAGAGAAGGCTGAGACACCTGGCAGCAGTGGGCCAGGCAGGCAACGTGGTGGTTCAGGCAGGTGATGTGGGGAGCTCCAGCTGAATGTGAGAAGTGGAAATGATGAGCAGTGTTCAGTCACGTGGCATCTTTTGAGAAGAACGAGATCTTGATTTTTCCGGGTGAGCTGCCCTGGTCTGTGGTAAAAACCATGTGCACATAGCCATCCTGAAGGCTTCTGTCACAGCCTCTGACATCTGTGGGCTACTAT
Organism: Camelus dromedarius; assembly: GCF_036321535.1. Lineage (NCBI taxonomy): Eukaryota > Metazoa > Chordata > Mammalia > Artiodactyla > Camelidae > Camelus > Camelus dromedarius. The sequence goes on along the minus strand of NC_087462.1, from coordinate 11,740,692 downwards.
CCAAATAAAAATGCACACATCACCCAAGAAAAAGCTACCAATCTGAGTCACATTTAAGTGTCAATCCAGACTCAGAAAGTAAAGTTATCCCCCCAAAAACTATAATCTTAAAGTATCGATCTTCACCTACATACAGAAAATGTGTTCTATGATCACAGAGTGGTTTAGCTCCTTAAATCCCCCATTGCCAACCTTCTGCCCCTGTGTTGGTCCCACTTACATTCTATAACTAACTTCTACCTTGCCCAGTGCCAGGTTTGGAATCCAGGGCTGTTGGTTTGACTCCAGAGCTCCAGTCACATGGACATTTATAGATGACTCCTCTGTCTCAGTTCCATTCAAGGTGCAGTGTTAGTCTGAGCCAGACCAGTTAATTCCGCATCTCTTGTTTATGCATGACTCTGAAATGTGCATGTGACCCATTTGGCCGCTAAACTGCTGGTGGATAGTCTTCTGCGGACTTCCACTAAAGGATTTATTATCCCTAGGAAAGAAACACTGAAAGAAACAATTTACTTTCTTCCCCTGGACGTTATCATGTCTGGAGGTGAGGCCTATAAATCCCGCAGCCATCTCTGAGCACAGAGCCATCCATAAAATTAAGTCCAGACTGAAGATGACACAATAAAAAGATGGGAAGAATTTGGGTCCTTGGGGATGTTACTCAAGCATTGTTCAAAAAAATTCCTGGAACGTTCCATAATGCTAGGCTTCCAGTTTCATGAGATAAATTTCCTTTCTGCTTAAGCCAGTTTGCATTGTAGCTTTTTTTTTTTTGTTTGTTTTTTTTGTTTTTTTTTTGTTTACAAGCAGGAAAATTCATTCTGCCAGATAGGTTGGGGTTCATTTTGTTTTTAATTCAACAGGGATTTACTGAGCACCCACCATGTGCCATGTTCTACCTGGCCCAGGGCCAGGGTAATGCAGACTAAGTGACTAAGACAACACTGCCAATTCTAGTGACACTTAATGTTCTAATTTAGGGGAGGGGCAGGAAAGAAATAGAAATAGATGGGTTAGCTTTGATAACATCAAATGCTATACAGAAAATAAAGCAGGGTAAGGTGCTAAAAGATAGCTAGCAGCATGAAGGAGGGAAACAGAGCCTAAGAAACTATTAGATATGTGCAGAAGTGGACCAAGTCCAGGGATGAGCACACCTCAGTGTTTATAATAGCAAAACTAATGATCATTACTAGAAATAACCCAGGTGTCCATCTGTGGGGGCCTCATGAGATATCAATCTTGGTGCGTTTATGTGATAAAATAGTATATTGTCAGTGAAAGGCTGGACTGTAAGATTATACCACTTATATGACATTATCTCCCAGGTAAATTATTAATAAAAATTAAAAGCTGAGTGTGGAATAGTATACAGAGTGGTACCCCAATGCTGAGAATTAGAAAAAGGACAGCTGGATACAGATGCAGGTATAAATGTATTTCTGAGTGGATGTGCAACAAAGTTTATCAGTGGCCTTTAGGGGAGGTGAGAAAGGAGAGACTTTTACCTTTTATTTTGTACCTATCTGTACAGTTTTAGAATTTATGTTACCACGTGTCTTTTTAATTTATAGAATAAGTCCATTTTTTAAAGAAATTTTAATGATATCTCGATGTTCCTTCAAGGCAAACCTGAGTCCAGGGATAATTAGTGTAAGTAAATATCCATGCTTAGGAGGAGGGGCTTTTCATAGCCATGACCTCAGAGGAGAAGAACCTGACTTTAAATAGGAATTAGGCAAAAAATGAGGCCATCTGTTCTACCTGGTGTCACCTGGCATCCAGTCCCCCCACCATCAGGGATAAAAGCTGCAGGAAGAGACTCTAGCGCCGAATGCTCTGCGACGACCAAGAGCAGCACCGCATGGGACCAGCTGCCAGGATTATCCACCAGATAATGTCAGGGCAGAGAGACGGTGGGGGAGGATGGAAGAAAAATACGTGAGGACGCTAGACGAGGCCAAAACTCTGAAAGATCATGGGAGTGGCTGAGGAAGGGCCCTCATGGCGGGAATGCTCAGAGGCCTGGAGGTTGATGAAGGCGTGTAAGGTTATTAGCAGGTGCGTCTATGACCTTCCCAGGGATTCCGCTCCCCAGGTGCTTTGATCTGAGCCAGGCCCAGAACCTGTGTTGATTTCACTTAGTGACCTCCCTCTTCACTGAACATGTGTTTTCAAAAGCCCTCATCTGCTCCCTGTCAAACCCCTATTTGTAACACAATCAGCAGGTCTCCCAAGGAGGCTGCCTCAATGCCAACTTCAAGAGCAGAACAGGTTGAGGTCTATCCCGATGGGGTGCTTTCCGTAGACCTGCATCATTGGAAACGCCCCATTGAGTGACTCTGTGGTTTCCTTTACTCACAGAACTGCATGTTAGATCTGTGGGAAAGAACTGCAAGACAGAGTTGCTAAATAAACTATGAAAAACCTAACAGTCACACTTTTTTTATCTTAGGGCTTGGCATATCCCAGTGATCAGTACTGTCTATAGCAGTGTTCAAAGCAAATACAAGTAAATCTTACATTCTAGTAAATAAATAAGTAAAACTGGAGTTTGCCAGATGGTGATAAGTTCTTTGGGAAAAAAAAATAAGGCAGGCAAGTGAGACGAGGAGTGGAAGGGTGCAAAGGAGATGCATTCTGATTCCAAGTAGTGTGGTCAGGAAAGCCCTCACTGAGAAGGTGACAGCAGAGCAACATCCAGGGAAGGGAGGGTCAAATCATGGGATGATTTTGGGAGAAGAGCAGTCCAGGTATGGATAGGAGCAAAGGCGAAGGGCAGGGGGGCGTGTCTGGGTGTCTGGAGCAAGGAGGACAAGTGTCTGGAAAGGCGGAGCAAAGGGGAGTGTGATAAGAAGTGAGGTCAGGGTCACAAGGTGGACGTCAGGGAGCAGGTTGTGTGGGGCCCTGTAGGTCATTGTGGTGACTTGGGGTTTTACTCGGGGAGAGAGGGAATAAAGGGGGAGCTGTCTGAGTTTCCTGTTGTTCCTGTTACAAATGACCGCAAATTTAACAGCTTGAAACTACACAGATTTATTCTCTGACAGTTCTGGAAGTCAGAAGTCTGAAAGCAGTTTTACTGGACTGAGGTTAAGGTCTGGCGAGCTTGGTTCCTTCTGCAGGCTGTGAAGAGAGACTCAATTTCCTGGCCCTTTTCAGGGTCTGGCGGCCACCTGTATCCCTTTGCTTGTGGCCCCATCTTCCATCTTCAGAGTACATTGTCCTCATCCCTGCTTCCATCACTTTCACCTCTGATTCTGACTACTCCAGCATCCTCTTAATAAAGACCATTGTACTTGCATCAGACCTTCCAGATAATCCAAGGTAATTTCCTTATCTCAAGATCCTTAACTTAATCATACCTGTGACATCTCTTTTGCCATATAGAGTAACACACATAGGTTCTGGGAATCAGGACCTGGACAAGTCTGGGAGGCCATCATTCAGCCTGCCACAGATACCTTGATCTAAGTTTCTAAAGAATTCTCTGGCTGCTCCGTAAGAATAGAGTTTGGGGAGTGTGTACCGGCAGAAACAAGGGAACCTGTTAGGCAGCTCTTGCAATACCTCAGGCAAAAGACGATGAGGGTTCAGTTCAGGGTGATGAGAGCAGAGTGGCTGAGAGGTCGTATCTTGGATATGTTTTGAAGATAAAATCACATGGTTTGTTGATATGGGTCATGTAAAAAAAAAAAATAGAAGAGGAAATGATCTCTCTAAGTTTTTAGCCTGAGCAACTGGAAGGATGGATATAGTTTTGTGCCAAAATGGGAAAGGTTATTGAAAGAGCAGATTTAGAGGACAGATCATGAGTTTGCTTATGTGCATTATTACATTTGAAATGCCTACTGAAGGGTCAAACTGAGATGAATTAAATGTTAGGACTTGAACCTAAACAGGCGAGTCAAATTAGCTTTTGCTACAATTGTGCGCTGAGAGTTGTCACCCATCGTAACACTTTAAAAGCCATTGGGCTATGGTTCTTTGCATAAAAGCCACATGGGAACATCGCATGAGCAGGAGAACACGGAAGATGAGCAATAGCAGGGCAGGATTCATGTCCTAACAAAACCCTGACTGTAACACCAGCAAAATAGCATCAGAAAGACCCCAGAGCTCATGTAACCCTACCGCTGCAAATGTACATGCAATTTCTGAGGCCAACGCTGAGATCTACAGAGGTCCTCTTGTATCTTGGTTCAGGGTCCGTTTCAATGGTTTTGAACTCTAGTTTGCATTAGAAACAATGGAAGATCGCTTTGAAGTGCAACTTTCCAGATTCCATGTGAAGAGTCTGACTCAGCAGTTCTGGTGGTGGTGGTGGTGGTGGTGGTGGTGGTGGTGGTGGTGGGGATGGATCTGCAACCCAGATAACAGCGGGGAAGGAGAGAGGAGGGACTGATGGGTTGTGGTAAGTGAAATATGCAGTGGCGATTTAGCTTGGTTTGGTTCGAAGTTAAGAATTTATTGAGGACTTAGCATGGGCAGTTAGGACATCACTTAATCCTCACTACACCCTAAGAAGTGGGGGGAAGTGCTATTATTAGTCTCATTTTACAGATGAGAAGACGAAAGCCCTAAGGAATTAGATGTCTTTCCCAGATCACATAGCCGGTCAAGGCAGAACTGAGATTTTAAACTGGGTTTGTTTGGCTCGGACTCCCATATCCATGCTGGTATCTGGTATTCTGTGTTGGGGATGGTGAATGTGGACTGATGAGTGGTTGGATGGGTTGCATGTGTGAAAAGGGATGATTCTAAGATGCTGTTGATGATGTCTGGGTTTATGTTGGTATTTGTAGATTGAATTTTGGAGCCAGGTTGCCTGATTTCTTTCTTTCTTCTTTTTTATTGAAGTACAGTCAATTACAATGTGTCAATTTCTGGTGCATAGCACCATGTCTCAGTCATGGGATGGATGTGTACAGGGAACTCAGTGATATTTGGGGAGAGGAAGGAAGGAAGGGGGAGGAGAGAGAGAGAAGAAAAAGAAAAGTACTTAGCATATCACCTGACGCATAGTAATAGAAAAAACATACTACTACTATTATTATTAAAGAAATGGATCTTATTTTTTTTATTGAAGTACAGCCAGTTACAATGTGTCAGTTTCTGGTGCGCAGCACAATGTCCCAGACATGCATATACATACACATAAGGAAATGGTTTTTAAATTCCTACTCTAAACCAGGCATTTTGCTAAGCTAGATTTATCAGCCTTACAGCAGAGCATATCTGTATGTTCCTTTAAACCATTGTTGTATTTGGGCTGAAAAAGTTAGGGGGACACAGTAGGAATCCCTAACTCTTAGGGCTTATTGAATTTAGGACTCACAGCTACATTTTCAATGTATTTAGGAAATTCAAATTTCACTGGAACCTGTCCCGTGCACACAACTCATTCTCCAAGGCCACACCAGACAGAGTGACCAAACAGATGGACTCTGCATTGCACCCAGGAGTCCAGCCAACTCCGGCTGCGCTGGCCACATTGGAGAATCTCACAGAAGTTAGGTAGAATTTCCAAATTTGCAAGGGAGAGTGAGATCCTGAGTCCCACTTCCAATTTTGAATCGCGCAGGTTATAGGTTTCAAATGGACTTTCTCATTGTTTGTTTTTGCTTAGCACATTTGCTCCTTTTCTTCTGGGACAAGGAGACATCATCTGGCACCTCTGCCAACCTCATCATCACAATTATCCGCTTGGCAGACGATGGTTGCTTTGGAGAACAGACACAGCTCCCCTAGGGAGTCACGCATACGCACCCCTCTTCTGCAGGTTTGTGGGCCTTGGTGAGGAGGCGACAGGAGGGGTTCTGTGGACCTGGAGAACTTTTAGGACTTTTCACTCTTTCGCCTGCTTGAATTAGCAACTGGGCAGAAATGCCCTTCAACCAAGACTGAAACCAGGGCAACTCCCAAAGCAGAACCATGGTCTGCGTTAGAAAGAAATTCTGAGTCCTCTCTTGGGCATCTGCAATGAGATTTTCAAGAGGGCAGTGCCAGTGACTTGCTCCTCCTTGAAAATATCCATTCTAAACAGACTTGGAACCTGTCAGCCCAGGAGTCAGGTCTTTCCTGTCCTCCTTGTATTGGCAAAATAAATACTGGAATTCAGTTCACTTCACAAAGACTTAGAGAACGTTAGGTCCGATGTGTGGTGGTTACCATGGTAAACAAGCCCCTTCTCTCATGGGGCTCGTTGTCCCATGGGAAATAAAGTCAGGGAAATAATTCATCACAAGTCAGTGTGATGAGAGCTAGGTTGTTATAGGGCAGTTTTTTGAAACTCAGAGATGTTTACCTAATCCAAATTCAGGTAGACAGAAAAACCTACCAAAGGAAGAGGTATCTTAATTTGAATCCTGAATGAAAATATACCTGAAAGAACCCTGAACCGGAAGTCTGGGATCCAGGTTCCTTTTTTTTTTTTTTTTCTTTTCTTTTTTTTTGAGTTATTAGCTTTGGAAACATGGACAAGTCATTTAACATCAAAGAACATTAGTCTCTATCTTAGAAATGGGGATAATAATACATCTCAAAGGATCAGGTAACAAAAACATATGTGCAAGTGATTGGTAAATTCCAAAGCATTCTGCAGAGTGCCAAGGGAAGGTATATGAAGTACCATTGCTGTCAGTATTCTAGCATCCCAGCCTGTGTGTGCTTGGATTGGCGCCAGAAAGTTTGGCTTTGCCTTCTCCCAGTACCATTCATCTTTGAAAGTGCTTAAAGTCACTTTGCAACCAAGATCCACAAATGGAAACCCAAATTTATTGCCGGCTTAACTCTGCTGATATTCAGTCTTCTCTCCCACCACCCCCCAATCTCTGACCCTGTAAGTTTTTTTTTCCCCCTACTTCCTCATACTTTCCTAGGAAGCAAAAGAGACTGGTCCATAAATATTTATCAGTATGCTTTGTGATTTGTAAGCAGTTTTGAGAATAAAATCGTACTATTTCAAGCATCAAGGTTGAATAGCTTTCAAACTAAAACCAAGCTCTATTGCGAAGCAAAGAGGAGGAGCAGGCTTTTCCGTGGCTGTACAGCGAGATTTATTTTTGTGTCTCATCTTTCATAACGCGTAGCAGCTCTCTCACGTCACGGGGCAGCCCTTTTCACCTATCAACTTTGGAGGCACCAGAGTTAAAGATCTCTTCTCCTCAGTGGAGAAGTACATTTTTCCACTAATGAATGTAACAGTGTCCAGTGTGTTCCTCTCCAAGTGTGATGCCTGGAATCACCTCTGAGGCAGAAAACCAAGCTCCAGACACCCTGGGCCCAAAGCCCAGAAAACCAATGTCAGTTTCCTTGGTATATTTGGAAGAAAGAAAACATCCAACATGAAGGGTGAGCAGAGAAGGCAAAAGATGGCTTGCGAGGGAATAAAAGAGGACCCACTCACTAGGTGTTAACCTATGGTGACAATGCTCGTAGCCTGCACCATGTTGTCTCAACTCAAGATAAGCAACTACTCTGTCTTCGAGACAACTTTTCCAGAAAATCTCCCATCTAGGTGAAGAGTTTTTTATCCAAATATTAGACTTCAGAAAGCTAAGGTAACAGCTACCTCTCACCTCAACACACCCTCCACACTTGCTTAATCTGACTAAAAACTCAACTTGCTAAAATAAAGTTAAAGCAGTGGGTTGGGGGAAGAGTTAGTGGAGGGTTTTGTTTTGTTTTGTTTTGCTTTCAGAAAAGGTTGTCATTCATTAAAATCCAGCTGAAGACCTTTGGGGCCAGATGTTTCCATCTGGGGCTCCTTTACATGAGAATAGTGCAAAACAGTTAAAAACTTGAATTCTGGAATCTGATTATGTTAACTTTAATTGTTCATGAAGGGTTTGGTGAAAAAGCAAATAGATGAATGAAGTGAAATTTTCAAAGATTTATCGTGGTTTTTTTTTTTTTTTCCTATCTAGTCTGCCCCTATGGAAAATAAGGGAGAAATGTCAGTTTATTACAGTCCTCTTGTAAGTATCCACGTCCTAGATATTTCTTCTGTGCAGTCTCTCATGTTGCCTGATGCCTTCCCTGTCAGCATGACCTATGCTCCAAACTTCCACTTTCAAAACTTACCTGTGTTGCTTTCCATTCATGAAGGAGATTAGATTTTCAAATTTTCAAGGTTAAAAACTAACTTCCTGGTAAGCTCACCTGCGATTTAATAGTTGTTGACTCCTGGTACCAGTATGCCAGCCTTAACTACATTTTATAGGAGCTTCGTTGAGACAAGTGCCTTCATGAACGGGATTATATGTCTAATTCTAGATTGTTCAGGAGGCCAGTGGAAATGTAATCTGGAGTGCAGAAGCTCTCTAGTCTTCAGATCATTCAGCCTGCCATCTAGATCTAGTTAGCAATAGCGTTCATACGTAGGAAATAACTGAGAATAAAGATAGCGTCAGTCATTCAATTTTCAAAACTCAAGTCTAGGCCACTGGTGCCAAAAGCCTCATAAATGAGCAGCTGCCTAAAATGAATATTGTGCTTTATGTATTTCAATGCATTAATCTTAGAAAACTGAACCAAGAAGACAGGAAAGCTGTTTCCGTATTCTTTGAAAGTCCAGATCTTCCGAGTGCGCTCCTCCGTTTGGTTTTCCTGCATCTGTTAGTTTGCTGTGGGCTACCAGCATGCCAAGATGTAAATGATCATTACACGTTAAATAGACCATTTTTGCTAAAGAGAAGGCTCAAAGGGAAGATAAGGGGTGGGGGGGCAGAAATCTGCTATAGGCTGCGTATGAAAAGAGGTAGCTGTGAAGGACGTGATTTGAGGTGGAGGAAGCTGAAGAAAGAGAGCTTCATGTTTGAGCCCATCTTTCAATTTTTAGAGGAAGATGAATACTGAGCTTAACACAGATGGAGAAGAAAGAAGAGCAGAAAAGTGGCAATGCGTGGTGGAGAAAGCAGGTCTTTGAGTAAAGACACCTGCTCTGCCACTAATAGGATGCTTTGATGGGAAAAAGATGCTTTGGAACCCAAGTCTGGATTCACATGAAGGATGAAGATGTTGGATCAAACAGTCTCCAGAGGCCCTTGGAGGAATGCTCTGATGCTTGAGGACTTCAGAACCCTACTTGGGCTGCTTTGAACCTATCAGCTCGGTGATTAAAATCTGCACTTAGACACTCTTTCCTTTTGTGCCATCTCAGGGCGCCTAGCAGTAGATGAGGCACAGGGGTCAGTTCCCAGGTTTTGGGATCTAAGGAATGTTGTCTCACTTTCTCAGCATTGATGCCAATTGTGTATTTTGGTTTATGATGCGTAAAACAGATTGTGAGAAGTAAACCCTCCGAGCTGTGCTGCAGAACCATTAGACATGGCATTTCACCTGCAGGTTACGTTTTTTAAAGGATTTGTCTGTAGATGCCTCGTGGAAGCCAGCCACAGTCATGTGATGTGCTTTGGACCTTTTAAATGGGCCATGTTTCTGGCTGAAAGGGAGTCCAAGCAAGCTCTGATCTTTGGAAACAGTGGGAATAATACAGAGCCTGGAAAATCTCTGCAGTTGGGCTGCTTTTGTCCCAGTCATTCATTCATTCATTCAACAAACTTCTACTGAGGACCTATTATGTACTAGGCATTGTGCGAGGCATTGAGGAAGCAGCAGTAAGACAAACTTACCCCAATGAAACTTCCTATGTAAAGGGTACTATGTCAGTTCCGTGGGAGATAGCCTAGAGCTGGAAGTCAGGGAAGTTCTTCCTCAGCACTAGCACCTGAGAATTGAAAGCCGGGTCTCCTGCCTCTCCTAAGCCTTCCATTTCTTTCAGTATTCCTCATATGAGCTATTTCCCATTCCCTACCTCTGAACACACTACAGTTTATCAAGGTCCCCTTTGAGTGGGACATCAGACTTTGTGAAACCCAGATGTATCTGATCTGGAAAGAAGGAAAGAGATTCCCGCAGCAGGCTAGTGCCTTCAAGACTGTGAATCCTTCTTGGGGTTGGGGTCTTGAGGTTTTACAGAAAAACTGGATGGAGCAGAAAAGGTGATAACCATCAGGGCGTTTTACAGGGTGCTGCATTCTTTTCGACCTTGCCGATCTCCCTGGCGTCACAGAGGAACTTTGGAGCAGTCTATCCATGCTTCTGAGATTATCAGCCCATTGCCTCCTTCCTGGTTAAAGCTACTGGATGTAAGGGAAAAGTCTGGCAGTTGTTTAGCATAAAAGCGGTAAGGGAGAGAAAGCAAATTGCAAGATTTCTTAGAAAGAATCAGCAAACGAACAAAACATAAATACAAAACAGAAACAGACTCACAGACATAGAATACAGACTTGTGGTTGCCAAGGGGGTGGGGGGTGGGAAAGGATAGACTGGGATTTCAAAATGTAGAATAGATAAACAAGATTATACTGTATAGCACAGGGAAATACATACAAGATCTTATGGTAGCTCACAGCAAAAAAAAAGTGACAATGAATATACATATGTTCATGTATAACTGAAAAATTGTGCTCTACACTGGAACTTGACACAACATTGTAAAATGATTATAAATCAATAAAAAATGAAAAAAAAAATCAGCAAACAGTTTTAGCATCAGGGAAGTCGGTTCGTTCGTTTCCCACTCCTTCACACCTGCAGGACTTGTTAAAATACAGATTGATGGGCCTGAGCCCAGAGTTTCTGAGCCAGCAGGTACACTGACTGAAACACCTGGCACGGGCCAGGCTCTGTGCTGGGCCCTGGGGATACGGGAGTGAACACGCTGGACCCTGTCTTCCCAGATTTAACAATTTGATGACGGAGGCATACCTTAAACAACGTTCTGATAGATACAGTTAATTTTAAGACAGTATCACATTCAGGCCCCTCTCCCCCCCAGGATATCATTAAACCCTGTACTGGCTCTCAGACTTCGGTGGATGTAGACATTATCTGCTGTGATGGGTGTTAAAATAGTGCACATTCCCCAGGCTCTACCATCAGCGAGCCCCAAAGGTCTGGGGTGGAGCCAAGAGCCTGAATGTTTCCCACATTCCCCAAATCACCCTATTGTCGGTGGCCTTCCTCCCACACTCTGGGAACAGTCCTTTATGAAAAGGCATCACTCTCTGCTGTTGGCTTCTTAAGGCAGTCTCCTAAGTTGAGTAGACCAGACTGTCTTTCCTTCCATTTTAATAAAGGAGCTCCTCAAAATTAAATCTCTCTGCTTCCCTCTCTTCTTCTGGTATTTCAGCAGCCTCCAGGGAGCTGTTTTCATTAAGTAATTCACGGAGAGAACACCTGTTCAGGTGGTGCCTTGGCTTTATTTGGAAAATGATGATTAAAAACCCAAGTCTCACTCTTTCTGGGAGGAGATGGGACAGGTTTGTCCCATCTGAAGGCACAGGTAATATTTGTCGAATGGGAGGGTGCGGGTTGGGGGGAATGTCCCCTAGACTGGGTTCTGTTTTCCAGCAGCCTCTGGTAATATTGAAGCATGTGAGGAAGGCACAGGGGTCTGATCTCCTGTGACCATCGTGTCACTGAAGGGGACTATGTGGGACTGTGTGAGAGAATAATCCTAAAATGACTTATGGGCTCACTGGTACAGGATGAGTGTAAAAGGAGCAACCTGATGGGATAAATAACTGACAGGCTTTAGTTGCTGCTCCTTCAAGACAAGGGTGCATCATTAAAAAAAAAAAGATAAGGGTGCAAGCGATGATAATGTAGAGATAAATCATCACCAACCCAAGCTGCCCAAGGCCTCTGAGACACTTGCCAACACTGAATCCATCACCTCCGGAAGCAAGACCGTGCCCAGAAGGGTTGCCCTTTTCTCCACATTCCCCACTGACACTCCAGTGCTCCGTTAATGGCCTTTTCCTGTTGGAAGATTTTGCCCCTCTCTGTATGAGAAAGGGCACATGCAGGTCCAGTTCACGTGGTCAGACTAGCTTCACAAGACATTAGCATCATCTGTAACAAGAGAAAAAAAGTCCAACTTCTAATAAAATTAACTGGAAATCATGCCACATAGCAAATGGATAAAAGTTCTTTGACTCCCACTAAGAGAAAATATATATATATATATATATATATATATATATATATATATATATATATATATATATATATATATATATATATCAGACAGAGAGAAAGTAATTGAGTTCCTATCAAATTATGTTATGAAAGTTGAAAAATTGGTGTCAGACTACAGTCTAAAAGGAGACCCTGAAATGCATTCACAATGACTTTTTTTAATTGAAGTAAGTCAGTTACAATGTGTCATTTTCTTGTGCACAGTACAATGTCCCAGTCATGCATATACATACATATATTCCTTTTCATGTTCTTTTTCATTAAAGGTTATTACAAGATATTGAATATAGTTCCCTGTGCTCTACAGAAGAAGTTTGGGGTTTTTTTCTAATCTATTTTTATATATAGTGGCTAACATTTGCAAATCTCAAATTCCCAAATTTATCCCTTCCCACCCCCTGTCCCCTGGTAACCGTAAGATTGTTTACTATGTCGGCAAGTCTGTTTCTGTTTTGTAGATGAGTTCATTAGACAAGATACGATAAACCTCCTAGAAGAAAACATAAGCAAACATTCTCTGACACAGTGACTTTTGGTCCACAATCTTTTGTTAACAGAGCCACATGCCAGTCTCCACAAGTGGTTATCCCTCGGGTCAAAACTCCCCACCCGTTGTGCCATTATGGCTTTTCTCGGCATTCATTCACAAATGTTTATGGACCATAATGCATGCAGAGGACAGACTGAGTCACTATAGGAAGGCACAAAATTCAGTCACAGAAGAATGCCCTCCCCATTCGGGGAGACAAGGTGTATGGAAACCACATCATCCTATCATAGACCTAAAGCCAACTGTCCACATCCTTACCGGCGGCTTCCACAGTGAAGAGATGGGAACAATCAGAGAAGGCTTCTTGTAGGAAGCAAAAGAAAATCTCGCAATGAATCGTGAAGGACAAGCAGTCATAATTTGCTGAAGAGGGACCAGGAGTCCATTCTAAGCAGAAGATCCAAAAGGCTGAGCTTTTTCATCAGGTAAGTCTTTCCCTGATGAAACTTGGGAATTACAGAAAATAAGGTCTGTCCTGAATTATCAGATAAGTGCAAAATTAAAATAAGTATCTTCCACTGATTAAATTGGCAATATGAAATGATGATCAGCAAAGTTGGCAAATCCTGCTTTGGGGTTGTTTGTGACTTGCTGTAACTTTTCTCCAAGGACACTGGGCAATGTGTGTCAGTGGCTTGAAATGTGTTACGTGCTTGAAGATAAAAATGCCACTTCTACAAAACGATACGGATATTGCTAAACATAAAGAACTCCATTTTAGAATTTTTGTAAAATGGAAAAAATACAAAAACCTATATGTCCAATAGTTGGGGACTGGCTAAATTAGGATACATCTATGTGACGAGATAGTGGGGTGACTATTTAATAACTCAGAAAACATTCCTCACAACTGATGAAGAATATGATCCAGTTTTGGCTTTGAAAATACTTTATATACATTAAGAAAGAATCTAAAAGTCTAGAAATCAATCGATGATTCTGAGTTGTAAAGTTCAGGGTGATCTGTAATTTTTTTTTAACTTCTCTGTCACAGCCACACTTTCTGTAATAATCATGTATAACTTCAGAAACCAGAAAAACATGAAAAGAATGTTTTCTAGAGGTTGAATGGGTAAAAGGTCAGTGTTTTCACTGCTCATAGGTTCAGTTCCACGGTGTGGCCCCGCCTACCACTCCGCCCTCATCTCTCATTGTCCTCCTGCCAGCCCTCTCACCATGAGCCATGCCGGTATCCAGGTTTTTCCCCATTTCCTTCTACCACAGAGCCTTGATATAGTGAATTATATTATTTTTGCAGCTATTCATGCCCACCCTTTTCCCTGTAAGAGGATTACCTTCCTGACAGTTGCCATGTACCTTGCTAGGTCCCCAGTGTTGAGGACTATACATCCCTGTCCCATTGGCTTTGAGCTTTGGCCAAAGGCATGTAAACAGACCTGAGAAGGCCGCACTCAGTCAGAAGCCTTCAGAGTCATGGCGGGTCCCCACCAGTGCTCTTGGCCTTTCTTTATGCTACAAGAATGCCATGTCTCACACAGGGGGCTGTTCCTTCAGTCTGAGCCCCCGAATGAGAACCAGAGTCATAGCCCAGGCAAAGCTACAGTCACCCTACTGCCTAGTTGTAAAATCAGCAAGTAATAAACCTTGACAGTGTAAGCCACTGAGACATGAAGGTCATTTGTTACTGCGACAAAGCTGACTAATACATAAGGCACACGGCATTTCTCTATCTGGAATATTCTGACAGGCCATCCCCACTGCATGTAGCTAACTCCATCTCTTCCTTCACATCCCAGTTCTACTGTAACCCTTGGACCAGGTCAAATCCCTTCTCCCATGCTCTCTCCACACCAGGTACTGTTCCTTCTTAATACTTAGCACAGTCATAATTTCACCAGTTTTGTGTCACTGTTCAGCCGATATCTGGTCTGCCAGCAGGCTATGAGCTCCTTCAGAGCAGGGGTCATGGCTGTGTGTTCACCCGTTGTATCCCCAGGACCTAGCGCAGTTCTTGACACATAGTACATCCTCGATTGAAAAAAAAAAACTATTTAAATGGCTACAGGAAGGAAAGCCTGAGTAAGCTAATACAGAACCTAAAACACAGAGGTGAGAAACATAAATCCAATGAAGCAAATCTTTGGAAGACATTACTGGTCTTCAGGTGAGAAAACATCAAGAGTCTTATACTGCAAATAAATACGTGGTCACAGTGTTCAGGTTTTCCTGAATAATAGTAATAATAATAATGTTTAAGCACTTCACTTCACCACTGTTAAAAGCATTTTATACATATTCATTCATATCATCCTGGTAGCAGCCCTGCAGTGTAAGTGCTTCTGTTATCCCAGAGGGAGGAACAGCACTTTGCCCAAAACCACAGCACTGGGAGCTGGTAGAGAAACGGTTTGTAACCACTAGATACGCAGCCATTCCTTTGGTCTGAAGGGTTCGAGTGCTGGGAAAGTCGGGCAGAACTGCGTCGACGAGGCAGACAAACATTTATCCTGAGCTTTCCCGTTGCATCACCTGGGGTCACCTGAGCTGCTGACGAGGTGGGGTGGCCGGCCCCAAGAGTGAAAACAAAGCACACAGGTTTCCCCACACCCCTCTCATCAGTGGATGCCCACCCAGTGCCGTCCGCCAATTCACGGGTAAGACGGCGCCAGCAGTCACTTCCTCATCAACGCAGCTCAGACCTCTTCGCACCCCTCGCTGTGCCTCGCACAGGCCCCTGCACACAGTAGGTGCTCAGTGGATGTGCTTTGAATCAAACGGCCATGTAGTTCTTGCCTTATGATGAGAGTGACGGGCAGGGACCATCATAGGAGATCTAGTTGCTGGGATGATAACTCCATTTGGGGGAGCAGGTGGGATGTGAGACTCTCATTCTAAAACTAAACTTGACTCAAAAAATAAGGAATTTGAACACTGATTGCCTCAGCCAAGGGGCAGAAAGAGGAACTAATTGTGGGGCCCACATCCCTGGTTTCTTCCCCAAAAGTAGGGGTATGGTGAAGGAGAATGAGCCTGTGGAGGGGCGGGGGGGGGGTATTTGCTTTGGGACAGGTGGTGTAGTGGGGCAGCAGCGTGAGGTCTGGGCCTCAGGTGGGAGAAAGGGCCGAACTCGAGCTTAATGTCTTTGGCGTTGGCTGACGTGATCAAGGGTTCGACGGTGCCATTTCCAAGGCCTCTTACAGCTGCAGGACCTGTGAGGCTCATGCTGCGACCCCTAACAAGGCTCATTTATGAGGGGGAGGGAGGGGGAAGATACTGGAGTCAGCTGCAGAATTCCTGAGGGCAGGGGTAAAAGAGTGAATTGGAAACAATGGAGAACAGCTGGTGGTCAGCTGAGTTTAAAGGACTAAGTAAGTATAGTTCAGTGGCACAGCGCATGAGGTCCTGGGTTCAATCCCCAGTACCTCCATTAAAAAAAAAAAAAAAGACACCAAGAAATGCCAAGCTGGGGGAGGGGAGCTTCAGCCCATTCTCGGGCAAAATTCCTTTAAAGTCCAGGTGCCAGACCACCCACCGCAGAATCACCTACGGAAATTTTTAAAAATACAGACTCCCGAGCCCTCCTGGAATCTCAGAGTTTCATGCAGAGATCTGCATTCTTAATACCCAGACAATGCCTGTGAATCCTAAAATCTAGAAACCTCTGATCTGCAGGGAGAGAGAATACTTGCCAGGGAAGGGAAATAAAATCCCAAATGCTTAGAGTTGAGACCTGAGTAAGGATGCCTTTTTTCAAGGATAAGTTAATGCCTTATGTTAAGCCCACCTGTGGATTGAGTGGAACGGCAATTAATCAGGATGACTAAGCACTTTTTGTAATAGACGGGGGTGTGCGTTGTTAAACTCTCCTTGCTGCTCTCCCCAGTACTTCGCCCAGAAAGAAATACTCTCCTTTTGGCCTGTCTTCCCTTTCCACTGAGAATAAAGGTAGCTGCCGCCCCGGTCCTGAGAAAAGCTGGACCCCGGAAGTCAGGATGCGATACAGCCACGTCTCTGGCAGAGAGATGGAGCTCCTTGGCCTGGATTGAAGCCACCCTGTAAAACCGCTAGAGAGAGCCCAGCCCTCATCTCCTGACCCTTGGCCTTCAAATTCCTACAGTTTGTAAATTAATCACCAGAAAATGGATACTTTCAGCTGGACCAAGGCCCCAAGTTCTGGCCCTCACCCACCCAGGGGCTCGCTCTTAAAATACACTGGAGGGGCCGCAGCGGGGCTGGGGGAGACCAGGGCAGGCACCTCTCTGGGGTGAGCTCTGGGCTCCTGAGCCAGTTAGGGCTGCTCTGCCTGGGAGCCTTGGAGAAGGAGGGTGGAGATGCAGGGCTCCACGAGAAGCCTGGAAGCCTGGGACGGGCGGGGCCCGGCAGGTTCCTGCAGCGAGAGGAGGCGGGGGTGGAGGAATTGCATTCAGGTGTGTGACTCTGGAAGGCTAGGCTTCAAAAGGCGTTGGTGCTGCTCCTCCAGCCAGAGAGGAAGGAGGCTCTCCCACTACCTCTTAGGCCCCTTCGAGGCCTGAGAGGCGATGGTAGTGCCCAGTCTCCCTCTGGCCAATGACCCACCAGAATCAAAGCCCAGGGAGTACCTGACCAGCACCGACCGGCCCGTCATAGCTGTGGCACCAGCACCAAGGAGAGGAGGTAAGCACCCTGCTTGATGCTTAGACCGGGAGGGCAGTGTTCTCAGCTCTCCCCACTGCCTGCTGGCCTGGGGCAGAGGGGCTGCTTCCGAGGGAACCTCTGAGTGCTGGGGGCTGCCGCTGTGTCTCCCACCAGCCACCTGCAGCTCCGGGCTCCCAGGGCACCTCCTCCCTCAATTTGGGGAGCTCTGTGCTCACGCTGGAAGGCCCCATGCATCCAGGTGACGGGGGTCTGAGGGCAGCTGCAGGTGGTGATAGTGGTCACTATACATGGTCTTGGCTTTTTCCATGGCCGACAAGCAAACAGCGTCTGCCTTTGCTGCCTACAGCTTGGAAAGAATGACCTGTACAGAAAGCCTGTAATATGCAGTCTTCGGTTGTTACTTTTCCTATTTCGGGGCCTCTTTCCAAAAGCTTACAAAGCCGTTATGCAGGATTTTGAAAGAAGTAAATTGTGTGAGGAAGACTGAGAGTGAGACAGAGTTGGGTTTTCGATGGCGATGGATAAAACAGTCACGGTGAGAGCTGCTGGAAAGCTGGCAATTTGCAAAACACGCGGGTAAAGGGCTCTTCGGCTTGGTGCAGCCAGTGGGACAGGTGTCGGTAATGCCCACAGTTAGTGACGAGGATGCCGAGTCCCAGGGAGGCTCACTGAGCCAGACCAGGTTAGCTGTCTCAGGACGCGCTCCCGACTTAGGCCGAGGAGGTCGTGTTCAGCCGAGGGTCTCTGAGAGGCAGCGTGCACAGGTGAAAAGAGGCTTTACAAGGAGGCTTTCTCCATCTCCTGTTGCCGTGTTCAGGAGCTAACTGAGACCTTGGTCTCTACTTCTCAAGCCTCAGTAATCCCTCGTTGTGGTCAGCAATATGTAATCACCATGGTCTGTGCACTTAGAATTCAGACCGTAGCTGGGCAGTGGAGCTGGTCTTCAAACTCCAGAGGAAAGGGAGGTGTTGGAGAGCCAGACACTGAACCAGTGCACTATGGTCACTACGAATTAAACACAACCCCCCCCCCCAAATGGTTTATCAGGCCTCGTGTGACTCCAGCCCTTGCCTCATCCCCAGCTTCACCTACTACCGGTGCCCTCAGTCCGCGGTGAGCCAGCGACATTGCCTGCCTCTGTCCTTTCCCTCCTCAGGGCCTGTGGTCTTCCCTCTGCTGGGAGCACGTTCCCTTGGGCTTATCCTGTATTGGGGTCCCTTTTTTCAGGAAGGCTGCAGCTCAGACTTGGCCTGTGAAAGAGGGCTTCCCAGAGCAAAGAAGCACCACCACCACCCAGATCACACTCCCTCCCCATGCTGATTGTCTTCATTACACTGCCGACCATGTGAAACTCCGTCATCTCGTTTATTTCCTCTCCTCCGGCTAGAACTCTGTGCGGGTAGGGACCGTCCGCGTTTCCTGCCTGCTGGACACTGCTGGGTGCCCAGGGCTTAGCAGATCTCCCAGTGATAACAGGGGTGGGCTGATGTTTGGTGAGTGAGTAATGGAAGGGTTTGGGGAATACCATGACCACCAGTTTGCCTGCCTCTCACCCCACACCTCGATTCAGTCTCCCTTGGGAAGGCAAACGTCTCGGTCTAGAAACTGGATTAAGGAGCGCACCAGGGGCAACTGATTCCATTCTTGGAGTAGCGTGTGGAAAAACGCCAAATGGCATCGAGTGGATTTCGTTCCCTGAGAAACAGCGAGGTACTGATAAGGCTGGCTCTGCTGGCCGGCCTTGATAAGCCACACTGCCTGTGACTCAGCCCAGCAGGCTCTCTGGTGCCCGTGGCATTGACCTTCGCCATGCCTGGGGTACTCGGCATGCCAACGGGATTTCCCAGAGCTGAGAGGGCATCCTGCCAGCCCTGCTTCATCAAGCCTCTCATTCAAGTTCCCAGCAGCCTTTGCTCACACATCTTTTGCTATTTTGGGTGCCCTTCCTTTATAGGATAGGAAGAGGCCCATATTTGGGAACAGGGGGGCCCAAGGGTTTCTCTGGGCTCTACCAATCTCTGCAACTGGGGGCCAGTCCCTTAGTGCCTCCACTTCTCATGTGTCTCCTCTGAAAATGGAATGAGAACAGCTGCCCTCCGTAGCCCGGAAGGTTGCTGTAAGGTGATGCCAGCCCTTTGCAGAGTATTCAGTGTGACAGTGTTGGAGAAACCAGTGGAGTAAAGCTCTGCTCACAAGCACCCGGCCCTGCAAGCGGTGAGGAGCAGATAGTTTGTAGGGAAGTGTGTTCGTTTTGGAGAATTTGACTTGCAGCAAATCCACAATTCCAAAAGACATCCCTCAGGAAGAGACTTGTCTGCAGGATTCCTCCTCCTGGGCAGCTACCTCAGGAATCGACTCATGCACTTTGATTAACAGCCAGCCTGTTTGCTTTGCAGCAAGCAGCCTTCGGATCCAGCCCAGTGACACTTCCTCCTTGGCAGGCACACAGCACTTGGCAGAATTTCACATGCTGCTGGTTTTTACGGGTCCCGTCTTGGTCTTACGTGTTCTTCATTGTAATGTGCGGTACGCCTTCCTGGCATCAGCCCTGGGCCTGCCTCTATTTGACTTAAGGGACGTCTGATGTTCCTGTCTGACCCTCAGATGGTTCTGTGATTCTTGTTTTAAGGCAGTCCTTACCTTAGGCTCCTCTCCCGTGTGCTTTTCTTGACGTCCAGATTTTTTTTTAATGCCTTTTTTGAAAGCAAATAGATCTCTGAATTAGGAGCCAAACCAGAGGCCTGATGATTTTCTGAGGAGGAAGGGGTCTGTAAGCAAAGTTGTATCATGGGAAGAAAAATGACCTTACGTGTCCGGAGACATGGGCTTGAATCCTGGCCAGGTTTCTCAGTAATCCTCTCCCGACTCCTTGGGCCATGGTGGGAGACACAGCCATATTAGCAGCGGACTTTTGTTGCGGACTTAGTGTTAAGAGGATTCCTTGGATAAGCTCACTTCATGTTCATACTGACTATTTCTTTTTCTGGAAGTGAGGGAGGGTATGGCTTAGTGGTAGAGTGTGTGCTTTACATGTACAAGGTCCTGGGTTCAATCCCTAGTACCTCCATTTAAAAAAAAAAAAAAAAAGCCAAAATCTAATTATCCCCGCCAAAACAAAACGAACAAAAACAAAAAATTTTTTTTTTTTTTTTTTTTTTTTTTTTTTTTTTTTTTTTAGAGAATTTTAAGTTTTTGGAAATGGGGAATGTGAGACTCAGGCTGCAAGGTCATCAGGTAACAAGCGATGGAACCCAGATTCGAGCACATGCTGGTTGACAGAAGAGTACGTGCTTTTGTCTGCCAGGTGCATTGCCTTCTACTGGGCCGCACTACCTTGGGGTCTCTCTCCATACCCAGTTGGACATCCCTGGGCCTGCCATCCCCACAGGATGCTATCCAATGAGACAATGCTGTTGAAGGTCCATGGAAACGATGCAGGGTCATTTCACCATTTCCCATACGTCTTGGTTACCAAGACTTAGAAAAATGTTCTACAGGTAATTTCTTTTCTCCAAGTGGCCTTTCAAGAAAATGACAAATATTTTCAAAAGAAAAAAAGAAAAGCAAAAAGGTGTATCTTGCCAAAAGGGAACATGAAAATCATCCGCCCTTACCCAGAGAAGAGGTTTTCTACCAAGCTGAACCCCAACTGTTTTAAATTCTTTAAATCCTGAGGAGAATTTGCAGGTCCTTTATGCTCTGCCAGGGATTAATGATGCAATAAAGACAGTCAGCATTTATTAACTACCTCTTCATACTCACCACTGACAGCATTTTCCTCATGTGAACTCGTGTACAAGAGGCAGTTCTTCACAGTGGTGAGGGCGTGGCCTTGGGGCTTAGAGTGCCGGGCTCAGTCAGTTGCTAGCTGTGTGACCTTGGGTAAGTTTCTCAACCACTCTGTGCTTCAGATTCCCCGCCTGTAAATGGGGGTGTTACTGAAGTTTCCCTCGGTGGTGTTGTACACATTAGCAAAGTGGACACACGTAAGGTACCGAAACAGTGTTGGGTATGTAACATCCTCTCAAATGTTTGCTGCTGCTCCTCTGCCCTCAGTCCCTTAATGAGCGAGGTCCTCTTACTCTCATCCTGAAAGTGTAGAAACTGACAGAGTCAGGTCATAGGGCTGGAATCAGGATCTGAACCTCCAACAGCCTTCCCTCTTGTGTGTCTTGAGCTCCTCAAACTCTAAAGGAAACACACATACCTCTGGGAACTCAATTTGACAGGAGTTCCTACTCCAAGACTCAACCTGCTTTCCCTCCGTGCTTGTAGTTAAAGCTACGTAATGGCCTTTTGTTATCTTAAGGCTGGTGAGTGAAGTGCCTTAAGCGGTGTCTCTAGACTATCATCAACCAGCCAGAACTTTCTCTTCTATTCAGGATTCTGTGTGTGGGCAGGCAACCACACTGGCCTTGGGGTGATAAATTTGCTCATGAAAAGCAATCAATGTCTCTGCTCTTCCCCAAGACAGAGTGCTGATCCGACAAGTTAGGAGACTTGTCTCAGCTCTGTGATAACACTGTCTTGTGCTGGCTGGCTGGCTGAAATCTGTCTGTAGATGGTCTCTTGAGTTAGCATCAATATCATTGTAAGTGACCAGAAGAAACGGGCCAGGGGTCTGCCTTGGGCTGGCCAAGGACAGATAGATGCCAGCAGCTGTGCTCTTGCAGGCGTAGGACCCAGTTAGACTTTGGAGTTCCTGTACCAGCTCACTCTCCCTGGGTGGGGACTTGATGCTGCAGTGTCAGAGCACCACGACCCCCCGAAAGCCCCCGTTCTGCTGCTGCCAGCACCGAGTGTGCTTGGCTCTGAGATGGCTCCCAAATCATGACAGTAATTAGTAACAGCTTCCTTTTATTGAGTCCTTGCTCTGTGTGGGTGCATTTAATGAGTTCATGTACTCCTAACACAACAACACTGTCAAGGAGGTTCCAGTATATCCTCCTAATCTTAAGGAAGAGGAAGACGGCATTTGTACCGCTCACAGGCTCGGCCGAGGGCACCCAGGGGAAAGTCGTGCCACCCGGACATACACCCAACCTATGCGACTCAACACGTGTTCTTCACCTCTGTGCTCAGTGGCCACAAACTCCTCCTGCCTGAATCACCCTCTGAGATGCTTCGATAACATATTCCCCATCAGCCATGGAGAAACCGGTCCTGCTGGGCCACCCCCCTGGGGGATGTAGACAAACCTGCCTCGCCTGGTTTCCCTGGTCCTTCCCGCCCTGGCCCCTGAGCCGGTTTTCCCTTTGCCTCATCTTATCCACACACCTCTGAGCTGCTTAACTACTCAGCTTGGCTTTCTTCCCATAACCGTGTAGTCGCCAGAATACCGCAGGTGGGAAACATGAGGGTGGGGTTTGTCTCTCCAAGGCACCCTCACGCCATTTCCTACCCTTTTGAATAGTAACCCTTCTGAGCCGTTCCCGTGTTTTCCTTCTCTCTTTTTCAGCCTGCTTTAAAAGCAGGCTGGATCTGATCAGGTTGTAAAGCCTGTGTTCAGTGCTGTGAGACAATTCAGTCGTTGGCATTTTAGCTGGAGGACTCGCCTGTGAATTGCGTCCTTTACAAAAGCAGATATAACGATGGTCTGCATGGTGGCTGCCTGTCAAGAAAGTGCCATCCGTTGTAAGCGGCGCTTGTGCGGCTGGGCTGTGAAGAGGAGTCAATGCAGCAAGGAGGTGGGGAAATCTAGTTATGTCTTGGACCCTCAGTGTCTATGTGATCTTGCACAAATGACTTATTTTCCACAGAAGCGTAACACTCACTGCTTTCATTGTGTTCATCTCTACATATATTTACTGATAAGACTTCTACAGTGTTCTGGGCACTGCACTGACATATGTATATACACACACACATAGATATACACATATATACACACACACATATACACACACATTCACACACATTAACACACACACATACATACACACACATATACTATTACCTTTAATTCTCCCAGTAACTTAATGAGGTAAGTGCTACAGTTGTCACCTGAAAGATGAGGAGAGTGCGGTTGGTAAGGTTAAACACCTGCCAAGTGGTGGAGGTGGAATTTGAGCCAGTGATTTCCATGTGAAATTCCATCCCCCAGACCAGGATGAGGCACTGGCTGACGGTCCGATGTGAAATTCTTCCTTTTCTACCACAAGAGCACGCGTAAGTCTTTGTCTTGTGCACAGTCTGCTTTTGCAGCTCGTGCTGAGGGCGTTTTCCAGGCCCCATGTCATAGCACTGCTCCTCCTCTGCCCACCTTCTGATGGGGGACCAGAGCAGCCCCAGCCTGTGCCCCACCATCACTCATTTTCCCTGCAGCCCCGTCTGCGCTCCCTGTCACAGCAAGACACCTCATCACTAAGTGTAAATCTTACATTTTGTTTCCTAACAATTGAGAGATCTTGCAAACAAATGCTTGTACTTACCTCCAAAAATAAAACCATCCGTTTTCTCTTCCTCTGCGAGGCAGGACCGCCAGATACCACTGCATTTCACTCAAGAGAAGCAGAGCTTAGACGCAGGGGAGTTGAATGGGCCACGGAGGCAGGGGCTGGGAGGGGACCAGTAGGATGTAGGCTCAGGAACGTGAGAGTCTCCATCCTGTTTGTCATTATTTCCCGCCCCCCCCCCGGGGGGGGGGGGGGGGCTCTGTGCCAGGAGCTCAAGGGCTTATTCCCTGGATCAGTGCTTTAGCTTCCTTAAAAAAGAGTGTCTATTGCATATTTTTCAGGTACTTGTTTTTGCTTAAGAGGAAACAAAGAAGTGAGGTGGGTAAGTGTCGGGTCATGGAATTACCTCACTTGGGGAGAAGTTTTCATTCAGCCAGTTCTTAAGAGTATTTCTCTGCTTGGCTAGTCTGGAGTTAGTCTGGACTCTCTTGGGGATGGAGCTGGTTATTTCCATCCCGTCTAGAAATGCGGTTTCTCCTGCCCCTGCTTCCCTAGAAGGCCTGCCCACACTCCCCCACTTCGAGTCACAGGTGGAATCTGTCTGGGCAGTGATGGCCTGAGTGTCTCAGGGCCCGACTTTTTCCCCACGTCTCCCTAACTCTCTTCCAGGAAGAGTCCAGGGCAGTAAGATTTCCATTCCTTGAGCACTAACAATGTGCCAGGCTCAGTGCTAAAGACTTCCATATACTACCTCCCTGAACCTTCACAAGCTTTCCACCTCACCACTTTGCACAGGAACAAGGCCCTGACCTGTGGAACATGGGGTGACCTGCCACAGGTCACCCAGCTGGTGGGTGGTGAGCCCTGGCCTCCATGCGAGGACTTGGCGCTCCCAACCGGAGCTCCAGCCATCATGGGCAGCACAGCCAACGCCCCCAACGCTCCCGCCTTCAGCCGAAGTCCATAGCATCCTCCCACATGAGAGGCAGGCTGGCCCTTCTCTGACTTTTCTCAAGCCGGGTACCCACCCACTGAAAGCTGCCGTTTTCTAGAAGGGCAGTCTCCAATGGCCTTACTGTAAGGAGTCTGGGGTTGGTTGGGTTCCCTGTTGGAATCAGTGAGACACAGAATCGCTTAAGGGGCCTGAACCTTCATTCTTGGTTACCATTCTGATAAGGGTGACAGAGGAGGGTCTGCTGTGTGGTCTGACCTAGAGAAAAAGGCCTGGAAAAGGATGCTGCTGGGCACGAGCTATGAGGCCCTAAGGGAAGGCTGCTGTCCCTGCTTAGTGTGTGAAGATGAAGGTCAGCCGGGAGCTCAGGAAGGGGGCAGAAGTGTCCCATGCTTTGGTTCTTCCTGAGCCATGACTTTTTTTAATTTTAGTTTTTTTACTGAAGTACAGTCAATTACAGTGTGTCAGTGTCTGGTGTACAGCACAATGTCCCAGCCATGCATATACATACATACATTCGTTTTCATATTTTTTTCCATTAAAGTTTATTACAAGATATTGAACATAGTCCCCTGTGCTATACAAAAGAAACTTACAAAATCTATTTTTATACATAGTGACTAACATTTGCAAATCTCAAACTCCCAAATTTATCCCCTCCCACCCCCTTTGCCGGGTAACCGTAAGATGTTCACTATGTCTGCAAGTCTGTTTCTGTTTTGTAGATGAGTTCATGGTGTCCTTTCCCTGAGCTGCAACTTTCACATCTGCTGCATGACCAGGGGCAGCCTTCAGTGATGCTTACCCAACATCATTGTTTTGATGTGACTTAGGTTTATTTAAAAGGGAACTACTTTTACAGAAAGATAAACGTACCTCAGTGTTCAAAGCAGCACTACTGACAATAACAAAGATGGGGAAGCAACCATCGGCAGATGACTGGATGAAGATGTGGTATATATGTACAATAGAATATTACTCAGCCATAGAAAATGAAATAATGCCATTTGCAGCAACATAGAAGGACCTGGAGATGGTCATAGTAAGTGAAGTAAGCCAAAGAAAGATAAATACCATATGCTATCACTTATATGTGGAATCTAAGATAAGATACAAATGAACTTAATTACAAAACAGAAACAGACTTGCAAAGAAAACAAACTTATGGTTACCAAAAGGGAAAGGAGGGCAAAGATAAATTATGAGTTTGAGATTAGCAGATACAAACTACTATATATAAAATTAAAAGAACAAGTTCTTACTATATAACACAGGGAACTGTATTAAATATCTTTTAAACTATAACAGAAAAGAATGTGAAACAAAATATATATTACTGAATCACTTTGCTATACACCAGAAACTAACACAACATTGTAAATGAACTATACTTCAATTTAAAAAAGGGAAGCACTTAACTGGAAAATCAGTATTGCTTATCACAGAAGGTAACTACAGTTAAATACGAGGACCACAGAGCACCGTAAGTAAACTCTAGCCAGATGCCGCTGTCTGCTGAAAGCTCTGGCCCTGAGACTAACCCTTGCTTTGTTTCAAAGAACAGTTCAGTATTAACTGGCACCATTTCATGGGTGTGAAGTTTCAGTTTGGGAAACTGGAGGTGGGTGGTGGTGATGGTTACACAACCGGCTGAGTGTATTTAATGCCACTGAGCATACACTGAAGTGACTTAAATGGCAAATTCTATTTGAAACATATTTTACCATTAAAAATGAATAGTTCTTTATGTACAGTTATGAAACAGTTACGAACAGTTATCTCCAAGATACGTTAAGTGAAAAAAGCAAAGTGCTGAACAGTATGACCTGAACACTGTTACTCAGTTTTTTTTTTTTTAAGAACATGTATATACATACATGCATCTCTGCTTGGATAGGCAGTGATCCCGTGGGAAAGATGACAGTAGTTATTGTATCCAGGGAAAGGGCTTCTGGCAATTAGGAATAGGGAGGGAGGGTCACTGCTATTTGATTTGTGTCCTGTGTACATGTGACTCATTCTAATTGACAATTTTTTTAAACCCTTGAAAACTAGCACCACAATGAAAACTAGTACCTTTAAAGCAGTGGTTCTCAGCCTTGCCCTCACCTAGACTCTAGCTGCTCAGAGTGAGGTCACCTGACCTGCAGCACTGGCATCCCCTGGGAGCTTAGGTTTTGTTCGCAGCACAGCCTCTCAAGCCCACCCACACCCATGGAGTCCAAATCTGCACTTACCAAGGTCCCCCAGTGGCTTGCAGGACATTAAAATGTGCAAAGTACTGCACGGAACTAACTCAGAATCTTTGAGGTGGGGTTGGAACCTGGGAACTGACTAAGGCACCACAGGTGTTTCCTCAGAGCAGGTGGCACTGCCGACCATGGACTTAATTAATTGGGAGAACTGAAGGGGTTGAAGTAGAGCCAATTTTCTTAGTATGTGATTCATTCAGTTTTATACCATGTGGGCTCCATGTGCCCCTTAGAAATCACTACCTGTCCCACACTTGGGAGCTCTGGCCAAGAGATGCTCTTATCAGGTCACGTGCATGTCACATAGGAACCTACAGTATTGAGATCCACGTGAGTTTGGTGGGAAAGATGTTCCCTTTATATAAAACAGACCCCAGTTCTACACCAAGACACGCGGTGATTAGTGCTTTTTATCCACAGATGGATCATAATGTCAGATCTTTCTAAAATCAGACTTTGTAATTAGATACAGATTTGAATTCGCCTCTCTGAGTCCTGTGTCCAGTGGGTTAACACCTGCCCCGTAGAGCAGTGGTATTTAAATAAGATGGCGTAGATGTTGCTTGATCCCCATTAGGTGATGATTACGTTTATGCCCACTTCCTCTCCCCTCCCACTCCCGTGTGGTCCTGGGTTTCTCTCGCTGTCACTGCTCTCTCCACATTTGCTTATTCTGCCTTGAGCATCTCATGTACAGATGACATTTCTCCCGTTGCAGTTGAAGCTAAGGAGCTCGAGTTCCACCTCCCCCATCCCTTGACAAAGAATAAAAACTCTGCTGTCTCCTACCAAATTATCTGACACTTTACTAAAATGCAACTGAAACCTCATTACATGGATGAACAGCTTTCCATCAGCTCACTCCTAGCTCCAATATTAATATAATTGTTGCCGAGACATTGCATTTGGCCTCGCAGGCAGTCAGGAAGGCGTCGCGGTTAGTAATCTGAGATGGCTGCACGCGCGCAGAGCTGCTGGAAGCTGCTAGGATTTCCGCGTGGCCAGATGATGCTGGAGAGTGGATTCCATGGCTTCCCTCCGTTGCCAGACAGATAGCAGTGAGGAGAGAGAGAGGGTGTCCCAGTGACGGAACAGATGTCCTTCCCTGAGGCATCCAGAGTCATCTTTTCAAAATGCGCATCTGAACATGTTTCAAACTCCTGCTAAAGAAAAAAACAACCCTCTGAGAACCTCTCCGTACTTTGTCCATGGAGACCAGCACTCTACAGGGTCTACAAAGTCTGACTTGTAGGTACTCCTCCCGGTCATCCCCTCAACTCCCGTTTGTCTAATTAGTGGGTTGGCTTTTTCACTTGACTGAGTCCTTGCTTTGTGTGAGCCCTGATTCTCCAGCCGTAGACCGAGTCTGATTTTGTGCACTCTCGTAGCCCTGGGGTCTAATTTGTAGCAGATGCTCAGTAAATATCCATAGAAAATGTAAACACACGCAAAACGTCATACAAGTGGTCTCTGCCTAATCTGCCGCCCCCTGCTTTGCAGTGTGTCTCCCAGCAACGCTGAAATGCTGGAAGTCATCTCATCTCTATAGGTACCAGGTGGTTTTCTCCCTTTGAGCTTTTGCTTAACTGTCCCCCTGCCTAAGACTCTCGCTGTATTCCTCACTCACTCTGTCTAGGACATCTCACTCTTACACAAGCGTTTTCTTCTACCATGAACTTCCCTTGACCCACCAGCCTTCTAGGCTATTCTAACCCTCCTTGATGTCCCCATTATGCTTCATCTATAAACTCGATCATTTCACTTAACGCTGGTCTGCGTGTCTGCCTCTCTAACACCTTGAGAAAGAAGAAATGAGAAAGTGTAGAGAGTGTGTGGTGCAGCAGGTGACGGATGAATCAGATGTGTGGACGTGAACAGGGGATGGGGATTTCATAGCGGAGAAAGAAGCGTGTCCTGTGGCCTCAGTGCTTTTGCACTCGCTCCTCCCTCCATCTGCATATTCTTCCTACCTCCTCTCCTAGTCACTTTACCTACCCTACAGACCTCATATCATGGCCATGGGGAAGTGTCCCCTGCCCCAACCCCTAGACTCCATCAAACCCCAGCTATATGTTCCAGGTCCTTACGTCTCCTTTATGAACTTACTGCTGATTATAAACTCTGTAATCTGATTTAGGTTTGCCTCTCCCTTCATACCGGAAGCCTCGGGAGGACTGGCTGTATCTCCATTTTTCACCTAGCATTGTGTCTGATATCCTGGAGGTGCTCTCTGAAATGAAGTGCATCACCTTTAGCCTTTAGTGGAACCCTGAGTGTGAGAAGCGAGAGTAGGAAGGTGAGGATGCCCGGCTGCCTTTCCTCCCTGTGGTCCTGAGGGTGTTCTTCTATTGGCTCTGTGTGGAAAGTCCACGCCATCATTCAGCATCGCCAGGACTTGCTGGGAAGCATCGCGATTATTGGTTCCCACCCTGCCCTACAGGGCTCCCCTCCCTACTTCAATCAGGCCACAGATCTCCTGTGAGCTTGTTTCCTGGAACACTCAGCCGGTCCAGCTGCCAACTGCTGAAGCAACAAAGGGGCATGATGGCAAACCCAGAAGGGAAGGCAGGTGGCAGGGAGGACAGCAAAGTTGTCTTGTAAGTAGGTCTGACATCCCAGACACGTTCTGTCTGGAAGAATGAGCCTCATGACATGCTGGGGGCTGGCGAGGGCAGAGCTGCTCTCTCCCTCCTCCCCTGGCTGCCTCGCTTAAAGTGGACAAGAGGTGTGATTGGACTTGAAAATAAGGATCTTCTAGGTGACCCCCTCCGCCCACCACTTGTAGATGACCATTTTCCTGCCATTGACATCGACGTTCCTGATATTACCAAACCACTCCAAAGCTTGTCTTCCGTTCGGCCTGCCCTTGAAAGCCTTCTGGTGACTGTCCCCAGCCAGCTGGAAAGTTAGAAGCAGTCAGACATCCAGGCAATCCAGGGCGAGGCTTGGACGTGATGTTTGGAGTGAGTGTGTCCTTGCCTGGTCATGGCCCTTGAGCCATGAGTTGGGCAGTGGCCTGGTTACAGCAAGGAGATCAAGTGAAAGGGGACGGGGCAGTGGGAGCAGGAGCGTGGTCCACACCCAGCTCCCCGCGCCTCATTCTACCTCCATAAAACACAGGGGCAGACACAATGAGTGACCTTTGCCTTATGTCTCCGGAGCTGTAGGTTTTCAAAAAGACAATTTGGAGCCACTATAGGGGGCCAAGGAGAAGGGCCCAGCAGAGTATGAAAAGGTTTGGAAGCCACTGAACCAGATGGTCTCTGAACTGGCCCAGCCCTTTGAACCTTTGGCTTTAACGTTGGGAGGCACAGGCCTGTGCCAGGTGTCTGGTACAAACAACAAGAGTGGAGTGGTTTCAGGGTATGGGCTCTAGAGCCAGGCTGCCTGGGTTAGAATTGGCTTCTAACACTTACTGTGTGTCTTTAGGAAAGTTACTTAACTTCTCTGTGCTTTTATTGCCTCATCCCTAACAGGGTTATAAAGGAGTACCTACCTCACACAACTGCTATGAGGATTAAATGAGTTAAGTATGTAAAATGAGTAGAATAATGATGAGGATTAAAATATATTCATCAGTATTGGCCGTTATGGTTGTATTGCTTAACATCACTAAACAGGTGGTTCTTAATATTTTGGGGGATCTTGGCTCCCTCTGTAAGTCTAGTAAAGCAGTGAACCCTTTCCTTGGAAAACTAGATACCAAAACGTCTTGTGCACTCAACTCAGCAGTTAGCTCATTGCCGTCAATCGAACCCTGAGGCTTGAAACAGGCAAGGGCTTTGGCAGAGATCACGTCATGGAAGGAGCAGTGGGGCGCGGCTGGGGCACAGGTGTCCTTGTCCCAGCTTGGGGGTGTTTTCGAGGCGCAGACAGGCCAAGACAGCCACATAGACTCGGATTCCATCCCTGCTCTTCCACCTGCTAGTTGTATGACTTAGGCAAGTTTCTGAATCTCTCTGTGCCTCAGTTTGCTTACAATAGGGATACACACCAGATCTCATAGATTGTTACAAAGTTCCCACCTGAACTGGGAGCACAGAGTAGGCGAGCTACCAGGGCTACTCTGTTTCTATGGCAACAGAAGGGCTGTTCTGGGAAGCGAAGCCTCCGCACCATGCAGATGGCAGGGTAAGGGAATGAGAGAGTCTTCATCTCCAGCCTGTGTGATGATACTAGGAGGTAAATCTGCACACTTTGGGGAGAGCCGCAGGCCAAAGCGCAGAGGGGATAAATGTCTCCTCCTGTCTTTTGTCATTTTCCTTTCCTGAGATAACCAGAGGTTTGGTTCCTTCTAGGGCACAACCTCCAAACAGCTTTACCTTCTCACCTTTGAATGTTACTTCATCATACTTGAGAAAGCTTTTAAAGATATAATTGAATGTGTTTTGAAGAAGGTTCACCGACTGGTTCAAGGTGGGAGTTACTTGTGAGGCTGGCAGGAGAACCCAGTCCTCCTGATTCTGAATTCGATTCTGAATTCAGGACCGTCCCTATCTTGGGGGCACCACGTTCTCACAGAATCCCACCTCGGGGCCCCTCAACTGGTCTGCAAGCGTGTTTGGGTATCAGCCTCAACAGAACCCTCTTCCAGGCTTTATGAAACACCAATGACTCAATTTATCTGAGACCGTGGTCATCACGCTGTTTCTCAGGTCTAAACCCTGAAAGGAATCTTATTCATGGTCCTTTAAAAAGGAGCACTGGGCAACTTCCATCCTGTGTTGGAAACGTCTTTCCCCGAACAGCTGTGTAATTAGTGCCTGGGCATATAACCGTGACTGCACATAGCCTTGTATTTTTCATCTAGGTCATGTTTATAAGTCTTAATTCCTCATTTAGTTTTGTAAAGTGTCTTCAGAGTAGGTTGGTGTTACATAACCTCTTTGCCTTTGGGTCTAAAGACAGTTCTGAACATAGAAGAGAGCTTAGTTTTACAAAACCACTTTTCTCTTTTTTTTAAATCTAACCAAGCAAAAGACAAAAGCCTGCTTAATTTCCTTTCATAAATAAACAAATGCACATATAAATAAATATGCCTCACATATATACACATGTGCATATTTAAGTAGCACATAGCTTGCAATATTTTTGGAGAAGTATTTTGGTGATTCAACTGAACCTATCAAACGATGAACTATCAGGTAATTAACAGGCTCTGATAAATGATTGCTAATTAAATTTTATGATAAATGGAGCAGAGCCCATCTATTTTTATATTAGAAGGAACCCAATATGTCTCTGGAATTACTGCAAATCTCTCAAACAAGGTGTACGTTTATTTAAGTACCCTCCAAAGGGACTTCGTTTCAGGGACTGCAATTTGCTAAGAGATTGGACTGGGTATTTCCATGGCAAATAAGTCCGCTTACATTACACCCAGGCCCGGTAACAGTGTGTGCCCTGAATAATTCATTACTATCATTGTGAGGCTCCCAACTCCATAAATGGTGCAGCAGCATAAAGGGTAACACGAAGACAGCACACTCAGGTCCTTTACATTTCTTCCATTTTTGTTTGTTTGTTTGTTTTTGCCAACACTCTCTCCTTAGGACCCTACAGATGGGGGAAATGAAAGAAATGAGTTGCATTATCAGATAAGGATGGGAGATTTGGGCCAAGAGGATTGAGGTGAAGGAGCTAATTGGAGGGACTGGGACAATGAGCTCAGAGGGGCTAAGTTGCGAGTGCACACACTAGGTATGTAAGTGCAGCTTTCATTTTCCCAAAGCTATTCTAGGAGGCTGCAGACGCATGGCAGATGCCTCTGGTACCAGCACAACTCGCCATGATCCAACGAAGTTCTGAGGGTGGGGAGGAAATAAAGGGAGACAGACAGAAGGGAATCCCCCTTGCATCCCGTGTTCTCCATCATCCTTGGCTCCTGGAATTTCAGAAGGAGGAGGGCACCAGACAGCGGTGACTCCCATTGAGTTTTATAAGGTGGTTAAGATTCCTGCTACTGGGTGCAAAAAGCATGGGGTTGGGGCTGGAACTTGGATTGCTTCGTTCCCATTCTGGTGCTAGTTTCATAGAAAGGTGAAGGACAGATTTTATCTGTTTATCTACCTGGAGACCTATGAGAAGGAGGTCTTGCTGCTGTGTGTGTCTGTGTGTTCTTAACTTGAGCTATAATTGACATATAAAACTCTGTTAGTTTCAGGTGTACAACATGATTTGATATATGCATATATTGCAAAATGACAACCACCATAGTAAGTCTAGTTAATGTCTATCACTGTACGTAGTTACAAAGCAACTTGGCAACTTTCAACGCTGCTATACAGTACAGTTAGCTAAGGTGACCAGGCTGTACATTACATCCCCATGACTGACTTATTTTTTTTTTTAACTGAAAATCTGTTCCTTTTTGGCTACCTTCACCTATTTCACTCCCCCACCCACCCCTCCCCACCCCCTCCTATGGCAACCAATCTGTTCTCTGTATCTGTGAGCTTGGTTTTTGGTTTGTTTGGATTCCACATCTAAGTGAGGTCATACGGCATTTGTCTTCCTCTAGTCTGACTTATTTCAATTACCATAATATCCTCAAGGTACATCCATTCTTCTTCTTCTGGCTACATAATATTCCATTGTGTATGTATACACCACATCGTCTTGATCTGTTCATCCATCAACAGACAGGTTGCTTCTGTGTCTTGGCTTCATTGCCTTGTTTAAGGGAGCTAAATATTTCAGTCAAATTGAATTCTGTCACAATCTGCCGAGCAGCTCTCCTGAGACATCAGGAGGCTGCCCTGGAACTGACTCGTGGGCCATGTTGTCCTCTGCCCTCCGTGAGCCAATGGCCTCAACAGCCATTCTTCGGACCAGGAGTACTGCCGTTTTTTTTAAGACTCATTTCTCAAAGAAGCAGGGCCTTCTGAAGGAGGAAGACGACCTTCTGAATTATGCAGATCTTGCTCTTAAAGGTCACGTAGAGCACAGGGAAGTGTGGCAGGCCAGGTTAGATCGCCCCACGGAACCACCCCACCTGGTATCCTCAGCGTCTCAAGGGTTAGGGAGAACATAATGAATGTCATCTAGGATCTTAAAAAATAATTACAAAGGATTCTCCTCATTCCACAAAAGTCCCATATCTCTTTCATTTTTATTTATTTTTTCTTCTTAATTTTTTAAATTGAAGTATAGTTGATTTACAATGTTGTGTTTCTGGTGTACAGCATAGAGTTTCAGCATAGTTCTATATATTCTCTTTAATATTCTTTTTCATTATAGGTCATCATAAGCTGTTGACTATGGTTCCCTGTGCTGTACACTAGGACCTTGTTTATCTATTTTATATATAGTAGTGTGTATCTGCTAATCTCACACTCTTAATTTATCCCCCTACCCCACTTTCCTCGTTGGCAACCATAGGTTTGTATGTGTAACCGGTGTCTAGGTTCTTGTCCTGTCCCAGAAAGAATTCAGAGACAAGAAGACACAGAAGTTAAGAAAGTAAAGTGAGGATTTATTAAGGGATGGATGGCACACTCTCAAGGGGAGAGCGGGCAGGCTCAGGTGAGCGGCTGCCCTGAGTTTCTTTGGTAAGTTGGTTATATACAGTGTAAAAATGAGTGGGCAGAATATTCATTGGGAAAGGGAAGAGTTTGGAGTCCTTTTCCCTGATTTCATCCCAACTGCACCTTCCCGAAGGGAGGAGGGATTTTTGTCCTTATTTAGTGTGGATCGAAGTGTCATGGCATCGGCGCATGATGGGTACTTCTGATCTGCAAAGCTAATTTTATTGAAATGAAAGCATAATGAGCAAAAGGTTACATTTGGACACTGGAGATTCCTGCCTTTTCTCATCTTTCTTTGTCGGCCTCCAAGCCACTTATCACCCCGAAAGTTGTGACCACTTAGCAGCCCAGAGGTTCCTGCTTTTCTTTCTCTGCCCAGGGACCCCTGGTGCCTACATGATGTGTGGTTTCTTGCATTTGGCCTGTGCCCCTCCTTTCTGCCCAGTTCCCACCATCTGGCCTGCATCCCCCTTTCTCTGCTCATATCTAGCTGTCTGCCTGCTCTAACGGCCTTCCTGATCGTCTGCACAGGAGTGCCTCTGCTAAGGTCCCCTGAGCCTCCTCTGCTTCCCCATCAGAGCCTTCATCACAGTGTATTGTGACAGCCTGTCTGGGTCTGACCCCCATCAGACCGTAGGCCATTTGAGGTGAGTGGGTACCATATTGTTGTATGTCTACCATTCCGTCCCCAGAGCCTCGCACAGTTCCAGGCACCTAGTAGATTTTCAGTTAATGCTTAGTAAGTTGTATTCAATGAAGATCAGCTTTCCTAGAGCAGAGGGTGTCAGGTGGGAAATCAGAATGTTGGGGTCAGAACTAGCAGGGCAGTAAACCTGATAGAAGTTTGGATTTGATTAAGGGTGGGTGTGACAGGGCAGAAGGAGTGCTGGGCAGAAAAATAAAAGAATAATTAACATCAAACTGTCCTGTGTGCTCCCCTCTCAGCAGAGCAATGGGGATAAACGGAATAAAATTAGTGAAGTCATTAGCATGATAACCAGCCTCTCCTCCCACTGGGAGCTGGGAGGTGTCAGAGGTGGTCCCTGCTCCCAGCCTCCAAGCCCCTCAGATCACTGTCTTTCCCTGCTGGGGCAAGAGTAAGTGATGCTCCAAAGCTGCTAGCCCCAGGGTCCTCTCAGAGAAGAGGTCTCTGTGGGAGAGACGGAGGGAAAAAGAGTTACCTACATTCAGGAACATACACACATTCATTCTCATGTTCTTCTTCACCATAGGTTGCAAGATTCTGAATATAGTTCCCTGTGCTATACAGTATGAACTTGTTTTTTTTTTAAATCTATTTTATATATATTAGTATCTGCAAATCTCAAACTCCCAGCTTATCCCTTCCCACCCCCTTCCCCTCCTGGTAACCATAGGTTTCTTTTCTATGTTAAATATTCTATGTCTATGTTTTGTAAATAAGTTTGTCTCTCTTTTTTTGTTTTTAGATTGCACATATGAGTGATATCATGTGGTATTTTCTTTCTCTTTCTGGCTTACTTCACTTAGAATGACGATCTCCAGGTCCATCCATGTTGCTGCAAATGGCATTATTTTGTTACTTTGTATGGCTGAGTAGTATTCCATTGTATAAATGTACCACAACTTTTTTTATCTAGTCATCTGTCGATGGACATTTAGGTTTTTTTCCATGTCTTGGCTGCTGTAAATAGTGCTGCTGTGAACACTGGGCTGCATGTATGTTTTTGAATTAAGAGTTCCCTCTGGATCTTTGCCCAGGAGTGGGATTGCTGGATCATACGGACGCCACACTTTCCACAGTTCATTCAGGCAGCACGCGCGGCTACACTGCTACACTGCCTGGCGCGCCTGTAAGGGAAACACAGGTCTCTGTGTGAATAAGCACACGGTTACTGTTGACAACAGGAGTGCCGACAGCCCCTGAGTTCTTAGGGTGATAATAGCTCTCATTTGCAGAGTGCTTGCTCCCTGCCAACCGCTCTTCAGAACATTATAGATACATTATTGTATGTAAGTCAAGAATCTGTTCATCCCTTTTCTCCTCTCTTGCTGATGCTGGGAAAATACATATTTTGCCTAAAAATACGTATTGCACGCTGAGCAGCCAAGCTTGACCAGGTAACACTTGAGCTAAAATATTGCAGGTAATGCGAGCCCACAGGTTCACACGCAGACACATAAATACTGAGGGGGAGGTGGAGAGGCTGATGTGATTCCCTGGTCAGGACTGTCCGGCCATCCTGCCTCTGTCTAGCTTGTAAAGACCCGGACAGCAAGAGCTAACTTGTGTTGGGGAACAGCTAAGTTCCAGGTCACGATCAGTGCTTCACAGGCCGTGTGCGCCTCCCGGGAGCCCTGTTGCGTAGGTAATATTGAGATCTTTATTTAGAGATGAAGACCAGGCATAAGGCAATTAAGTAGTTTGCCCAGCTAGGAAGTGGGAGCCCCACCCTGCAGTCTAACTCCAGAACCTTTACACCATCAATCACCACTCTTAGAACTTTCTATAGATCCTGAATTTAAGCACCTTTAAAAAAAAAAAAAAAAGTAGGAATCCATTTCCAGCTTCGTGAGTATTAAGGAAGTACCGACAGGGAGCAGCCAGGCTGCCACCTTGTCAGGCATGTGACAGAGACTCCTGAAGCCATGACTGGGCTTGCTCTGCAGCCAGCGAAAGGGGGTGACAGGAAGGATGTTAAAACTGCATCAAGGCTTCTGTGATGCTTCACTTGCAGTGGACCATCAAATGGTTGGGTGTTTAGCATTCCTCGTAATGGGAAAGAGCAGATTCATGTTATTACAAGTTTTCCATTTACTTGAGAAGGTGCTCTGTGGCTCTGGGCCCTCGACAGCTCTGAGAGGCCCACTCGCAATGCAGATGATAAAATGCATGTGGGCCTGTGAGAGCCTGTCCGCCAAGGCCTGCTGGAAGCCGAGGACCACGTGTGAGTCCTACGGTGCCTGTCACACATCCAGCATCACTGCTTTCAGAACAGGGACAGGCTTGCCCAAGTCCCAGCTTTGCAACTTAGGAACTTCCAAGTCACCAGACCAGGTTCTGGTCTTGGGTGTGACACCAACAAGCTTTGTAGCCCTGAGCGGTTGGACCTTTCTGAGTCTTGGCTTTCCTGTCTGTCAAATACGAGGTTTAGACTGGTTGTCGAAGGTGCCTTCCCCTTAGAATGTCACATGGCAAATAAAAAGCCTCTCAGCCATTCGCTGCTGTTGTTGGTAATTACTTGTATTATTAATTTTTGAGGCAAGGTAGTTGATCTACTGGGTTCTTGGCTTTAAGAGGGCAGATGTGTTTTGGCCACAATTCTATCTCCAGGGTCCAACAGTGCTTGACAGAGTGGGTGTTTAGTAA
Organism: Camelus dromedarius; assembly: GCF_036321535.1. Lineage (NCBI taxonomy): Eukaryota > Metazoa > Chordata > Mammalia > Artiodactyla > Camelidae > Camelus > Camelus dromedarius. The sequence continues at coordinate 11,703,024 of NC_087462.1, read as the reverse complement.
ATGTTCATGGACGACAGTTGGATGGGTCCAGTTTCTCTTGTGAACCCAATGCTGCCTTCCATGGACCCATCACGTGCTATTACATGCACCTGTTGGACAGCTGTAGACGCGTGCGCCTGCATATGAAGTGTGTCCATGCTCACTGCTGCTGACAAACTCCTGAAACTTACACAGTGGGTCCCCTGAGCCATGTGACTTTGTGTCCTTGTTCCTTTTATGGTTCATTCATCAACATGTCTTTGCAGTAACAGTGTCCGTTTCCATCTCTCAGAATGTTCCAAATTATTGACCAGTCAGTTAGCTAATGACTGATCGGTGCCAGGGCCCTCTGACAGGTGCTATAGGGAAAGAATAGGAAGAACTGGGCACTGCTGTCAAGAAGTCTATGGCTATTTGGGAAAAGAAAAGATGCCCTCATTTCTCTCTGTCACCTTCAGGTCTTGCCCTTGTTGCTCCTTTTTTTCCCTCTATCATGAACCCTATTCCTTTCCCCAAGAGCAGACTTCAAAAGTAGGTTTTACTCTGCCATTCTTTACCTCCTCTGCCTGGCACGTCTCTATTTTCTGGGAACTTTGAGAGACTAGTTCTTACCCCCATGTTGGCCACAATCTCTCATGTTGCTGAGTGTTTGTTTGATAGCTAGGGCGTCACAAAGAACCCTGACATGGAGAGTGGTGAATTCGTTTCTCTAAGGTTATGCAGCAAATCAGTCCAAGGTCATAAGATGTCAGGGCCCACTCAGTCAGTACTCTTCGACTCTCCTGCCCACAGGAATTTTTTTTGGAAGTCAGTAACATCCATCTGAGGTGCTACGAGACAAGGAGACTTTCTTTGTTTCTTGCAAAAAAAAAAAAAAAAAGGTCTTCTTTTTCTAGATTTTTTGCCATGCACTTAAACGTGGCAAAAAGACTTCTGTAAAACTAACATTTGATTTTGGATTCCTACTACGTAAACAGTAACGTGCTCATTAGTTCTCTCATTAAACCCTTTGGGACATGACTTCGTGTCTTGACTCCTTTAAGGGTGAGTGGAAGCAGGTGCATTTTGGAGCTAGTCCAGTCAGTGTGGGCTTTGATCATGGTTCTGTTACTCACTGGCCACATGACCTTGGGCAAGTTAAACTCAATGAATATTTTCTTCATCGACAAAATGTGGGTCCTTTATTTAAAGGACTTATCAGCGGGGAGGGTATAGTTCAAGTGGTAGAGCGCATATGCTTAGCACGCATGAGGTGCTGGGTTCAATCCCCAGTACTGACTCTAAAAATAAATAAACCTAATTCCCTCCCCTGCCCTGCCAAAATAAGAAAAAAAATTAAATAATACAGTAATCAAGAAATAAAATAGAGGGCTTACCTCATGTGGTCGCTGAGAAAATTAAGTGTGGTGGAGTCAATAAAACAGAATACTTAGCAGGTAATAGGAGCTCAATAACCGATCTGAATTAAGTTCACCAATTTATTGGTCGCTTGCTGTGTACGAGGCCCTGCTGGGGGATGCAGAGTAAGCTGACCCAGCTGACCCATTCATTACCAAAGCAGCTGCTAAATATGTACTTAACATCCAGTCCCCACACTTCCAAGTCTCAGCTCAATTGTCTCTACTGAGAGAATTTCCCTTTCCCCATATCTAAAACACGTCACTCAGTGTATTTTTTTTCCCGGTATGACAATCCTTGGTTTGAGTGTTTATTGGCTGCTCCTTCCAACTAAGCTTGAGGTTGGGACTTTGCCTGTTCATTGGCAACTCCCCAATACTCAGGCCAATGCTTGGAACCAAGTAGACACTCTTTTTTTTTTTTTTTTTTAATTGAAGTACAGTTGATTTACAATGTTGTGTTAGTTTCTGTTTGTGTTAGAATCACTGTGTAAGGCATAGTGATTCAATCATACACTTTTTTTCATATTCTTTTTCATTATAGGTTATTATGAGATATTGGATGCAGTTCCTTGTGCTATACAGTAGGACCTTGTTGTTTATCTCTTTTATACCTAGTAGTTAGTATCTGCAGATCTCAAACTCCTAATTTATGTCTCCCACTCTTTTCCCCTTTGGTAACCATAAATTTGTTTTCTATGTCTGTGAGTCTATTTCTGGTTTGTAAATAAGTTCATTTGTATCAATTTTTTTAGATTCCACATGTAAATGATATAATATGGTATTTGTCTTTCTCTGTCTGACTTTCTTAGTATGATCATTTCTATGTCCATCCATATTGCTACAAATGGCATTTCATTTTTTATGGCTGAGTAGTATTCCATTATATATATACACCACAACCTCTGCATCCAGTCATCTGTCAATGGATATTTAGGTTGCTTCTATGCCTTGGCTATTGTAAATAATGCTGCTATGAACATTGGGGTGCACGTATCTTTTTGAATTAGAGTTTTCTCAGGATATATGCCCAGGAGCAGAATTGCTGGATCATATGATAACTCTACTTTTATAAGGACTCTCCATACTGTCTTCAAAAGTGGCTGCACCAGATTACATTTCCATCAATAGTAGACGCTGTATTTTTAATCAAATGAATGAATGAATCCTAGCTGCAGGGGATACACTGAAAAACAGACATAGGTCTTGCCTTGATCTGATTCACAACCAAGTTAGAAAGCATAAGGACCTTTCAGTTATATTATTAAAAACCTCTTTTTTTAAATTGAATTACAGTCAGTTACAGTGTGTCCATTTCTCATGTACAGCACAATGTCCCAGTCATGCATATACATACATACATTTGTTTTCATATTCTTTTTCAAAGTTATTACAAGATATTGAGTGTAGTTCCCTGTGCTATACAGAAGAAATTTGTTGTTGTTTTTTTTTAATCTATATATGAAACCCCCTCTATTTCTGTTAAGACTATCCATTTTCTTCCTCAGGGCAAAAATTGGGTTATATAAGGTTGATAGGTATGGAAGTGCCGAGCCCAGAAGAGAAAGGGAAGAGTTAGTTGGGGGTGAAGGATATGTGGGAAATCTCGGGTAGAAAGTGGTACATCAAAGTGCATAATGTTGCCAAAGCATTCCCAGGGTGGAGCCCCTCTCTCTGTTTATCTGTGGTCACTCCTAGGAAGAAAGCTCCCAGTCTGAGCAGAGAAAGGAGTTTTGTTTCAGACATGTTTTGATTGGCATCTCTGCTACTTTCCTAAAATCCTGGAACAACCACGTGACATTGCTCTCTTTGGAGAGAGGAGATGACACTCACCAGTTAGAACCAAGGTTAAAAGGAAAAAAAGAAAACTAAATCCCTCTGCTCTGAAAGGATTGATACCTTGTAGAGCGCATTCCTGTACTTCCGTATGTGACACAAGTAATACATGTTCATTATGAATATTTAAGAAAATGCAGATTAACAAAAAGAAAGCATATATGATTCACCATTGCGTGATGCAGATGACGATGGATACATTTTGGTGTGTATGCTTCTAATTTACTATATACACATGCCCGGACCATAGAGGACCTAATGATTGAACGTGTTTCTTATGCTTTACAGTATGCGATGGTCATTTCCAGGTCATTTAATATACTCTGCCACCTTATTTTTTAGAAACAGAATACTTCATCTAATGGAGACATCACATGCAGTAATAGCTGTTTAAAGAGAAAAGGGAAATTTGGGGAGATCACGAAGGGGATTGTGTTTGGAAGTTAAGAGCTCGGACACTGGAGGTGTCCCAGGTTCAAATCCTGGTTCTGCATTTGCAGGAGCTAGGACATCCATGAGCCCCTGAACCTGTCACAGTGTCGTTTTCCTCATCTGTGAAATAGGAATAGTGATGGCAAACTGTTCCTAGTGATGGTTTTAAGGATTAAATAAAAAAACGGAAGTAAGGAAGTTGGCCATACAGTGTTCCACAAAGGTGAATTTATTTTCGTATTTTAAAAGGGAATAGAACAAGAAAAGAAAGGAAAAGTTAGTGGAGGGAAAAAAGGAAAGAAAAGGAAAATACGCAGGGTGAAGAGATACCTTGTCTGTGAACTGGAGGCTGCAAGATGGGGGTGCATCTCGGGAGAGGGGAGGTTTGTGGCTGTGTGGGAAATGGTGCATTTTCTGCAGGAGCTGCTGGTTTGTATTTAAGCTCCTCGCTGCTTTAGGCAAAAACAGAGCTGAATTACCTCACAACCTGCGTCTGGGCTGGGCTGGGCTGGAAAGCTTCCCTCTGGGAGTGCTAGTGTCCTGGCGGGGGGGGGGGGTGTCTTGGCCTCTCCTCCTCAGAAAGGGGCACCCCCTTGAGGATGGAGATGAGGTGCCGACGGCAACAGTGGTCCCCACACTGTTCTTTCTCTCCCACGTCTGCAGTGAGGACCTCACCAGTGCCCCGAGGGAGAATTCCCAGAACAAGAGGCAGGTGTTGACTCCACCTTCAGAAAGTTCGATTCTGACCTCACCAGCCAGAGAAAAGTCATGCCTGCCCTTTTGTTATGGTGGTGACTGGTGTCTCCCCTCTAATTTTACTGCTCTGAAAAGTTTTATTGAGGTATAATTGCCCTACAATAAACCACACACATTTAAACCGCACAATGTAGGTCGTGATGTATGTATATACTTGTGAAACCATCACCACAGACGATGTAATGAGCATATTTGTCACCCCCTCCAGCCTTCCCATGCCCCTACCTAGCCCCTCCCACCAACCCTTTATACATAAATACATTCTTATTCCCCATCTTCTCATTTTCAATAATTAGGCAATTTGATGTTATATCCTTGTGGTTTCTATTTCTTGGGAGTGGGTACTCACAATATTCTCAGTATTCCTCTAAAAACTGTGAACCCCCCCACACACACCATGTCTAAGCTGCTTCTGCAAAGGCAGCTGCATCTCTCTGTATATGTTAATGCAAATGGGAAAGCTTTTATATTGATTCTTACTATCATTTTCAATTTCTCTGGGGAATTGGAAGTAAGGCTCACAGGGGATGCTTTTGGCTCTGAGATGGGAGAGAAACTGTGGCTTCATTTATTTAACAAACAGGAGCCTTTCTCTATCTGGATGCTTTGTGTGTGAACAAGGAGGGCAGAAGAGACCAGGTTGCTTGCCTCCTGATGCTCACAGCTCAGAAAGGGGGACCGACCCCCCTCCAGGTAACCAGACATTTGTAAAGGAAAACAAAGCATGCAGTGACAAAAAACTGGGGCTCTGTTTTCCTTTCCAATGGAAAGCATAAGGCATGGCCTGTCTAAATGAAAGCAGTTAACTAAGTTGATAGCCATTTCTTTCTTACCCCAAAGCTTGGGGAGGCCCGGGAGATGAGGTCAGAAGCTGGGTCATCAGCAAGTGCTAAGGACCTGGAGCAGGAAAAAATTAGGGCCTCGTGGGAACAGCACCCCTGCAGGGCTGGAACACAAAAGAAATGGAGAAAGACTGGAGAATACAGCTGGGGGTTGGCAGGGGCCAGATCAGAGTCCACGAAGGCCTGGGAAGAAGTTTAGATTTTATTCTAAATGCAAGGAGAAGCCATAGGGAGGTCTGAATCAGAGAAGTGGCACATATGATTCTTCAAAGATTGCTTCTCACAAAAGACACAAAAATGAAGAAAATGCTAACTTTCTGATTGAAACAAACAATTAGAATCATAAGAATAATGATAATTACTTTAAATAATTATAATGATGACATGCTGTCTATACTGTGGCACCTCAGCTTGGAGAAAAGCAAGATGAGCCTAAAGATGCAGCCTGGGTCAGACTGGGCAGAGCCCTGTTGGCCACACTCTGGATTTTGATTCTAGTCCTCAGAAGAGTAAAAATCACCCCTCCCCCGCCAAACCCACACCCTGTGTCTCTCCATGCCCTGCCCTGCATTTCCTGTCCTCATAGCTCTTACCACTCCTGACATATCTTTGCTGTCTGTCTCCCTTCCCCTCTCTATGGAAAGTCTGTAAGGATAGGGGCTGCCTGGTCACTAATGGGTCCCCAGTACACAGCTGGTGCTAGGTGCTCAAAGGCTCGTTCAATCCATTCATAGCTTTTCATTTTGACAATACTGCTCACACTGCATTGTGGAGAATGGATTGACTTGGGGTGGGAGGAGAAGCGAGGCAGCCGCTGCTCAATTCCATAGTAGAAGGAAGCATTGGACTTGGGGTACCTCTCCCGAGAACCCCTGTGAATGTGCACTGCCTGTGGGTGAGCAGCAGCTGATTCTTCTGCAAAAAGCAGGTCATACCTTGAAGAGGAAGACCCTCTAATCAACTGACCATTCTGGTCCCTTGATTCTCATGGCCCTTGCAGGCGGTTAAGTGGTCAGAGGTCAAAGGGTAGCGGAGTGTCTGTTCAACGAGGAACATTGGGAGGCTGGAGTGGGCTGGCAAATTCGTGCACTTGCTAAGAGAGCACTGGGCTGGGTGTCCAGAGACCAGGATTCTGCCCCAGCCCTCTTTCACCACAAGACCTTAAGGTCTCTGCATCTCTCTGGTTCTCCATCATATTAAGGAAGTCAGTGATGAACTTGATCTAGATAAGTTAATCCTACCGTATTTTTTTTCCCCACAGCAGATCTTGTCAACTATTGGTCGATAATAGCAACTCAGATTTATTGTGGCAAAAAGTTACTGTGTTCGGAGTCTTGTAATAGACCATTCCATACAATCAACTCAGCAACACCTTTAATAGGATTCCTATTTCACTATTTCCAGGAACATCTCCATCTCAAAAATAGTACGTACATTTACACAAAATACGCTGTTTATTCGAGCTAATGATGATGTCCTGTTCTTATGAATTTTCAGACCCCTGACCCCCATTCCATGGCTTCATGAATTAGCTGCTAGAATGAAATAGAAAAGATCATAATCCTAGGAACAAAGGAAAACAAAGCTGGTTGTGGAAGGGAAAAGAGAGTGGTTTCCCAGCCGGCACTGAGATGAGGCTGTGTGCTGCCGCCTCCTCCCCTCTGCGTCCTGATTCCAGACACGTGACTCCACCTAAGAGCCTGGCCTCCTGGGAGAAAGGTCCCCCTGATTCAGGAAGCAGTCGCCTTATTCCCTGGCCAGATGAAAGATTCTCTCCAGCATGCAGACCCGGGGCTGACTGATTCCTAGAGTGGCTTACAAAATGAGGAAAGTTCAAAGGGGCTGCCTGGGTGTTGAGAGAATTCTTTTGGCTTCTTAATGAAGTTTATCAGAGGCAAAACTTCAGGATCTTTGAAGCAGAAAGGCTCAGGTCTGGAAATTGGTATTGCCCTCTCCCTTGGCCTCTGCTGCGTTTGTTTTTCTAACCAATTCTTTTGTCAGAGGCACTGATTTTCTGTTCCCCAAGCTCATTAATTTCTCAGCATTAGTACATTTCCCTTACCCTCTAATTAGGCACCACTTCTTAGATATTTATGGTAGTGAACGCCTCCGGGCAAAGATCGCCCGTTCGTGGTCGCAGAAGCCAGGCCACGCCTGTGATCTGTGCTCCCACTGTCTGCGTGGTCAGAGCGGGAGCCGCTTCCGAGGGGGCCTCCTCGAAGAGGCTCCTTCACCCATAGCCTTTTATTCAACACATTTAATAAACATTTGAGCGACTACCACATTCCAGGTGCTATTCTAGATGCCTGGAATTTTTCCCGAAAAAAAAGACAGACATCTCTGTCTCCCAGGATAAATAAATTGTATCATAGGTTAGCAGTTAACAGCCCAGCAGGAAAAAGCAAAGAGTGGAGTAATGGAGGCTGAGAGCGTTTGAGGGTGTCCAGGGGCGGGGTTATTTGTAAGCAGGGTGTTGAGAAGTTGATTCTTAATAGGGACCTGTGTCAGGAAAAAGCCAGCCATGGAGGTGCCTGAGAGAAGAGCCATCAAGGCTTCCAGGGCGGGGAGCAAAAGACCCTAAGGAGGACGCGTGACTGGTACACCCAAAGAGTAGTTAGGAAGTCGGTGTGGCTGAAGTTTGAGGAGCAAAGGGATCACAGTGAGGTCGAGTTCAGACAAGTAGTGGAGGCAGATGGTGTGAGACCTTGGGGGCCTCTTATTCAGAGTGAAAGGGGGCCAGTGCTTTGATCAGAGGAGTGAGGACCTCTCACTTGTGCTTTGTTCAGTGCGTGCTTGTATTTCCTTTCACCAAACAGTTTTAACACTGTTGGAAAATCTGTGCTTGAATCAATTGCATTAGAGCTTTGCAAATGCTTTTCCTAATTGTCACTCATTCTGTGCTTAGCAGCTGACGTGCCTCTGTGAAGTGGAGCTTTCTCCCATCAGTTCTAGGTATTTGATTGCGCAAGAACACATTTCCTGCTGAAAAGTAAAAATAAATGCTTAGGTCATTCCCTTTAATGGCATATGTTCAAGGGAAGTTTTTTTTTTTTTTTTTTTTTTTAGTAGCCCCTCAAATAGACAAATGAGCCTTGTGCTTCAGAAGAACTCTCACACTCTTTCCCTCTTATATCATCCTTTCTTATTGCTGACGATAAAATTCCAGCGGGAGCCATTGCTTGAGCTAGCTGCAGTCTTTTGAAGTCTTCTTTAAATGGTGCACCCATGATATCTGGAAGGAAAGATGAACCCTGGAGGAGCGGGCGTTAATAACTCTTGGCTAGATTTGTTGGTCAGATGAGCTAACTGTTGTCCCCAGGTCCTAAAGGGCAGCTGAGATTGTGCTACGGCCCCACTCCGTGACCTTCATTATTTAGTTAAATCTAAATGACTTCAGTGAAATCTGTGCCCAGGTGGTCTTTAACTCCTTGATTCATTCGTTCATTTTCTCTCTCTCTCTCTCTCTCACATATACACCCCTACATTCTGAACGTTATTATAGCACCTCTAAAGTACTCGGTGCCCCCAAAACACACTCTTTCCTGTCCCATCTCCAGATTTTGTCTAGGTTATAGTTTTCCTTTGGGGCATCCTCCAGCACGATCTGTTGAATTTCATCCTTCAAAGCCTTCATCAAATGCTTCTTCCCTTGTCTCCACCCTAAGTAGCCCCAAATCTCATTCCTCTTTGTGCACCCACATCCCTTTGCTGTACCCACCCCCGTCACTTTCTCTCATGATCTCTGCTGTATAAAAAGTACTTGTGTTCATGGCTGTATCAGCCATGAGTTTACAAATGTCCTCAGAAGTGGGGCTGTTGTACTGATTCTTAAATTTCTCTCTGCTCCATGGCTAAAGGTTGTCTGGTTCATGGTAAACACTCCAACATTCACGGAGAAGAATTTATTTAGCAACTGTAGCAATTTTCAAATGTCTGCTTCCATTCCCGCATTTAACCAATACATACTGAGCATCCTCTGGTGTCTCAAATAACGGGCATCATGGAGAGTACAAGCGTGAACCAGGAGGAGGAGCCTCCTTCTGGGAAAGTCCCATTTGGAGGGCAAGGGGAGGGTATGTGCAAATTACCATATTACAGAGTAAGACGTGCTCCAAGCTGGAGAGTCCAGAACAGTAGGTGAAATTCACGCGATCTCCTCTTTGTTCTGCCAGATATTTTCTCCAACAGCCTATGAATCATCCCATCAGCGGGGATGAAAACAACTTCCACAAAGCCACCGGGGATCCTCTCTCGTCCCCCAGGAGAGCTTTCAGTGTCAGGCTGATGCCCTTCTGAGAACAAAGACATGGCATGTTTTTTCTCTCGTTCATTCAGGCTGGATCCCCGCTCAAAGGGGATTTTTATAACTTCCCTTGCCACCACCACCCAGGACTTCTATTTTCATGATTCCTCTAAATTGGGAATCAATACAGTGGATCCAAAGTTTAGCCAAGGTGACAGTAAGCTCCACCTTCCCCTGACTTGTTCACGGAGTTGGATGGGGGAGGAGGGGAGCGATCAGGCAGCCCTGCAGACACATCTGGAGAGAAGACAGACACACGCTAAGGAGTGTTTTATCTAATTTCCTGCCTATTCAGACTCCACGGTCCTCATCTGGGCCGTGCAGGGTGCTACCTTCCTTGTTAGAATCACCATGCGCTCCCCACATCCACCCTCCTGATTAAAACAGGGAGAGCTGAGAACAATCAGGGCTTTGCAAGTCTCCTTCCCAGCTCATCTCTTTTCTCTGTTTACTTATTCATTCAGTTACATATTCATTTATTCAACAAATACTGATTAATGACCTCCCTTTTTATACACTCTGCCTATTCCCAAAAGGATCAGGGGTGGCTTGTGGGATGCAACATAATGCAAAACAGGGATGTCAGGGATAAAAACAGAAAGGAAGGGGGAGGCCTTGCCACCAGCTCCAGTGGTAGCTGGAATTCGGCCCTGGCTCTTTTCCAGCAAGAGAGATTTGTCAGATTTCTGGGATTTTGCTTTCTGCCCAGCCGAAACTTGCACATTTGTGTCCAGAGAATAACATTCTCCTGCAACTAAATACATTTCTTGAGCGTCCAGTGGAATGCTTTGTTCTTATATGCAAATGCCTTCAGTATAAATGAAAGAATTTATTCACTGGTTCCCAAATTTTAGTAAATTGCACGCCACCTTTCAAATGTTTGCTTAACAGCGTGACTGTTGTTTATTTTGTAGTTTTTTTTAAATAATTAATTTTTAAATTTATTTTTAAAATACTTGTCCCTTTGATCAATGGAATATTTATATCAATCACCATAACTAGAAATTCATGACAAAATAAATATAATTAAAAAGTGTCAAGTAAACTGTGGCACCTACCTAAAACTCTGAGCTGTGGTATCTTCCTTTGTGTTACAAAGGAGATTAAGTTGTAGTAATAGTTAACATCATCATACAAGCACCAAATTGAGAGAGCCAGTTCTTTTGATTATTTAATACAAAAATGAAACTAAAAAAGAAATCTCACTATGAACATCAACACTGTGTTTCTACTTTAAAGTAGCATCCTGCGTTATTTCACATTGCCCAAAGCCCCTTTACATATCATCCCCCATTTGGGGGAACACTGGTCAAAGCCCTTTTACACACCTCACATTTGGGGGAACTTTGGTCAATTAACGAAAGCTGAAATTTGTGGGATAGAGGTTCTTTGCCCCCTGGAAGATATAAAAGCTCTTTGCTCATACGCACATTGTGTTGATTTCAACAAGTTTAACATCAAGCCACCCACACTTACACACCAAGAATTATTGCAGTATGATTGGCCCCAGAACAGAGCATGCATGTCTCTGTGAAGAGTTCATAATCCTGATGAGATTTTGGAAGACTTGCTTGGGTCCAGCAGCAGCTTAACAATACAAGGTTTCATATGAATAGTACACTAGACAGAAAAATGGACTATTAGTAAATTTGCAGAGTCTTAAAAATTCAAGAATGTTTCCATTCACTGATTGGATGTCCTCATATCAAGGTGCTTGGATGGGATCCTAACTTCTTCTCATACTCTGATGCACTCATATGCCTTCATTCATATCCACGATGTGTATCGATAAATAGAAGTGGCTGTTTGGTAGGTAAGGAGACTGCACGAGGTACCGGTGACATTCAGCCTGCATACCAGCAATGACACCTGATGTTCATGGGCGTCCGGTTTGGTTGTCTGCTTGACAGGTTGGCTGGTCTGCTCTCCTGTTTCAGAACCACCACTTTCTCCTCTGCCTTGCCACAGGTTTAACTGTGGCTTCCCCAAAATTCATATGTGAAGTCCTCCTCCCCAGTGCCTCAGATGGTGACCTCATTTGGAGACAGAGCCGTGCAGATGTAATTAAGTTATGATGAGGCCACGCTGAAATAGGTGGGGTCCTGATCCAATATGACCAGTGTCTTTATGCAAAGGAGAAATGCGTGTGTAGAAGACATGTGCAGAAGGAGAACACCGTGCAAACATGACAGCAGGGATCAAAATGATGGGTGTACAGGCCAAGGCACATCAAAGATGGTCAACGTGACACCAGAGGCTAGGAGAGGGGCACGGACCCCAGATTCCTGTCTCACAGCCAATACCTTGATCTGGGACTTCTAGCTTCCAGAACTATGAGACCATAAATTTCTGTTGTTTAAGCCCCCAGCTTGTGTTACTTTGTTACAGCAGCAGAGCAAACTAATATATCTCTCTGTACCAATCCCACCGCTGGAGAGAAGGGTTGGAAACTTAGCACCACTCTACTTTCCAAAAACTGCTATTATATTCAATATCTTGTAGTAACCTACGGTGAAAAGAATATGAAAAAGAATATGAATATGTTATATAACTGAAGTCTTAAGGCTGTACACCAGAAATTGACACAATGTTGTAAATTGACTTCAATAAAAATATATATTAAAAAAAACAAAAAAATAAAAACTCTATTCCTTGCTGGAATAACAAACCACATCACTACCATTCAATATACTACATATGCAAACGTACACTTGGCTCAGAAGTCTTCTGGCAATTTCACGAAAAATGTGATGTTTTTGCCATTGATTTAGGTGTAGTGATTTAGCTGATGGTTCCTGAAAATTATACCTAATTTCAAGGATAAGTGAAAGGTTTATCTGCCTCACAGTATGCTGAGATTTTCTGAGAGCCTCAAGGGAGAAATAGCACTAATTCATTACTTAAATGACGTTTATTTTACTGTTAGACCATAGAAACACTGATCTAACACAGGAAAGTAGCCATAGCTACTCTAACTTTTAATATGCTTAATGTAAAGGGTGAGGGGGCTTTTGTTAATATTTTTTAAGTTCTTTAATATATGTGGTCTCTGTTTTGTTTTTATGTATACTTGTTTTGATAATTTGAAAAGTTTATACTTATATTTTATAATTATTTTAAGTGTAACATTATTAGTAAGTATTAATTCTGTGGGGTTTTGGTGGGGGGAGGTAATTAGGTTTATTTATTTTTATGTATTTATTTTTTTAACATATATCCTAGGGATTGAACCCAGGACCTCATGCATGCTAGGCACGTGCTCTACCACTGAGCTCTACCCTCCCCCCAATTCTGTAATCCTTTACATAGTGTCTATCACCTTTCTGTCATAAACAATGATAAAATTAGTGTATTTTCTCTTTTTTATTCTTCCACCTAATTTCAATTTCTAGTATTATCTTTGCTAGTTTGCTTCGTTGTGCTCTGTTACCCCTCTAGTGCCCAATTCATCACTCTCAACTATGAAATTTGAGAAAATCACTGAATTTATATCACATATCCCTCTTCTCTTCCAACTTTTGCCAAGGTTAATAAAACGTATGTTCTGCCGTGAAACCATTATCCCTGTGTGACATTGAGCCTCAGTCCTGTAGTTAGATATGTTCAGTCCTCATCAGGAGTCTTTTTGCTGTAATTTTTAGAATCATATATGGCTGGGCTGGAGTTTTCCCTCTAGTAGACTTTTCAGTAAAGACTCTTTTGGAAACAATACTCCCTACGTTCTTGCATGCTCAACATTGTTGGGCTGAGCATAACGTTCTCAAGCCATGTTTTCTGTCCCTGAGGATTTAATAGGCAATGCTGTCTGCCTGTCAGCCTTGATTGAAGCTCTCTCTCCAGCTTACCCAGGACTGGAATTGTTTCTCCTTTGGTTGCTCAGTGGATTCTCCCTTTATCTTTGACATCCAGTAGCTTTACAAGGATAATGTCATAATGTTGCCCACTCTGGATGACTTCTTTTGTGGAATACAGGGTGCTCTTTGAAACTTTATATTCAAGTCTTTCTCTACATCTGAGAAATTTTCTTTAATTAATTCTTAACATTTGCTTTAGTTGCCTGCTCCCTCCCCCCCCCTTTTTTTTTTTGGTCAAGGGCTCCAATTATACACATCTCGGCTAACCCCATCTGTCTTTGATACCAGTGATTCCTCTCACTAATCCTTTTGAACTTGCTTTCCCCACTTCAGTACTCTGTGGTTTACTGCATGTACAGCAGGTTTTGTTCTCCCTTGTGTTGCTTCCCAGTTCAGATTCATTTTTGTGTTGGCTTCAGTTTTATCTTCCATTTCTTTTCCTTAGCCCAACCAGCTCTCTTACTTTTTTTCCTTCTATATTCTGACACTTCTCTAGGCCCTAGAGTTGTGATCTAATCTCTGGATTTTAGTGGTGATTGCTTCATGAGGTGGTTTTGTTGTGTGGTTCTCACACTAGAAACTTGGCACAATTTTATCTTCTGCATGGCAGTATTTTTGTTGATTTTGTTGACACAGTCTCTGTCTATAAAAGTGACAACTTTTATGCTGTTTTCTTTGTGATTACTCATTTTTGAATAAGATTCCTTGTGTCTGTGCCAGTTATTTGCAGGAGGTTTTTATGGAGGAGGTGCTAGGAAGAATTTTAAATAGAAGGTTTTGTGAGTAGTATTGTTCAGACTTTTTTTCCAACTGAAAAAAAAAATAGGCAATTATAGGACTATTTTACTGTCCCACAGACACTCTTTCCTTGAAATTAGGCATTTGTGTGATTTTTTTTTAAGTGAAGTCCTACTGTCTCAGCTTCTCTTAACCAAACTGGGAGTGAGGGTGAGATGATAAATGATAATAGCCTAGGAGGTTAATTAGATTGTCCCAGGCTCATATTCGTAGGGGAAAATGAGAGCTATTGGATATGATATTTGAGTTTACAGTTGGGTTGAGTAGAGTTCAGCAATAACAATAACTGTCATTGAGTATTTATTCTGCCAGATCTGTGTATACACACACATCAGATACAGATATATGTAGAGTGAGAAAATTTATACCCATCCTGTAAAATAGGTTTATTTTGCTTGTTTTTAAGAAGAAGAAACCAAGGCTAAGCGATTAAGTAGTTTTACGTGGTCAAACAACCAGGAAAACATGGTAGAAGTGATATTAGAACCAGGTCTGTGTGAGTGAATTTCAATGCATGTTGACAACCTCGTTCACTCCCTAGTGGTTGGTACCTGTTTAACCCTTACAGAAATCACTTGGCTTCCCTGTTTAATTAGTGCAGTGGCATAACTGTAGATGGGGTGGGTACTAACATGTCCCTGGCTTCATCCACTCCTGAGGGCCCCAATCTTGATTCTCTTCATCTGTCTAAGTACAGTGGGATGAACTCCGGGATTCTGACCGAGTATTCCTGAGAACTCAAAGCCATGGCTAATGCGTAATCCCAATGAATCCTGGTCCTCACCTATTTGTAAGTCTTAGAAAAAGTCACTTACCTTCCCAAAGCTTAGGGTAGGATCATGGAGTTGATTTGTCAAGGGGAGAAACTTTTCTTTATAAATTTATGATAATCTAACTTTTTACTTCCAGATGAGAGAGGTAAATTTAATGCCTTTTTTAAGAATAATTACAGCAAAAAAATTTAAGATGGTGTGTTTTCATATTGCAATATAAATTTGTTCCTCATATGCTCATATGCCTTTGAATGAGGTTGTTGGAAAAGATGCATGGCCTTGATGGGGTTTGTGTGGTTTTTGTCTTTGTCTTAAGAAAATCATAAAGTTCATAGCCATGTACAGAAAGGGAAATGAAGTAAATACTCATTGTGAACCTTGTGATGATGTTGACTTATAAATTTAAATGTGAGAAAAAGTAAATGGGGTCAAATGAAATGTAGTTTCCCCTGAGAAAATAACCAACATGTTCAAGTTGATTGGGAAGCCAGAAGAATTGAGGCAAAAAGTCAAACAGGCACTGGCTTTTTGTGTAAAATTCATCACTCTTCCACCCCAGATGTGGCGATGGTCCAGCACCTTCTCTTGATGATGGAAGGTGGTGGTTGTTTTTGTACAGAAGCTTCAGAGGATGGCCAGGCACGTCTGTGCAAACCAGGCTCAAGGCCTCTCCAGTCTGTGATGCCCAGGACTTGGTCAGCTTTGACAGTTCTCAGGGATATTGCCCCTTAGCTCTGGTAAATGGCATGTGTGCAGTGAAATGAGAAGTCCAGGCCATCAGGTGCACTTGAGAACCTCTAATAGGAGGAGTAAAATAACCATATACCTTGAGTTCTAAGATGTCATCCATTTATGCACTGCTTTATAAATTAAGTAATAGCATTTGGGGATTAAAATATTTCACTAAAGGTATCTCACATAGCAAGGGTACGACATACCACAATTTCATTTTAAAATGTGAAAAGGAATTTTTTTTAAATCTTAACTTATTTTTTAATTTACAGGAAGATTAAAACTTAGCACATTGTGTCCAAATACTTATACCATGAGTTTTGTTCAAAAAGTACATCAACTTTAGGAGACCAAGTCCTTGGAGGACAGTTGACTGTCATCTCTCATCATCTTCCTTGTGAAGAAGACCAAGAGCAAGGGAGGATCATCCACACTGTAAACTCGGCAGCTTATATAAACCAAAGAGTAGTAGGACTTTGCTCTTATGAAACGAATTTGAATGGATCCTTTCCACAGAATTTCCCAGAGGAAATAAAAGCTACCAAGGATAGTGGGCTATTAATCACTGCTGAGGCTGATGGAAAATCAAACATGGGTCTGTCATCCTATTCTTCAGCCCAGTTCAAGGTTAGTTCCAATGTAGAATTGTGGGGAGAGCCATTTATGGACATGCAAGTCTCCATCTAATGTTACCGATGGGATTGCAGAGGTGGGATTTGCACCCTGCTCAGGCACCAAAAGTCCAGGCAGGCCCTGGAAATCAGAAACTAGACTCAAATCAATAGGAAATACAGAAGACAAAGTGAAGGAGACAACAAATGGAAGAGGCAAGGAAGTGAGAGCAAGAAATGAGGGTTGCTAACTATTGAGGGAGTGGTAGAACAAAGAAAAATTCTGGAGTTCAGTAAGATTTTGGAAGACTTTCCCAAAGATCTTTGGGTAAAAGTGTCTCTCGCAAGCATTGGGTGCCTGAGATGTTCTTCCTGTTGAGGCACAGTCGGAGACACCTTCACATCTGATACTTCTGCCTCCACCATGCTGTTTGGGAAAAGCATCAAGGAAACATCTCACTGGATGAATCAAATCCTTGAGTCTCCTGAAAATGTCACACTGTGGTACCCAGAGCCTTCTGCTCTTGGACCAAAGTCCCAGGAGACACTGTATATACCACTATTTATAACCATGGATTGAATGTTCCAGCCTTTAGCCAAACCATGTTGTTAAAGATGACACCTAATGGAGGATGGACTCCGAAAAGTTACCTTTTCCTTCCCTATCTTTGATAATAGAAGAATATTAAAAGGTGATAGAAATAGGCATAGATTTATTGGGGCTCCTGTCAGTGAGTGAATATTAATTTGGAATTTATGGCCTTTAGACACATCCATACAGAAAGCTTAAGAAATCTTAGAATGTCTTTAGAGGGGTTCTCAGTCTAGTCCGTACACCTATGGTAACTCTATGTATGTCTACTGCCAACTTACGTAAAACAATCAAATTTGATTTAAAAGGGTTGGAGAAGAGAATGAAGTTCCTTTCTCTGGTCAATCCATTGACAAGTATTTATTGATTCCTTACTCTAAGCTCAGGATGGGGATGCAAAAGTCTATGCAAGAAGCCAGGTGCAATTCCTGAAGAAAAGTTAAATTCCAATTGCAGAGAATACTATGCGACAGCTTATGTTCTAAGCAATCTGTAATAAGCAGTTAAATTATATTGGTGATGATAAAGAATCCAAAAGGAGGTGGACCAATGAGAATAAAGAAATTTGGGAAGGCTTCGTGGAGAAAGTGTAAAAGATAATGTCGATGAATAAAAACCAGCATTCCACAATCGTGCATGTGTGTTCTTATGTTGGGGTTGGAACTGCAGCAGATGCTATTTCTGTTCTTACTTTATTTTATTGCCCACACACAAGTTATTTTATGATGACTCATAACAATGGGCAGTCTTGATTCAGGGTTCAAAGAGTACCACACACTCCACCTGCATTCCCTATGAATTAGGTGGTAGTGGTCCTTCACACTGTAGGTGGGGTCATTAAGTCATAAAGGGGTAAAGTAACTTGACTAAGAAGCCAGCTAGTAAAAAGCCAGTCTTTGAAACCAGAAATGTTGAATTTAAAAGCCCTAGTTCCTAAGCAGGATCATACACTACATCTTTGGTCTCCACCGAAATTAGGTGACAATTTCTTAAGAATTTGTGCTGCGTGTAAGTCGTGGATTTTCCTCCACAGTGACATTACAGAAACCTAATTTTACCGGACTACACAATTCCAGCTGTATCATGAAATTTTCAAAGACATTATAACCAAAGTTCATATGAATTGAAATTAAAAAGAATAATACAAGCTCCCCCCACCGCCCGCAGTGACAGGAGTTGGGGAAATTGGTGCTGTGGAATCCCAAAGAGCAAACAGTAGGCCACTTTGGGAACTGGGGCATTCAAAAAGTCAAACATTGAAAGCCAAAAATATGGAAGTTCATTTTGTCTTTTAACTCTGACTTCGTGACACGTGTGACGCTGACAGTCTGTGGTGATATAAGGTGGTAAGAAATGTGACAGTGACCTTGGCACAGATCAGGCTAACAGTTACATATGTGCAAAGGATGGGAATGAGCATTCATTAAATGCCAGATGCTGTGCTAAGAATATAAAACGTTTTATGTTAAGAGTGTGTATAAAAGCAATTATCATGATGTAAGCCACAGTGAATCAATCTTTCATCTCCTGAAATGAGATTTTTCTTTCTTTGTCATTACAGATACTGACCCAGATTATTTAAAAGAAGAAAAGCAACACCATTTCCATCGTTGGTCTTCCTGTGTTTGGTAAGTTTCCGTTCTTAGGTATTTCCTTCCATGAAGTTTTGCTTTCGAAATACGATTATAATATATATTTGTTGCTTGCGTCTCTTGAGAATCCCTGACTTCCTTCTAATTAGATAACCCTCTTTTCTTGTAAATAATATATTCAATGTGGTTAAAACACCCAGCCACCGAGTATATATGTGGCCTGCTTGGGGACAAGTACCCAATCCAAAGTGAACCAATCAGAGGTTTTTCTGGGACTTTGGCCAAAAAAAAAAAAGAAAGAAAGAAAGAAAAAGAAATGTGTCGTGAAAGATTTGGTAATGAGGCTTTTAGGCTGAGTCAGTCTGTGTGTGTCTGGAGCTTCCAAAGGCCATCTGGGCCACCACGTGGAGAAAGCCAGCCTAAAACACGCAAGGAGAGAGCTAGTGAATTGTTGGAGCCCTTGGATCGCTGAACGTTCCAGTTCTGTGAGGAAGTACATTTCCCTTTTTGCCAAAGTAGCTGGGTAGAAGTACAGTGATCATGGTGACCTCACTGCGACAGTGCGAAGTGGCAGAAGGACACTGGGTGAAAAGTTGTAAGATATTCCCGGCAGTGACCTTGACTCATGACCCGCAAGCAAACTGCTGATTCTTCCTGAGTCTGTCTCCTTTATCAGTGATACGCTAACATTGGATCCCTTAAAACCTGAGGCCCTATTTTATCTTCGCTTGTTTTTCCAAGTGTGGGCGAGAGGTTCTTGTCTTGTTGCAGAAAGAATTCAGAAATAAGACACGGAGGTTAAGAAGGCAAAGCAAGGATTTATTAAGGGACAGAGAGCATGCTCTCAAGGAAAGGGCGGGCAGACCCAGGTGGGTGGCTGCCCCGAGCTTCCTTGGCAAGCTCGTCATGTGAGTGCAAAAATGAATGGGCAGAATATTCATTGGTGGGGAGGGGTGTGGGGTCGTCTTTCCTGATCTTCATCCCAGCCCCACCTTCCCAGGTGGGGAGGGGAGGGATTTTTTGTCCTTGTTTAGTCTTGATCAGGAAGTTGGGTGAAGTCATAATGAACAAAAGGTTATATTCAGAGGGGGATATTATAAGCGAAATGTTACATTTGGACAGAGGTCATAATGATCGAAAAGTTACATTCGAATGGTGAGGGTTCCTGCCCTGCCCAGCATTCTGCCTCCAGGACACTTGACAACCCAGAAGGTATGTTTTTTTTAATCAGTCCGGAGGATCCTGTTTTTCTTGGTCTGTCCAAGGACCCCCATTGTTCTCAAGATGTATGGTTTTTTGCCATTTGGCCCGTGTCCCCCTTTCTCATATCTAGCTACCTGCCTGCTCTAACACAAGTCCCATTGCTTAAACTCTATAAATTCTTAGTTATCTCTCACCTAGAAGTCATAGGGTGTGGTGAGGCGCACACACACTGCTGTTCAGTACATCTAGCTAATGCAGGGTCTTCATTTCTAGATGAAGATCACATTTCTCTCTTCCCAGGTCTCACTCCACCTCTATCTCAAGCAGCTACCTTGCAAATATGTGTTATTAGACAACTTTAGAGCCTGCCCAACAGTGCATGTTTGGCTCTGAGAAAATCCATCCCTTCTACCAGGAAAGTCAACTTGAGTACTTGTATTTGATGGAGAGAAAATTATGCACAAAAGCCACTATGCGATGTCTCTTACTTAGTCTTTATCCTTTATAGTCATAGAATGCCTCTTCCAATCAGTGATGGCTACACAAATGCCCAATGCAAACTTCTAATTCTTTGAAAAAGGGGATTCACATCCATGACACTCCAGCATAAGCATGTGTGTGCTAATCCACTGAGACTAGAAATTCCACTTTAAACTAGCAGCTATATCATAATTCTGCTGAAGGTTCTGTACTATTTGTCATTTACCTCCCAAATCAAGTCAGAAGTATTACATATGGAGATCGGCATGTCTTTGGATTTCTGTGCGTACAGATTGTTAAAACTGAACAATTTTAGAAAATCCTGAGATCCTCCCTCCTGACATTCTGCTGTGTGGCAAGTTGCTCAGGAAAAGTCCCAGTTCTTGGTATCCCAAAATACTGATTAAGCCTCACACAAAAACCAAGAACTTACTTGAAAAATAGACGATGTCATTATTATTTATTGGCTACAGACATAACAAGACCCGTGGTATAGACTGACAAGTGAGTTCTCCTAGTCACTCCTATTATATCTGCCTGTCAACTGACTTAACTGCTGGTGTACCCAGATATTAACAGACAGGGTTCACTAAGTGTTAATAGCCACTGTGTGTAAACTCTGTAGATACTTACATAGCCAGCCATTTATAACTCTCATAACATCCTAGACATACACAGAGATATTTATGTGACTTGTAAGTCGTTTTTTATCTTATTAGCCTAGACTTGTTAAGACTACCTCCTTAACAATTCATTTTCTGAGACCCTCTAGTTGATTGGCCATGTAAGCAGAGAGAATTTGGAAACCTAATAGGCTGTCAGAGAGTTTGACAATCTCTAAAAGTTGCAACTTTCAACTTCTAAAATTCTCCCCTAAATCTGATCAGTGATGTACTGAAATTAAACGTGCTTGCAAAACTTTATGCAGTTTCTCTTTTCGCAATTACACTCAAGGAGAGACCTTTTGCTCTCATTTAGAATAAACCTTGAAAGTTAGGTCTGTTGTGCGTGTGATGATCCAGTGGGAGCAGCTCTGGGCTGGGACGCTCCTGGCCTGTGTCACTTCTCTGTTCCTGGACTAGGAAGGCAGCCTCCTGCTTGTTCCTGCCCCTGTGACTCCCCTTAATGATTCATTCTAACTGACACCAAATGGACTTTTGAAATTGACAGGCTGGCAGGTGTCGCCAGATCACCATCCCAGTTGCAAACCCCCCATTGGCTGCTTCTTGGGATTAATAATGACAGCAGTAATAACATTAATGATTGTGGGAGCCAACGCTAACTGGATTTACTCTGTGCTAGGCTCTATGTGATGGAGTGTACATTTTCTTTTAATCTTAAAAATAACTCTCTGAAAGTTCACGATTGTGGGAACTGAAGCCCAAAGACGTCAAATGACTTATCCAAGATCATATGGCTAGTGTGTGATGGAGCTAAGACGCAGTCTCACATCTGTCTGACTTCAGTTGATACTCCCAGCCATGATACTACCCTGCCTTTTCTTCTCAATGAAAGACAGGCTCCTTGGCCAGTCTTTCCTCAAATGGAAACCTTTCATTTGTTCTCATAAATCTCTTGTTACTCTTTAATATACACCCTCTTCTCCAGATCAGTCTTCTCTTTGTTTTGTTTTTTTTTTTTTAAGTCATATTCCATCTTTCAGTTCATCGGTTTTTCCATTTCTCCCAACTTTTCCACTTTGGCTCTTTTCACCTTTATGTACTGTACCCATTCTTGTCATCCTTAGTCATTCAATGAACAGGTCATTATTAAGCACCTGCTAATTGGTTATTATCCCTGTCTTCCATAAACTCACTGACTAGTGGGGGCATCAAATATGGGGTGGGGCGGGGGCATCAAATATGGGGTGGGGCGGGGGCCGTTCCAGAATAGAAGTAGCTGAAAAGATGAAAGTGTTTCTATTCCAGTGCCTAATGCTTCAAAAACTATCAGTGAAGACTCAAAGTCCTCATCACTTCATTAGATCTCCTGTCTTCAGGGTTGACTAATCTTATTTCTCTCCAGTAATTTATAAGCTTTTTGAGCATAAAATAAAACCTTATGTTTCTGTTGTATCACCTTGCCTTAGGAAACCCACTTACAAGTTTTAAGTGCTACCTACCTTTGCTAGAGAATTTCTTGGTGGCATGTCTGTGTTAAGTAACATGAGTGTCTCTATCTGGAAATACACTTTCCAATATATTGAAGGTTATTGTGCTGAAGGATAGAGGCACTAGAGTAGAAACCAGGAATTTAAGGATCAAGACTAAGAGCCTCTGATGGACGTGTGCCATCTGATAAATATCCTCTCTCAGGATAGAAGTGACAATTTTTGCCTTTTGGGCTTCATAGAACTATTGTCTTAAGCTACTTAGGTAAGTGACATCAAAGGCTTTAGAAAGTATATTCTCTACCAGTGAGTCTTAAAATGTGGTCTGAGGACCCCTAGGGGCTCCCTGTATCGGAGTTCAACCAGAGATATAGAACCAGTAGGTGCTACATATTAAGAGATTTACTGCAAGGTGTTGGAGTACATGATTGTTGGACCGGCTGGGCAAGAGTGACATCCATCGCGTACGCCGCTGGGCAGGCGGCTGGAATTCTAAAGCAGGAGCTGAAACTGCTATCTCAGATGAAATTCTTTCTTATTCTTCTTCCCGGAAGAATGTAGCTCTGTTTCCAAGGCCTTTCGGCTGATCACATCAGGCCCTGTTTAAGGTGGACTGAGTATGGACTTCAGTCACACCTACAGAATACCTTCACAGCAACACCTAGCCTAGGCTGCATCACAGAACTTACTTGGTGGCAAAGGACCGAGAAGTCACCATCAGGAACACGAGCCGCTGCTTTTCAGCTGAGCCCATCCCTCCCCCTCAGTACTGTTCAGTATGAAGCCTTCGCAGCATTATTCTGTCTCTGCTTTCTAAAACTACTTCAGAGATCAAAGTCATTGATGGAGGCCCAGACCGAGACGTCACACTCCTTCAAACTGCTCATCCTAAGAAGTTTGTTCTGCCACTATGCAGAGAAAGAGCAAAGCTTAGGTTTGGGGAGAGGTAGACAAGACTCACCCAACTCCCCTCACTGACTCCATGAGTCAGTCTTGTGATGATCTTAACCCGTTACCTCGGGAGTTCAGGAGGCACCTAAGGCAGGATTTCTCAACCTCAGCACTGTTGGTATTTTGGGCCAGGTAATTCTTTGTCATGAGAGGATGTCCCGTGCAGCTGCAGGATGCTTGTCAGCATCCCTGGGCTCCACCCACTAGATGCCAGTAGCATCCTTATCACAGTGTGACAGTCACAGATGTCTCCAGATACTGCCAAAAGTCCTCAGGGAAGGGGTGGGGGGAGTAATCATCCCTTGTTGAGAACCACTGATTTAGGGGTGTTCGTGCATGGCCCTTGAAGGGTCTCTTACGTCTTTTTAGGCTGCTTACACTGAATTCTTCATGGGAGCGTTCTGATAAACGAAACGTGTTTCATCATGTAACATCTCCAGAGACGCTTGTTGCCCTGGGCAACCGCCCCACTGTCCACCCCCTTGCCTCAGTCCTGAAGGAACTAGTTATGTGGCTAATCTCTTCTATTACCAGTTCCTCATGGTTTTATTATTGCTCAATGCCTTCTTCCAGCCCTTGTTCATTAATCCCACCCCAGTGCTGTAGCTGGGTAACGAGCTAAAAGGCTTCAAGTTGCTTTCTAGTCCAAGTTCTTAAAACATTATGTTGCTTTTTCAGTGAAGATTAATCTAGACCCTTGCCTTTCTCCTGATTAAAATTAAGACGGATAAGCATTGACTTATCAAAGTGACCACAAGAAGATTCTTTCCCCACAACTTCCTCTATTTCAGTCTATCTGAAGGATTTTATTACCCTGTCTTTTATGCAAATAATTATGTCAATCTCCTAAAGTTGTTGAGAAATTGAATGAGTCACATTATGCAGAGTGCTTAACCCAGTGCTTGGCACAACGTAACCACTCAATAGTAATTATAACAATTATCACCAGTAAAATTTGCACAGCCTAGAGGAAATCATTGGCCTTAAGCTTATGAACTTAATCCTGATTGTATGATGTGGGTGGGTGGGAGATGTA
Source organism: Camelus dromedarius (assembly GCF_036321535.1). Taxonomy (NCBI): domain Eukaryota; kingdom Metazoa; phylum Chordata; class Mammalia; order Artiodactyla; family Camelidae; genus Camelus; species Camelus dromedarius. The sequence goes on along the minus strand of NC_087462.1, from coordinate 11,678,747 downwards.
GGGGGCAGAAGTCTCTGTCAGCAATTACTTCTTTAATTGGCCATTTCAGGGAGCAAGGATGTAAAGACTAAACCCAACAAACTCTAAAATCACGCATGCAGAGAAGGATGCAGCCAAGGTGGAAAGCAAATACACGCAAAATGAGTAATCCACTTAAGTGTAGAAAAGCTGACTGCAGAAAAGGGGAACTGCAGAAAGCTCTGTGATGTGTGATCTGTTAAGTGGATGGATTAGGGAATTCCAGCAGCCAGACAGGAAACATGGCCCCTCTAACAAAAAGTGAACATAGTGTTAGCTGTCTAGTACTTGATGTTAGGGTTCTAATTAGCCAGGCAGCGGTATTTAATTCCAGTGTCATGATACAAATAACGTGCCACATGCTTGTTAGTATTTACAGTTTCTAAGCAGCTTGGAAGATGGGCTTATGCTCTGAGGACTCTGCATCCATCAGTCAGCATGATATTCCGAGAAATACTCTGGACTCTCTTGTCCCCAGATTGCATGTGCCTCTCTCTTTATTGGGGAAGTGGAGAGGGAAAGAGCCCTGGTTCTAGGAGTGAGGAGATGTGGTTTGGGGTTTCGTCTCTGCCACCAACTTCCTGTGTGGCCTTGAGCAGATTTACTAATTGCTCTCAGCTTCAGTGTCCTTCCCCACAGCACTAGGAAGCTGGGCTAAACAACCTCCAGTTCTGATGGAGATTAACCACATCTGTGACTCTAGGTCACACTAGTGCCGTGGGACTCTGAGAAAAGAGAGGGAAAGAAACAAGGGCTTGCAGAGCATTCTTGTCTTTAGCAGATGGGAAACTGTGAAATGCCAAGTGCCTCCGGAAAAAATTCTAGCCTGTCCAAATTGTTAGACAAATTTTATGTTCTTAAACCTCCTGGCTTGTACCTTACAGTTACAGCTATTCATGTGTTAGGGGTTGTGAATGTTTCATCCCTTCTAAAATGTTTATATCCATATTTCTTCTTAGTAGTCTGATGGGATCCAATGGTGCATGTAAGTTCACGGTTAACATAGTAACCAACCAAGATCACATGGAAAGATTGTCAGGAAGCTAAATATTTTATGTTCATTTCTTTTCACCTCCTTTTTCTTCCCAACATTGTCAATATTCCCATTTTTAATCCTCAAATAGGCTTGTTACTTGTTTTACCTTCTCTTTTATTTCTGTTTATCGCCAATAACTATCCATCAATATAGCAACTTATTCATAACATTTACCTCTATTAGCCAAGTAACAGGTAACTCATTTTAAAACAAAAATAGACATGGAAGTTTCCTTTTAAGGGTATAAATCAAAGTTCTCGATAAGCCCATGAACAGTTCTGATTTTCTGTATGTCTGAAGTATTTACATAATCCATAAGTACGATATATTGCTCCCACTTCCCTTACTTTGTATAATCAAAATGTAATCGATAAGGACCAAGACTCCAGCAAAATGGGACTTCTGAAGCTTTGAGGGCAAATTCATCACCAGCAGGCCCATAAAAGTCACTGCAGAGAGTCTTTGCTTTCTTAAGTGCCCTTGAAAAACCCAGCAACTGAATTATGTTCCAGGCCCCCAAGGAGTGATACAAGGTTATAATTGTCTCACTTAATTACATGCACATCGAAAGGTAAATGGACAGTCTTTTTTTTTTTTTTTTGTACCACGTACAGAGAATAGAATCACTTGTGAAGTTTGATCTTGCCGGCTCACAGAGTCCCAGAAAGTAGAAATGTAGGCGAGGACCATGTCACACAGCGATGGAGCTGTGAACACGCACAGCCGGGCCAAGGACACTGCCGGCACTGTTCTGCCCCGGGCCCCGCACCCACACTCAGGCCATTCTTCCCCTTCTGGCGGGGCCCTGGTGATGCAGCTTATTGGTCCTTTCTCCTTCATCGGTCACGGTCATTTTTTTCCTGGCCATCTTCTTCTCTGAGTTCCCAGGGGACTGAGTGGAAGGCCTCGCGTTGACTCCATCAGATAGAATCAGAGAAATGAAAAAAGCCATAGGAAAGAGAAGTGGGCTTTCAACCAAGCTGTGCACGGGAGACAGTGCCTCTTTTGAGCCCTGTCTTCCGTAGTTTCTAATGGAGCCCGGCCGGGAGAGACGTCAGCTTTGCGAGTAAGTAAAAGCATCTCGGCCCTTCCCATGGATTAGGGGAAATCACTGCCTCCTTTGGTCACGGATTCTTCGTTTTGAATCAGGCCCGGTGTAGAACTAGTTTTCTTTGTACCGCATGTGAAGTTTCATGTGGCTTGCTGAGGGTGAGACTCACATTTCTTTGTAACAGTATGTTATGTTTTCCTTTGATTTCATTAGGATGAGCCTGTGGCAACTGCTGCTTCCTCCTGCAATGGAGTTTGCAATTTGAATGGACCTTAATATGTTTTATGATAGATAATCTGTCCTGCCTTCATCCATTGCAGCCTGAGGAGGCAGATGGAGCTAGTGTCTTGTTTCTCAAAGCAGAGGAAGACTACAGCTTGAAGGAAGAGAGCGAGATCGTTGTAAGGCTTTCCAATTTCATCTTGACGAACTCCAACGCTGGCTCGTGGCAGTGGTTTTCAACTCTAGGTGGGAACTGTTGGTTTTCCTTTGAGTTCCAAGGAGAAAATCGATGCTTAAAGAAAAATATGTTTGTTCCCTGAAATATTAACTACTTCCAGAAAAAAAAGCCTCGTGCACACAAGTATTTCTACGGTGATTACCTTTAGTAAAAGCCTACCCTGGTGTGCTGTTAGGGCTGGGGTAACATCTCCAAGCGCAAGGTGAAAAGTAAACCTTGTTTTCATTGCTCTGGGCAGTGAGCTGTGGAGCCTGCAAGAATTCATATACCTGCTGGAACCCATTTGTCCTCTGAATTTGCCGCTCAATTCTGGTCGAGGTAGCCAGAGGAGAATCCAAAATTCTAGGGGAGGAACTTGACCTCCAGGGCCACTCTGGCACCCTCCTCCCTTCTCCTCCAACCATCCTTTCTCTGTTTCCAGATCTTGCAGACAGACAGTCTAGAGCACTAGGAGTGTCGCTCCGTCAGCAGATGCACTGTTACGTTGAGCCGTTAATCAGGCAAATTGCAGGTGGTGCTTTCTTTTCAGATGTTGCTATAATTACTCCTCAAACACCCACTGAATTTGTCATTTCCTTGCCATCGATGGCTTTTAAAAAATTTATCAGGTAACTTCTTAAATTCTATTTATATGGATTTAAACTGTATTTCTACCTTGGAGGGTTCAGGTTCCTCCAGTTGTTACCACGTATTTTCCCAAGAGTATAATGGGCTGACTTCACATATAGGTGAATTAATAGGCTCTGGAAAGACTGAAGGTTGAAACCCACTGCTGAGTTTGCAAGCAAACCATACTCAGCCTTATGCTGAAAGATGGGCGTTATCATTTGGAGGCATATGGTGCTAATAAATCCAGTGGAAGGAGTCTGCCATTCTCAAAGGCAGAACTAGGAAAGGAACTTGAGCCAGCTGCCTGGTTTACAGATGGTGAGACTGGGACTCAGAGAAATAAGTCTGAGTTACTGAGAAAAAACAACAGCCAGAATCCAAGACTCGTGGCTCTGGATCCAGGCTTGGTTTTTCTACCATCCTTGTTCTCCAGATGGCCCTTGGCATACCAGAAGGGGATAAAAAAAATTCTCCTTCTTGACTTGAGTAAACGAAGACAGGTTGGATTTTGACCCTGGCTCTACCCACTTAATAGCTTCCCTAAAAGTAAAACTTAGCTAGACTTTTTAAAATCCTGGTTTGAACCTAGGGAACTCTGTCTCGCTTACTGATTAAATATTACTGATTTCTCCCTTTCCAGTGACTTTGTTTGAAAATTTTCTTTCAAAAGTTGCAAGCATCTGCAGCCCCTTCTTCTCATCTTTTAGTTTTCTACAGAATACAGTTTTATTAAGAGATTGAGTAAATAAGGTAGTAACAGTAGTAGTGAAATGACTTAGTGGAGGAGGGGGAGACATTGAAATTGAACTTAGAATTGAATCACTGTTCTACTCTGTGACCTTAGGCAAGTATTCAGTCTCTCAAATCCTCACATTGTGAGTGTGTGTGTGTGTATGTGTAGAATGCAATGGCTGGCTCACAAAAGGCATTTTATAATTGTTAGTCATTACTATTAATTGGAACCAAAGAGAGGGAATATTAACTCATGGCATTCATTAATGTTACATAATATCTTAATGTGTGGAAAAAAGGAGAATCTTATTTTCTCCTTTTGGTATTAATGATCACTGGCTGCTGTTAATGCAAAGAGCCTTGCAGATAGTAAGCCGCCTAGAAACAACCTGAATTACTGGGCCTGGAGGAAGTACTCAAATCCCCCAAAGTGACTGATGGCTACTTGGTGTTGTATTTGTATCAATTTGAACTCACTAGACTGAAGAAACAGCATAGGAGCACAAGAATACATTGTCTCTGCCACATCTGCCCGTTTCAGTTAAGTGCACCAGATCCCGGGAACCACTATCAAACTTGATGGTGAAATTTTCACACACACGCCACCATCTATTCTCTACCTCCTCCTCCCCAAGTACAACCCAGAGCAGTGATTCTCAAAATGTTGTTCCTGGCCAGATAGTTCAGCATTACTCAGGAATTTGTTGGAAGTGCAAATTTGCAGGCTCCACTCCAGACATGCTGAGTCAGACACTTGGGAAGACTCAGATACGTGTTTCTCACAAGCCTCCAGGTAAATCCAGTGCCGACTGGAGTTAGAGAACCAGGACCTGGAGAAGCTGCCAGGTGATTTAGGTCCACCAGTATTTCTCAAAATGAGGAGTAGGGACCGGGACGACACTTACAATGATCTCAGGTACGATAATGATGACTTTAGGTGACACCCTGATGTGGCATCATACCACTGGATCACATAGTGAAAGTTTACTGTCTTGACCCTTAGATCTCAGTTTGATATTCATCTCTAACCACTGCTAATCTCCTTTTTCAACAGAGAGTAGGATGCAAACCTGGTGTAGGGAGCAGCAGTGTCTAAAATTTAGTGGTATTTTTGGTTTGTTTGACCTTCTACTTAGGGCACGTTAAATTTGTTTTACATTTAAGTGGTGATAAAGAGTTTCCTTTATAAATCTTTTGTCAATTTAAAGAAAAGGTGAAGAAAACAATAATACAGTTGGTATGTGGAGATAGCAAAGAAATGGGATGTGGGGGGTGAGCGCATTCAGAGAAACACTGATATACCAGAAGGAACCCAGTTACACCCACACTTTAATTCCATTTGTGGCAATTATTAGCTATACTACTTTCTTGGTCTCAGTTTTTTCATCTAATGAGAATGACACTGACATCATAGAAACAGTATGAGAATCTACATACAAAAAGTGTGTGCTGCAATCCTCAGAAGATGGTACCTGCTTATTTCATACTTATTCCCTCAAGCTTTTTTTAGAAGCCAGTTTGCTGTGTGGCCTTCAGAAGATAATTTTTTCTAGGTTTCAGTGTCCTCATTTAGAAGCCAACAAAATGAGATTTGATCTCAAAGGCCCCTTCCAGCTCTTAGCTAATAAGTATGTACATGAACTTTGTATATATGTGTATACATATATGATAAATGCTGGATTCCTTTCCTTTATATAGGCATGGTGTAGACATAAGCAGCTGTATTTCCCAGCCATAAACCTTGAGTGCTTGGAAATAATATTTAAAGTGGATGAGCCATGTTGCGGGGGGGGGGGGGAATCAAGTCATGAAGAACGTGCACACTGATGTACATTTCAGAGCTCGGAGGTAATTTTGTTGTATCTTACTATCAACTGTCAAAGGTAAAGCAATACTGAGGCTAGAAAATAGATTGTCACGGAGGTTCCTGAGGACAGGGGTTTCCATGAGTTGGTGTAAATATATTCAGAGAGACTTGTTCCTGCTTAATAACCCGCATTTTTCCTTCTGAATTGCTGATATGTTCGCTTATAGCATTTGAAAGGCAGCTTGTCCTTTGCTGTCAGGTGAACTTGATAGAATAATAGAAAATCCCGAAAAATTCAATCAGATCTTGTTGCTTCTCAAGGGAATTTCTTGACTATTTATTCTATTGAAGAGGAAAAAGAGCCAACAGGGTTTCTTTGGGCTTGTGCAAAATGCTGACCAAGTTTAACAGTTCAGGTACCAGTCAGCAGGTTCCACGTGTGGAGTTCTGACTTCTCAGCATCCACGGGATGGAGCTGCTAGGATTTGGGGACCCTTTGGGCGGGTGAAAGAAATACCAAGGGGTTACTACAGGATTGCACAGAGGTGGTCACCATTAGCTTGTTTATTGCTTATAGCTTTCTTGTCAATCAGGAGACCAAAAATCAAAAAAAAAAATTGTGAAATTAATTTCTTTTAATCAGAGTATGAAATAGCTTGCACTGCCTTCCAGGTAACTATTAAAAAGTCCCAGAAGCTTGATCTGCTCATGCTCAGATATTGGTAATTCTAATGAAACACTCTGGTGAGGCTATTCAACTTGATTCAGCCGTCACTTAATTGAAAATTACTATGTAATTTTACTATGTAAAATTGCCATGTAATAATATTACTAAGACACAGGGCATGTGCTTGAACTCAAACAAAGGTTCAAGTTCCTGTCTTCTCTTAAAGCTCTGGTCTCCTCATCTATAAACTGAGGATAAAATGTTCCTACTTCACAAGATTGTTCTGAAAATTAATCAAGAAAATGATGGAAATAATCAGAATAGCCAATATTCACTAAGCACTTCCTTCCATCCAGGTGCTTTTCCAAGGGCTAGGATTGTTTAAGCCTGGATGAATATCTGAAGTGGGTACAATTATTAGCTGCAGGTTAGGGAGGTACGAACAGACCCCAGAGAGAATTTAACTAACTTGCCAAACATTATGCAGTCTGGCTCCAGATGCCTCCTCTTTTAAGGCATGAAAACTCTTGATATTGTTCTCAGCATTTCTTAAGAGATGAGTCATGTGCAATTACAGACACTGGGCCGTTTTTACCTATGTAAATAGTAATTTGTGTGATTCCACTTCATAAGCCTTGAATATGGATTTAACAGTAGCTACAGTTGCTACTGCCAATAATAATAGCAATAATAATACTGATTTTTATCTTTGAATCTTGTTAACATAAGGAATGTGGGTGGCATTTTATATATGTATATACACACACACATACACACACACACACACACACACACACACACACACATACATACATACACATACACATGCACAGCTTGGCAATAAGGAACTGGTAAACTCTTGGTCTCAGTTTCCACATTTGTAAAATAATGGAGTTGGTCTTTTCCAGCTCCAGTAGTCAAAAGGCAGAGCTTTAAAAGCTGTTTGTGGAAAAAGACCATCTTTTTGTCCAATCCATCTTCAACCAATAACTATTAATACTATGAATGTCTAGCACATAGTTCGTTCATACATAAGGCAAGTTTACTAATCACACGTTCAAGTATCTTAGTAGGGTTAAATTGATGTATCCTTTCCTAGACACATATTCTCAATTTTGATACTTCCTGTAAACCAGTGATAAACAGTTCTTGGACTTGCACTGGCTCATGGTCTGTACTTTGAGAAGAATTAGAACTCTATAATATATATAAATAAATTCTTAAAGAGAATTGTGTTTGTTTCCCTTACCTTTAAAAATAAATTCGTTGGAGATGACAAATGAGTATCATAAAAAAAAAATAGGGAATTTTAAAAAGGAAAGCCACAGATGTGTGAATCAAACAGGATCCCTCAAGGCATTGAGATAAAATAGAGAAAAGAAAGCAGGTAGAGAAAAGGACCAGAATCTGTTAGTACATTTATTTTAAATAATTGTTCTTTATTTCACAGTAATTAATCACCTTTCGTGTTGTCACGTGTGAAGCACTAGGGAATTAGAAATGAGACGTGGCCCCTGTCCTCCAGGGGTGCACAGTCTAGCCAAGTGTGCCACAGATAAGCGTGTAATTATAGAATTGTAGATAAAGTTTTAAAAGGAAATAAAAAAGGAAGAAGTACTAAATTTGGCTTGGATATGAGAAAGGACTTCACCCATAAGGGGTAATTTCTTACATTTTGTTGTTTAGAATGGGTTTTCTATGTTTAAAAAAATAAAAACCTTTTTATTCATGTGTATTTTATACATAAACATACACATTGTACTCATCTGTGTCTACAGCTTCATGAATGATAACAAAGTACACCCTCCATGTGGTCACTTGATCAAGAAGCCACCACTAGGTCAAGAAATAGTTTTTAGGAGCTTTCCTGAGGCCCTGATGTGCCCCTTCCCATTCATAGCCCTCTCCCTCTTCACAAATGTAGCCACAGTCCTGTTTCTCTGTGTTGATGTATCTCTTTGTTGATATTCCCATGTTGTTCAGGCATTGTCTCTTGACCTCAGTGAGCATCTTTAGGACTGTTATTTCAAACTCTTTATCATGTAAATCACTTATCTCCATTTGATTAAGATCTGTTTCTGGAGTTTTATCTTTTTTTTTTTTTTCAACATATTTCTCTATTTCTTCATTTTCCTTGACTCTGTTGGTTTCTGTACATTAGATAAAATAGCCACCTCTCCTCGTCTGGATGGAGTGGACTCATTTAGGAGATAAACTGTCAGTCAGCCCAGCCCAAGCTTTTGGCTGTGTCAACTGAAATAAATGCACAGGCTAAAAGTTGAGACTTACGTTTTATTTGGCGGACATTTCTGAGGACTCGAACCCCTTCGAGCCCAGAATGACAGCCTCTCAGATCGCTCTGAGGGACTGCTCCGAAGCAGTAGGGGAGGAGCCAAGATATATAGAAGTTTTACAACAAAAACCAGGTAGTTGGAACATTAAAAGATTACTTGTTAACTAAAGAAAACCAGGCATCTCAGGTTAAAGAATTTAGTGCTCTCAGAGAGCTCTGAGAAACTGCGCTGAAGAGGTAAAGAAGGAGTCGGAATATATATGACCTTTTTCCTGGGTAAACATGTAGTCAGTCATAGAAAGGCTATTGCTAATCACAAAGAACAGACATCTCAAGTTAATTCTTTTAGTGCTCTTCTGTTTATGGGGAGATGCAAAAATCTGGGGTCATTTGAAATTTTTCCTTAGATATCCATCTTAAAAATCTAGGGCCAGTATCCTGTTTTTAACCATTCTGAGTTCCCCTCAGGGCATGAAGTTTAACCGCACCAAATAATATTTAAGATTATCCGCTAATAACAGGAGTTCTCAGACCCAGGAAACACTCACCCAAATTTGTCTGGACTCTCTGAGAAGGCAAATGGGAACAAGGAGGGTTCTGCTTTTACCAAAGCTCTGCTTCCTCTTAGAGTAAGGACCTAAGAGGGAAGTGTGCTCTGGGACCCTTCGTTGGTCGCCAAAACCATCAACTTAAAAAAAATTAAAAAAAAAAAAAAAAAAAACCCACAATGTAAAAGTTGAGAATTTTGTTTTATTGGAGGTAACTGAGCACTGTAGCCCAGAAGACAGCCTCTTAGGTAGCTCTGAGGAACTGTTCCAAAGAGGTAAGGGAGGAACCAGCATATATAGGCATTTTTACTTAAAAAAAAAAAAAAGTGCAGTCAAACATGAATAGGTTACTGCTAATCACAAAAATCTGACATCTCACGTTAATGCTTTTAGTGCTTTTCTGTGAATGGGAAGATGGAAGAACCTGAGCTCATTTAAATTGTTCCTTTGATACTCATCTTAACTATCCTGTTTTTCGCCATCCTGAATTCCCCTCAGCATGCACCACTGAGGGGCAGCTGCAGTGGCTGATGGCTTGATATCAGGCAACATTTGTCATTTACTGAGGCGGTAGGTGACATTCTTTGTCCACAACAGGCGACAGTGAGATGCAGGCTGATGGGAGCCAGATCCCCAGGCAGCAGCTGGGAGAGTACGTAGCCAGGGCCCTGCTGGGGGGAAACGGGGGAGCTGGTCTTTGGGGCCTGATTTGTGTTCGTGTGTGCTGCGTCTGGGTGCATAAATGTGCAGCTGACTCCTGAGCCTGTTAATGACTGCTGCTGTGTTTGCTGCAGTCCTGTGGGATTTCTGAATGCAAGCACCTTTGGCTATCAGAGCCACGTGGTCCAGGGCCCATCTCTTGGGTGGCACCATGAAAGCTGGGGTACCTCCAGGAAGATACTGGCAACGTGGAGCAGGCTAAAAGGCCAGCAGAGGTGTCCGCAGGCTCTCCTGTTGTCCCCAGTGGGCCACAGTTAGATCCTAGAGGTGCGCTAAGTGCCCTCAGGCGGCAGCTTTTAAAGTGTGCAAATAGTACTCTTTCAGGAAAGACTGAAATGGATGTTCCTGTTGACTCCCTCCAGGCTGAGCCCTGGAGGCAGAGCCAGGTAACTCTTGTTGCTTTGTTTGCTGCTGTCCCCTTGGACTCTTTACATACAAGCCCCGATGGCTGTCAGAGCCAGGCCGTCCTAGGGGTCTGTCCCTTGGGCCACAGCCACAGCCCCAGGAGCAGCAGATGTGTGTACAAGCTGCCAGGGAGATACTGGCAGTTTGTGCTGGACTCAAGTGAGAAGCTGAAGGCGGTGTTTGCTGGCTTCTCTGGTCCAGGGAGGAAAGATGTTAGTCTGTCAGCCCCTAGATGGGTGTTAAATTAGAAACCTGAGCCTCAGGCAACAACTTTAAAGTATGCAAATAGGCCCCTTTCAGGAAAAAATTCCATGGAAGATGGGAGTTTTTTGCCAGCTCACTCTGTTGAGTCCTGGGGGCTCGCCACCAGCCCCTTAGGAGCTGTGTCTTTGTTTGCTATAGTCTTATGGTTATTGTGAGAGCAAGCCCCCTCCCCATTGGCTTTCAGAGCTAGGTATTTTGGGCCCTCTCCTTCTAGGGGGAATTGTAAAAGTTGGGGCACTCGATGTGGGGTCCAAACCCTTCACTCCTTGGGAAGAAGCTGGGAGTCGGAAGTTCTTTCCCAATTGTGTAGTACTGTGTCCAGGGTCAAGTTTATGGGGAAAATGTGTCTCAGCCTTTCCTACCCATTTTGATGCGAGTCAGATGGGTATTTCCTCCTGTGTTTATAGGAGTCCTTCAGCTAGCGTCTGGATTTCTTTCAAAGGGAATTGCTCCATCGGAAACCTGTAGATGTGGTGTGTTCAGGGAAGGACATGAGTTCAGGAGACTCTCATGTTGCCCTCTTGGACCAGAACTCCCATAATATTTTGTATATTTCCTTCACTTTATGTAAAGTGTTCATCTGGTTCTGGTATCAAGGCTCTGCCAAGCTCATAAAATAAATTGGGAAGTGTTTCCTATTTTTCTATATTTTGGAGCGGTTTTTATGAAATCAGTATTATTTATTCCTTGCATTTTAGAAAAAAAAATCACCAGGGAAGCCACATGGTCCCTGAATTTTTTTGTGGGAATGTTTTAAATGATGAGTTCAATTGTTTTGATGGACATATGGCTATTCAGATTTCATATGCAAGTAACAGGTTTATTTTTATAAGAATGTGTCTGTTATCATCTAAGTGTTTAATTTTATTGATATAAAGTTGCTCATAATATCTTCCACAGATATTTTTGCCAGTTAAATCTTTAATGATATTTCTTTAATTCTTTTTGTTGTTGTTGTTATTGTGTGAAGGAAAAGCCAGGCTGGGCTAACAAGATAACTCATAAATCTAAGTGTAATAAGTGACAGTTTACTGATCTAAGTTCTGCTGGGCCACCTCGTAAATCTGAAGTTTAGTGTCAGTTTACTGGGCTAACAAGCTAACTCGTAAATCCAAGCTCAACAAGTGTCAGTAACGTGATCTGTTCCTAATAGTTAAGTTCCAGTGTACTGATTCCTTGGTTTTGCTGTTCAAGCCTTATTGGCTGATAGCCCCAAGCTTGTAATTAACCCTATAAAACCCCATGCACATGTCTTGGAGGTGCTCAGAGCTTTGGAGCAGAAGCCCCTCTGAGCCCGCTGGCATAATAAATCTGAGTACTCCAACCCTCTGAGTGGTGCTTGTTTCTTGCTGGCCTGTCATTTCCGTAACAAGTGGTTTTTAGAGTCTTTATGTTATTGGGTTTTTTTTCCTCATGATTAGCATTTCCAGGGATATAAGTTTTGTTAGTTTTTTCCAAGTGCCACTTTTTGGACTTTAATCTACTGTACACGTTTTAAAATTTTGTTAATGTTTTTCAACTTACGATCTTTGGGTTTCGTCTCCTATTTTCTTATTCCCTTGAGAAAGCTGCCTGGATAATGGATTTTTAGCATTTCTTTTTTCTAGTGTGTGCACTTAGGGCCTCTAATCGTGGCTTTAGTTGTATCCCACAAATTTTGATGTGCTGAAGTCCTTATCATTCAGTTCAAAATACCTTCTAAACATCCAATGTGGTCTCTTCCTGGCCCATGGGTTATTTAGTAGCTTATTGCTTAGTTTGCAGATTCGGGGATATCTTTTCTCGTTATCTTCCTGTTATTTATTTCTAGTTTATACTTATGATCTGAGAGCATCTTCTCTATGATTTAAATCCTTTGCAATTTGTTGAGACTTGCATTATGGTCAGCATATGGTCTATTTTTGGTGAAATGTTCCACATGCACATGAAATCCCATGCAAGATTAAGAGTATGTGATCAAATACTCTTGTTCATCAATTAATTAGATTAGTGCTTTCTCCCTTTCCCCTTTAGCATGATTATATTACTTACTTCAAATACAGTTGGGTTCATTTGTTTTCAGCTTGCTCTTACAGGTTTTCCTCCTTCCCATTCTTGTCAATTTAATATTGCAACATGTAGAACGTAAAGCTACTTCTAAAAAATCAAACTGTGCAAAAAGGTTTACTCAGAAAAGTGTTACTTCCTCCTATATCCCTTCTACCTATCCCCGTGTAGTAACCAACATTATTTTTGTAACTTACTCTTCCTGGTTTTTTTTTTTTAAAAGATAAATAGATGTACATGTGTTCTCTTATCTCTTCTTCTTTCTTTTATACAAGGTAGCATGTAAGCTCTTTCATAATTTGCCTTTTTCATTTAATTTAACAATATCTCCCAGAGATCACGTCACATCAGTTTATAGAGCTCTTCCTCATTCTTTATTTACAGCTTCATAGTACTCTATTGAGCATAGGGGCCATATATTGAAGCAATCGCCTATGCTTAGACATTTAGGTAGTTCCCTAAAAATAATACTGTAGTCAATAGCTTTTTGCATATGTATTTTTGTCCTTTAGTGGGGCATATCTTCAGGATAAATTCCTAGGAGTGACTGAAGAAATTCCTAGAAGCTACATTGAAGGATAGATACATATGTCGTCTTATTAGCTGGTGCCAAATTCCCCTCAATAAGGGTTTTGCGTTCCTACCATTTTGCATTCCTACCAGCAATGTAGGAATGTCTGTTTTACCACAGCCATGGAAACAAAGTGTATTGTCATGCTTTTGAGTTTTTACCAGTACAATGAGTGAGATGTAGTATTTCAGTGAACGTTAACCTTGTATTTATCTTAATATGAGTAAAGGAGTGAAGCTGAATACATTTTCCTATGTTCAAGGAACATATCTTTTTGTAATGCCTCTTCATGTCTTTTATCTGTTTTTCTATAGAATTGTTAGTATTTATGTTTTTCTTCAAGTGTTGAAGGTCTTTTTGTATATTAGAGATACCAGCCTTTTTCTGTGATACACACGACACTTTCTCTTAGTCTGTCATTCATATTTTTGCTTTGCTTATGGTGTTTTGTTTATTGCCTTATATAGTCAGTGTATCATTCCTTTATTACATCTGGATTTTTTAGTCATAATTAAAAATATTTCCCTAAATCCAGACAGTAGAGGAATCCATGCACACTTTCTTCCAGTACTGATAGTTTTATTTTCTACATTTATACTTCTGATCAAATTAGAGGTTTTCTTCTTGTATATGACATTTTTTTCCTGGACCCCTGCTGACCCCCCACCCCATACACACACACATAGCTCTTCCTATTTACTTTTTTTATACTTATCCTTGTATATGTATTTTTTCTTTAATAGCTTTATTGAGGTATAATTGACAAATTATAAGATGTTTAAAGTGTACATTGTGATGATTTGATGTATATGAGTATTTACTTTTCATGTGAACTTTAGTCTCAGTATATCTAGCTTGATGATAAAGCCTGTCAACATTTTTGTTGGGTTCCATTAAATATACAAATTAACATAGTGAAAATGAGAGCGTGATTATGTTGAGGCTTCCTAAACAAGAACGAGGATTATTCTCCCTCTGTCTCGTATCTACTTTTATGTCTTTGGGGAATATTTCTAGTTTTCTTCATAAAAGTTTTTGTCATTTCTAGTTAAGCTGGATCCTAATGCGTTTTCTGTCTTTTTTCGTTGCTGTCATAAATAAGATTTTCTTACTCATTCTGTCTTTCAACTGACTATTATTTATGTACATGAATGCTACTGAGTTTTGTTATATTTTTCATGAAGCAGTATGGTTTTTAGCTTTATATAAGATATCTTTTGCCCTCATTTTATGCTTTGGGCTTGAATTCTACTTTGGTATGAGGATTTCAATTCCTTCTTTCTTACTGTTTTCATTTGCCTCTGGTAAATCTGTGCATTTCTTTATTTTTAGCCTTGAATCCTTGCATTTGAGCTATGTCTCTTACATACAACATTGAGTTTAGATTTTCATTATGGAGAGATTTGAGCATCACTTTATTTTAATAGAGGAGTTAAGCTCATTCATGTTTATCCATATGACATGTTTGGTGCCAAGTCTGTCATTTTGCGTTGTAATTTCTGTGAGCTTCATATTTACTTTATTTCTTTCTCAATTCAGCACGTCGTCTTTGCCATTTTTCCCCTGTGGCTATTTAAGAAGTTTTGTGTTCCCATTGTAGTGTTTAGCTTGGTATTTATAGTCTCCTTGATTCATTCCCTTTTGTCTTATTTATTTAACCCTTTACTCTCTCAGAACTCTCAGTGGCTCCCCCATCTCAGAATGAAGTCCAGTATCCTTGCTACAGCCCATGAGACCTGTTTTTTTGACTATTCAAGTATCTGACTCTGAAGTTTTTACTTAGGACTCTACTCACTCAGTGAACTGCCGCCTCATGACTTGCTCGGTCTTCCTCGAATATGTTCCCATCTCAAGGCCTCTGCAGTTGGGTTTTCTCTATAAACCATGAATGTCCTTCCCCCACATTTTGTACTACGTACTCTCTCACTTCACTCAAGTCTGGAATCAAATTTTATCTCATCATCAAAAGAATCACTGACCCCCATATTTCAAAGATCACTGATACATCCATCGCTAGGTCCTGATCCTACACAGTTTTTCTTCAAGTCATGTGCCACCACTTGCCATTGTTAATACAAGTCACACATACTGAAGGCCAAAGAAAATATCTGAATGGTCTCTTTAACCAAAGAACCTATTTACCATGGCATCTTGGCATATTAAAATGCTGTGCAGCTCAAATTCTAAAACTTGAAACCCTGGGTTGAGGATATTGAGCATCTCAGATAGATGGCAGCACTGGTAAGGTATTTGGCACTGAAGACACAAATGGCTTGACAACCAGATCACAGCCCAGCCTCTAGGCTGTTTCCACATCACAATTCAGAAGTTTCACCCACATCTTGTTTTGATGGCATATGTGAGCCCGCTTTCCGACATTCCCGAGACCTCTCTAATTGGAATCTAGGGGAAGGGTCCATCCTGAGCCCATGAGTGAAACCATACAATGTGAAAACCCCAGAGCGGAAGCCCATTGCCAGCTGCCCCGTGCAATCTTCCAAATTCATGCTACACAGAGCAGAGAAGAGCAGCATCGTGAATTGATGAGCTGGAGCGTAGTAACCCAGGGCTTCCCCGTGTGTGCCAGATGAGAAGGCAGTTGGAGCGGGCTTCTAAGTACCAGTATCATCTTGCTATTCTGGCAAAAGTTTGTGAGTGAGGGACAGCTCCGTCCCAAATGGTGCCTGCAGTCTCTGGCTGCACTGCAGGGTCCTGGAAGTGATGACCTCGCTCAGACTTAGATGAGATCAGGACTACCTTTATAAACAGTAGTGGTGATTGTGTATTGGTGAGCTAAAGATAAGTGCAGGAACGTCTCCAGGGCAAGGATGGGATGGAGAACAGATCATTGGGAAATAATTTTTAAAATGGTTCTCCAGGGCTAAGGGATAAACCAGATGGTTATTATATTGGAAAAATGGGGGAGAACAAATTAGAGCTATTTACATTTCTGCTCTAAAGGCAAAGCCTGTATTTTCTGTAGGATGGCTTCTTTGCTAAGGGCTATTAACTTGAGAGCGGAGAAGTACCACCAAATGACATTTTAATGGCCAGCATAAAAAATGTGTTACTTGGCTGTGATTTCACTGGAAAAAATATATCTTGATAAAGAAACCTTGATCATATTTTCGAAGCTCTGTTAGGTCCTTCTCATGAAACAAAACAGCAGCAACATTTTAGGAAAAGAAACATTAGCATGGATTTCCCTGTCAGAAACTACTCAATTCAGCAAATGGTGAGCAAGCCCTTGCTGTGTTCATGACACTGTACTAGGTACTAAGGGAATATAAAGAGGAATAAAATATATCCCTTGACCTCAAAGGATCTGTAATTTTGTGAAGAAAATTCCAACAGCTAAATTTTCTTTATTGTATGATAAGAGATGTTAACAATATACAAATGACCTGCCTCACCCACATTTAGAGTAGCTGATTTTTTTCTTTTTCACACCTGCTTCAAAAGGACCTTTCTGGTTGAAGAAAGAAACCCACCCCCAAGTTATTTCTTAGACAGACAAACAACTTAGCAACGTTAGACCTATGTAATCAGCAGTGATGAGAAAACAAGATGGACTGACTGATGAGGTGGAAAGACTTCCGATTGCCTGGATGTGTGATAAGACAGGGAATTCATATGCCTAGAAGCCGAACAGTGATTTTTTTCCCAAAGGGTTGTTATACTTAAAAACTCTTAATAAAAAGAAAATTGAGACATTAAAGAAGACATTTTCAGCTTAGCAAGGGGATATTTGATAACTCCAGGAAGGGACTCTATTGACAGAACCTCATAGTTCAGGGGAAATCTGCAAGAATTAACAGCATTATGGAATACAAAGGAGGAGGAAGAAATGATGGGTAGAGGTGGAGCATGAGGAAGGAGCCTTGGAGGAGGTGGCATTTATTTTTGGCTTGAAGGTTACGGATGGGCCAAGACCATGGGCAAGAAGGACTGAGTCAGAGGAACCAGAGGGAGCAAACACATGAAGCCTTGAGTTTGCTAGAAATCTTGCGGGGGGTGTGGGGGGGTGTGGATAACTAGTCCGTTGAGTTGCTAACTAAGGAAGCAGGGGTAGTTTGCAGCTAGTTCACTGAGGGTGTTCATTTGAACTGTATTTAATAAGCAGTGGAGGAAATGTAGGATATTAAAAAAAAAATGCAGTGAAATCGGGGCTTTAGAAAGAGGACTTTGAAGACGGAGCAACGCGGAGGACAAGTAGGGTACATGGGACGGTAGTTTCAACCAGAAGCGAGAAGCACAAGGACTCTGTCTCAGGTGGTTCTCTGCGAGTAACTAGCACGTTACCGAGCCCATGGCAGGCCTTCCGTAAATACTTCACTCAGCCAGCACTTGATGGTAGCAGGTCTACCTCATACAAGCATCTCCGGAGGCTAGAGAAACGGAGAGCCATTCCGCTGTTTCCAAGAAACTTAAAATCTTTATTGCTGAGTCATGAATTGACAGGGTTTTGAGGGTTATCTGAGGTTCAGTTGTCTTTTTTGAAATCTTTTGCAGTCAGGACCAAACTTCAAGAATTAGTCACACAAAAGATTATAAGTTGCATAAAACAAACAAACTTGGCTCTCTGTTACATTTCCATATTGCTCCATTGTTTTTTTTTTTTTTTCTGTTGTTCCACTGAGATTAAAATGATGTCTAGGAAACCAGAAATATCAGATCTAACTACAAGGGTCAATCAGGAACCCTAGGAAAGACCTGTTTTGGGGGGCAGGGGCATATATTTCCAATGCATGAAGAAAAATCCCTACCTTGAAACCAAAACCCTAAACCAATGTCCAGCTTCCTTTTTAGACATGATCCAAACATGCACAATGTGGGTGATAGCTGCTTGACAGACAGGACTTAGGAATCGGGAAGAGGGAAAGACATTTTTGGTTAAAAATGTAATGGTAATATTTATCATCATAGTGCTGAGTGTGCCCCGAGCTTGCCTTCATCCTTAATCCCCGAGGAGAGAAATAAACTGGACTCAAGCCAGTGGGTCTAGATCCAAATCTACCACACGAGCTTGTTCCTGATGCAGGTAGGAGGTCCCAGGGAACAGCAGGCTCTATCAGACTTTGGGCAGCAGGGAGAGGGGACCATATGCTCCTCTCGCCACTTCTGCTTGTCATTTTCCACTCCCCTTGCCCCTGCAGGTGACTGACAAGCAGAAGTTTAACATTCCTTCCAACAAAAAGCCACCACCGGCAGTACCTCTCAGCTTGTTTTTCAACAAGCACACAGTCTGTTTCTGAGCCACTGTTGGGAATTAGAATTGACAAGTCAACCCAATCATTTTACTCCCCTCTCTCCCCATCACCGTTTTTCTTGGCCACAGCTTAATCCAGGGTGTAAGAAACAGGACTCTTGCTGAGGAATTCTCTCTCCCTCAGCTCTATAACTTCTCTTCTGGATATCCTCCCACTGAGCATGTGTTCAGAGGGACTTCTCACCTCATCAGTAATCTGTATCTCAGCTGTCACTTCTTTTTAAGGAACACCTTGATTTTTTAGTTTCTAGAGAACACACAAAATAAAATCGTACAAGGCAGTGAGAGGCAGCCACAAATTCTGGTCAAGGATACACTGAGATACATACAGGCTAATCTTCTGGCTGTTACCTTTTCCAGAAAGAACTGAGGATGCTTCGGTCTTAGAGGTCCTCAGTCCTCTTCATCCTCAAGGAAAGATTTATCATCGTAACTAATCCCTGTGTGGGCTAGAGAGCATGTGTAAAAAATTCCAAAGTGAATACCACAAGGCTCCTGACCGAAGAGTTTCTCTGCTTGATGAGAATTTATGTTGTAAACTTGGAAGAGGCACCATCACTTAAGCCCCCTGATTAAGATTTTATTTCATTAAATTTTAAGCATGGTTCACCATATTGACAACACCTCTCTGCATTTTTCAGTTTCATCCATGTTTATCTCCACCAATAGCATCTTATAAAGAGTGTTGCCCTGAAAAGGCAACATCCTTTTGTACAGATTGATTAAGTACGTCTTTTAGAAATGAACACATATATATAGGTTTCTGCCACGTCCAGCCTAAGACTGAACTTGACCATCCTGGACAGCATGCTCGTTACTCTATAACAGCATTATGTCCATGACAGCATAAGAATATACTGTTGCTTCTTGAAAAGTTGCAAGTGAAAAAGTCTTTTCTCAGAGAAGACAGTGTGTCTCCCTCCCCCTGAGGGATAACTGTTTATCCTGGAATCACACTGCTGGGGTTGAGAAGTCCACCTCCTACACACAGGCTTTTGGAAACACTGTTGGGATGGTCACTACTTAATGACCATCTGGAGACCCTGATTGTACAACTGCCTCCAAATACGGTAGAACAATTATGGCCGATAAACCTCAGGATGTGCATGGACTTACATCAAAGTTTTTCCATAGAGTTGAGCTTTCCCTGTAGAGTGTTTGAATTATACTTTAGCTATTTCACATGGAAAAATTCAGAAAGTTTGTTTTTAAAATCTTTTTAAAAATTGTAAAGGACATCTTCTTATTGCCAAAATGTTATGTTACAAAGTCATACAATGTAAAATATGGGTCCTTTTTTATAGTCTTCATTTTTTTGTTGTTAAAATTCATCATCTCTGTGAATTGTCCACTTTCCTCCACTAGATCCTGTAATGTATTTATCACAGTTAAAGTCTTTGTCTTCTAGTTCCAGCATCTGAACTGTGTCTGTTGACTACTTTGTCTCTTCATTGTTGATTATCTTTTCCTTCTTTGCCCGTTTCATTATTTTTGGTTGTATGTTGGACATTGTGCATAAAAGGAACCATAGCATGAAACAAATGTTAACTCCTTGAAAAGATCATGACCCTTTCTCTTATGACTGATGATGTGGAAAATTGAGTCAGTTGGATCACCTAATCTATAATTGAGCTGACTCTGAGATCTGTTGCAGCCTTAGTTAAATTCAGTCCACCACTGACTTCAACAGATTCGAGGGCAGGATCCACACTGTGCCTTCATCAGGGCTTAGGATCTTATTACTAGTGAGAATCTTGAGATTTCTCTGTAAGTGTCAGCTCTCCAAATCGTGGGAGATCTCTCTCTTCTTTATGACAGAAGCTATCGGTCTTCTAGGATTTTGTGCTTTGTGAAATTTCCTTACCATACTATGCCACCAGACTGTCACCTGCCGTGTGGAAGACTGATGCCTTAAAAAAAAATGGATGTCTTACACACTTGATGGAGCCCCATGCTCCTTAAGGATGGTCTCTATCAGGTCTCCTGTCTTAGCACAGGTTTGGGCACTCTAACCCTGTGCACTTGATAAAGATGCTGTGGGAAAGATGTGCAGGTGAGAGAGTCCTTGCTTTGATTTGGATTTGCTCAGGGTTCTCATTTGTCACGCCAGTCCGTACCCGGCTGTGAAAAGATCGTTAGGAACTGGGCTCGTTCCTCTTTACCCCCATCTATGGCAGGCTGGCTTCTTTTTCTGCCACACCTTCAGGAATGAAAGGACTTGTGGCATTGTTCTCTCGCAGGAATTGCTAATCCCCTTCTGCTGATTTCATTTAGATTTCTTTGTGTCCTCAGTGTTCCAATGACTTTTTTTTAGAAGTATGATTCTTGTGGCCTATCTAGTTTTATCTTATTGTCAGGGCAGGAGCAGCAGTCTCTTACAGCATTCTCTATTCTATGTGGAAGCAAAAGTCACACATTAAAAAATTGAAAGTCGTCTTTCTTGCTCCCCAGATGCATCCATATGTGTGTGCCTACACATACACAACTTTCATTCATTCATCCATTCATTCATTTCTCTATGTGCATGTATATTTGACTTTTAAAATAAATATTTAGCCTGCCATGCATTCTTTCTACAGCTTTCTCTTTTTTTCCAACTACGTATTGTATGCACATTTCCCTGCCGATACAGGTAGAGTTACCACATTCTTTTGAACACTTGTGCAGTATTTCATCGTATTAGCTGAACCATCATTTATCCAAGCAATTTCTTACTGATGGCCATTTAGTCATAAAGTGTTTTAATATTATGAATAATGTAAATTCATAAACAGTTGTACAAAAGGCATGCAGAGTCTTATGAGTATTTCTGAGGTTGAATTCCTAAAACAAAGGCAGCTAGTTTGAAGGTGTTTACTTCTTCTAAAAGATGGCATTGAGCACCATCTAATTTTTCCAAATAGCTCTGTGACATCAGTATGACGATTATCACTGTACTGCAGAGATTCCCCAATCACTTGTTGACAAGCATTGGACTCTTTGACCAAGAGTCCATGCTTGCATAAAGGCCTGAGACCAGAATAACCCAAAGTAGGTTCTGTGGAACACTAGTGCCATGACTGTTTCATAAAAGGGAGTTCTGTGGCCTAGTTAGATTGGGAAGCCCAGTTACACTCTGTTCACACACCCTTCTCTCTTAGAAATTCAGAATATAGTTCAATATACTGAAGACTCTGTGAAGCCATGAAGAATGATTCTGTTGAACTTGATTTAACCCAGTGTTTTCCTCACCTACTGATCCAATAACTCTCCATGCCTGTTAGATGTTGACATCATCTAGAAAGAAGACAGAGTGGGAAATGCTGCTCTAAATAATTTGGTTCCTTTAAAAATAAATCCAAATGTTCCTCTTTCTTCTGTCTCTTCCCTTGTGATGGACTTTCAGCACTTCTCACAAGTTACCCTTTTCTCCTAATCTCTGAATCTCCTAGTCCAGAAAGACGACTCCTCCTTAGAGATGAGGAAACTTCATACTTGTTAGAACGGTTGCTCAAATAAAAATAAGCAGACTTTAAACGGAGGAGGCCTGATGAGCTCTCCCATGGGTCAATGAGGAGAACTTTCATGCCTGAGTTTGGCCTTTCCAGAACTCTTTTTTTCCCCCAAGATTCTTATCTGTTACTCTCCCTCAAGTGAAATGTAATGTATTTAGCTATCCCCTGAAGTCCCGATATAGGGAACTCTCTTGCTTACTGAAGGCTTAGGCAGGGTGAATGTATCCAACAGAAGAGGAAAAGGAGGAAAATCTGGTAATCTTATTCACAATAAGGTATTGGAAGAGAGCTATGCAGTTAAACAAGAGACACCACGTGCTAGGTAGTCACCATCATCTGTGAGCTTACTCTCTGCCAGCCATGGTGCTGAGAAGTTTGTACCTGAATCACCTTATTGACGTCACTTAACCATAGGCTAAGAAAATACTATTGTTATCTGCAGTGAGCAGATACAGAACCTTGGGCCCAGCGAAAGTAAGAAAAAGTCACAAAGCAAATGAAAAAATAAGTGGCAAAACTGAGAGTTAGACTAAGTTTGCCCAATTTCACAGTCTGTCTTCAAGCATTACACTATTCTGTCTGCTGTGAGCGTGGGGGGGGGGGGGGCGACAGAGGCACAGAGGAGAGAGACAGAGAATGGGAGTGACACTAGCCAAAGCTGCTGTTCTGATAGGTCCGATGAACTAGAATGAGAGCCAGAGATTGAAGGCCAGGCCAAGTGGGGGGAAAATGTCCCCTTGTCAGCTGTCCCATTCTATCCACTGCCCTCATTTCTCCTCTGGCGTTTCCATTGACATCAGTCATAGAATATGCAACAGAAATCCGCACTGCAGATAAAGGCTCTATAGAGCATCTCTGAGCTAAGGAAAAAACCCAGGCCAGAGAGTTTCGTACATAGAAATTTGGCTCAGTTCTTCACGAGTTTGGATGACGTGAAGTCAACACTGTTTTCTCTACTGATAACCAATCGACGTAAGGACAAAAGAAAGCTCAGCTTAATCTGCAGCTGGAATCACTGTTGAGAAAGCGAAGAACAGGTTTTCAAAGCTCAAAATCCTTAGGTCTATTTAGTCTAGTGTCCTTATTACAATTTGTCACATGCCCCAAAAAAACCCATATTTATTCAGCGAACATGTACTGAGCACTTCACTTCCCAGGCATCATGTCATTGGTCACAGTGCACGCGCCCACACACACACGCTCACACACGCGCACACACAGAGTGATTTGAAAAAATTAAGGTATGAATTGCTTGAATGCATCTGGGAAGATTATAGAAAAAGATGGAAGAAAATATGAAAATGTATGCTACTAACTTTTGAGATGCAAATAAACATTAGCAGGAAATAATTTAAATGGCATCAGTGAAATAAAATTTTACATTAGAAATGTCATCTTGATCTAGCAACTCTTTGATGAGCAAGCCTTACAGGTTTGGTCTGTGCTGGATTTTGGTAATGTGTGTGGGGGCAGGGGTGGGGGTGCAAAGGACAGTTTTTGACCCCAGAAGAGAGCCATAAAAAAGATAACCACAAAACTTATTAAAGGATATAATAGTGGCACAAATGAAGAAAAAAAAAAAGTGAAGAAGAGTCCTAAAGAATTGACCTTTATGAAAATGCACAAAGCTAGTTGACATGTTATATTTAGTCTCTGGAAATGTTAGCAAAAGTTGGGGAGATTACAGGCAAATATCCCATCCTACCGAAGAGGAAACAAGGCACAGAGGAAGAAGAGGCTTGCCCAAAGCTAGCAGTCAGCAGAATGGGCCAGGAAGACCCTGGACACCCAGGCTAGTGCTGTGTCACATGTGTTGAGAACCCTTTGTTAAAGATACTCAGAGAAGATGTGCAACCTTTTCTGGCACACTTCCCACCTGGGGAGCAGCCGTAGCTACTGATTTTCTACTCTGGGAGCTTCCTGGATTGGGATGAGCATTTGTGAGCATGCCCGAGTACTTGCCAGAAACCAAAGGAAAGTGCAAACAGTTTGAAATAAACATTTTCATTACGAAAAGTGACAGGGGGTACTTTTCTGCAAACTACTTTACATTAGAACCACCTGCAAAGTGGGAACATGCCGATGTTTACTAAACATCCTCCCCCCGTGGCAAAACTGGGATGAAAATATAAAAACTGCTGTATTTCTGCTCAGAGGTTTGTTGAAGTACCTCTTGTTTGTGCTGGATGTATTTCTAGGCCACTAAGAGCTACTCTCTTTTCCAGGAATTAGTTTAACCCTCTTTATTATTCATAAAATAATGAAAACTGAAAACCAATATTGAGTCTGAATCCCCTTTTGGTTTTATTCATTAGACTACAAGATACAGAGGCAAGAAGATTTTGTAGAAACTAGACAGGAATCTCATTAAACAAGTTCATGAACTTCAACCCCAAAAGCCCTCTTACAGTTTATCTAAAAAGGTTCCTCAAAAGAAGAAAACATTCATTGCATTAAACATACTTTTAAGAGAACTAGTTATAATAATAACAGTAAAAATGATGCCAGTACCTTAGATATCGAATCGTGGTAAATTTTTTTTTAAATCGCGGTAAATTAGATCAGTTTTTAGAACATTTTAAAGCCATTAAAAGCACTAATTGATAGCTGTATCGTTTCATGAAAATTTATTTAACATAATGTTTTTCTGACATGATGACTGATAGGCTAAAAATCTTAGAAGATAATGTAACTACATAAGTGTGAAAGTCACCTAGAAGTGAAAATAGAACAAATATCCTTCTAAGTGCTAAGCACTCAAGAAGGTACAGAAAATCCTAAGGGGTCAGAAAAAGAGACTCATGAGTTTCCTTCTGATCATTCTGAGTGCCCGAAGTGAGTTTTGGGGATGGCAGACAGGACTGCTGCTCTCTCTAACTTAAGAACTTGATTTTTAATGTGCAGGAGCCAAAAATCATGACTCTCAACTATTTGAGGAATTTTGCAGTAAGCTGTCTATATAAAACCAGAAATTTCAAAGGACAATAACTTCAGTGAAAAACCAGAAGAAAAAAAATCTGCCCATTAACAAAGGGACATTAGAAGCTTGTGTACCATGTCCCAAGTCCAAGGAAGGAAACGTATAAAGAAATCTCCCCTGAAAATTAATAATGAATCTTTCTTCACTTACGCCTGGAGTTTGATTTTTATACCATCTGCGTGGTCCAGGAAATGTTAGTCTGTACGCACATACACAAATGGTCTAGGGTTCTTTTGGTTCTGGTCGTGATGGAGGACTGAACTACATGTGCCTGTCTCCATGAATGATTAGAAAACAGGGCAGAATATATGCAATAATTCTTTTCAAACCATGAACCCAAGACAGCACAGGTCCCTAAGAGAAGGGGGAAAAAAGAGATCAGGTTTTGATTGCCCTGACTCCTGCTTGTTGGCACTTTCCAGACCACAGCTCAGGGAGAGGAAACCCAAGCAGAGCACAAGAAATTCAATGATTGGAAAAGCCTGAAATAGGGGTGCAGAAAGGCTAAGGTGAAAGGAATTTGTGAGCCAGGTACCAGAGAAGAGGAAACTCTAAAGAGAGAAAGTTCCAGAAATTTGCATAGGAGTCCCTTTGATTCTGTTGCTGACTATGATCATGCACGTGTGCAGGATGAAACTACATGAGACCAACCAAAGAAAACCTTGGGAGCTGTAAGCTGGTCAATTCACAGATTTCATACAGGGCTAGGAGATAGTTGAGTTCTGAAAAGCTAGAGTGGAGAGTCAACACTGACCCTGAGGTCACTCAGCAGCAACCCGGTAAGACCGCACCTCACACACATTAGTGGTGGGATAAATTAGCACTAGAGCAAAAGTTACTTTAGACTAACTCTAAATCTCAGAAAAAGATGCAAAATATGTATATTACTTGCAAAGAGGTAACCATTAAACTGACAGATTTCTCATTGCAAAACTAGAAGACAAAAGAAAATGGTGCTTCAGAAAAACAAACTTTTAAATTGAAAATATGTATTTAGCTAGGGTAGTATTTAAGAGCGAGAACCAAATAAAGATGTTTTCAGACAAAGACTAAAAGAACTACTGAGAGACTCCACTAAAACAATTAATAAAGAGATTAAGCCAGGAGGGAAAAACAAGAATGAAAAAAAATGCTGAGCAAAAAATGTTTAAACATTTGGAGAAATATAAACAGACAGTGACTGCATGAGAGAACAACAATACTATCTGATTTAGGAGAAAGAAAAATAAAGGTAGGATTAAATTCTGGATAACAACCGGTAAGTCAGACAGGAGTGGAGGGAGGCCACGGACATGAGCAGAGTTACAGAATTCTGAGTTCCAGGGGGGAGGGAAGATAGCATTAATTTCAACTTTTTATGTGTACATGTTAAGTTTTTAAGGATAATCAGTAAAAAAGATAAAAATACACTGAATGACTTCCAAATCAGTAGAAGATAGAAAATACAGAAAATGTTTAACCAAGAAGTACTGAATGAGATGGCAAGATGAAAGTATGTCAAAATATAAGTTAAAATACAAGTTAAACTTGCGTATCAAGACAGAGATTGGCAAATGGGATTAAAATTGCACAAATCAATCTGAGGCTCTTTTAAAAATTAAGGACACAAAATGAAAGTAGGATTATGAAGAGATTCTGACCAAAAGAACATTGGCACAGCAAGGTCAAAATCACATGAAACAGACAATAAAGCAAAATTATGGTTGGAAATAAAGAGGCTCACAGCATCGGTAAGGTTGCAGTTCACCAGAAACTCTAAAACTTTCATATGCCTAAGGGCATAGCCTCATAATCTGTATACACTTATGGAATTATAAATCCACAACCTGGATGGGAGATCATTGCTTTCTGATAAATTTTTACGTACTTCAGCTGGAAATTAAATAACACGCAAAGATCTGAATACATTTATCAAGCTGGATGAAATGAACACACAGAGAATTCAGCACCCAAATTAGATCATAGATACTCTTCCTTTTAAGGGCACACAGTTATTTACAAAATTTTCCATGCACTAAACATGAAACAAAGCTCAATAAATCCTAAGAAATTAGTATCCTATTAAACAATTTAATTAGAAAAATTATTAAGCAATGACAAAAAATAACTTTAAATTTTTCGTGTTTGGAAATATAAACTAATAAACAGGTCAAAGAAGAAAGAATAATAGAAATTTTAAGTATTTAGAACTAAAAATAATGAAAATGCTACAGAGTATTGCAAACCTCATAAGAAGAAAAACTACTGTCTGAAATTTTCATATTATGAGAAAGCAGATATAATTAACAAGCTAACAGAGGAGCCAGTGCAATAGAAGGGAAAGAAGAAAAATTTAAACTAAGAAACTAGAAAAAAATAGAACAAAATGTCAATAGTTGGTACTTTGGAAAGACTTACAATAAACCCTAAATACTTCTGGCAAAGTTGATCACAAAAAGAAATAGAAGATACTGTGGAGGTTAAAAAGAGATACAGAATATTATTTACAACTTCAGGTCAATAATCGGGAAGGTTTTAGGTTATGTAATCAATTTCTTTAAAAATATAATTTATCAAACCTATTCAAGGAAAAAAAAGCTAAATGATCATTAAAAAGCCTAAAACACATGAAAAGACCTTAACCACTGAAGAAAACAGAATTCAGAGTTTAAAAATCAGTCTGTTTTCCCCATCCTCAATGCCTTCCACACATCCCAAATCAGTTTTTCAGTAAGTTTAATTATGTGTTCAAGGAACAGATACTGTCATTGTTAAACTGTTCTAGAGCGGAAAAGAACACTCCCTAATTCATATTTAAAGCTAAAAGGACCTTGAAGTCAAAATGAGACAAGTACAGGACGAAAGAAAAATTATTGGCCATCTCACAAATGAACATAGATGGCAAATCTGAAGGAAAATAATAAATTAAAACTGTCAGTGGGTCTTGAAAAGACATCTCTGAGGTTAAAAAAGCGAGTCACAGACTTGGAGAAGTATTTGAATTTCCTGTACCCAGCCAAGCATTTAGTATCTGGAGTCAATTAAGAAAGCTTGCAAATCAGCAACAGTAAGGGACGAGCTAACAGAAATGAAGGCAACCCCGTCCTATATGCAAGGCACTGAGGCGGGTACTGTTTTTAGCAAGGAAGGAAATAGATACAGTCACTGCCCCCAGGATGCTCACAGCCCAGTGGAGGGACAAGAAACAATCAACAGGAAACAAACAAGTCAAGTTGACTATTTCATTATGGATTGAATTATGTCCCCCTAAATTCATGTGTTGAAATCCTCACCCCCAGTCCCTCAAAATATGACCTTATTTGGAAATAGGATCATTGCAGATGTCACTAGCTAAGCTAGGGGTCATTAGGGTGGACCCTGATCCAGCATGACCGATGTCCTAATAAAAAGGGGAAACTTGGATACAGAGACAGGCACACAGGTAGAATGTTATGAAAAGATGAAGACAGAAATGAGGATGAATGTCGAAAAGCCAAAGAACTCCAAAGACCGTCAGCAAACCAGCAGAAAGCAGGGCAGAGGCGTGGAACAGATCCTCCCCCGACAGCCCTCAGGGGGAATCCACCCAGCCATCACCTCGATCTTGGACTTCTAGCCTTCAGGACTGTGAGACAATAAATTCTGCTGTTCAAGCTGCTCGATGACAACAGCCATGGCCAACTAATACACATTTCTTTAAAGGTAATAAATGAGGGAACGTATTAGAGAACAAAGGAAGATCTGCCTAGATAAATAATCAAGAAAAATCTTCCCGCGAACGTCTTATTTAAGTTGACACTGGAAGGGTAAGAAGGATGCAGGCAATGCTAAGAGTTTGGGGCAGAACTTCCCCGTGAGAGAAGGCGATGTGTCCAATCCAGCTAAGGTAGAGAATAGATTGTAACGCAGAAAAAGGGAGCATGATTGTGAGGGCCGTGGCAGGAATTGTTGATAGAATATAGGTTCTTGGGCCTTTTGAAGGATAAATGATGACCCCAAAGAGAACAAAGTCCAGTTTGTCCTCATGTTGGGAGGTCTCCAAAGCCACAGTCACCTTACAGGCTCCCCTGACAAACCCCATTCAGAGACAACATGCCATCCTCGGTTTTATCCCCAAAGGGAATGTGGTGAAATGGCCATTTCCGGGGATGTGAGTGTAATGAAATCACAGATTCCTTAGGATGCCTCAGGCCTCCATCCGCCTTCCCAAGTGTCTTTCCACCATCTCCTGATGGCCTCTCTGTGTACTTGAATATTCCCTGTCCATCACCACCTCAAAGCACAGCCCACTCTGTTTCTTAGCTCTAACTTAAAAGTTCGTTTTGGCTAGGTAATACAAACACGTGGCACAGATGTTCAAAGGTAAAAAACTGGTTTACAGTGAAAATCAAGGCTCCCCCCCCCTTTCCTGCTCCCTTTGACAAAGTTTCCCTTAGAGAAGCAATCACTGCTACCAACAGAGTCTATGCATTTATAAACATACATGAATATTTTATTTTTGCAACACAATCAGGGCAGTTACACACACCCTCCTGCCCCTGGCTTTTTCTCTTGGAGCTTCCATGTCAGTATCTGGAGAGCCAGTCATTCTTAGAAGCTGTATGTATAGTTTTCTTCTGTGGTTCTAATTTGTTGCCAGATTCTCTCTCTGGCTGGGTTGAATGCAACATCTCTGTAATTTTTTTCCTCATTGGTCTGTTCTCTAGGAGCCCTTGAAAAGGGAGCTAACCCTACTTGAACTCTTCAGAGCTCCTGCTTGGAGGAAGGAACCTGTCCCCGCACTGCCTGGAGGCAGCCAGAGTGCTCTATTGCCATAAGCAGCTACAGCAGTCATGGTGAATTCTGGAAGGCAGTGGAGACATTGGTTAGGAAGACAGGCTGGGTTCAGGTCTGGACTCTGCCACTTACAGCTCAGTGACCTTGGGCCAGTTACTCAAACTTGGTGTCTCCTCAGTTTCTTTGACTGCAAAATGGGAACAATAATAGTAGCACCCAGGCAAATAGGGTTGTTGAGTAGTAAATGGTGTTGGTTGCATGCCTTGGACATGGTCAGAGTTCAGTCGATGCTCACTGTTGTATCTCCCCTCGTTCTTAGAGGACAGAGATCAATCCCCCAAGACCCCTTAGATGGTGCTCAGAGAAAAAGACCCAGTGAAGAGAAACGTCTGCTCTCAGCTTGCATCTCTGTCTCATTATCTCCTCTGCTCTGAGGGATGAGTGCGTGTGGGTGTGCGCGCAGTCTGGTTAAGGCAAGATGGCATTGCCTAGCTGCCCTTCACAACTCTGCCTGGTGGCTTGTTTTCAGGTCCTGTCCTTACTGGGAGCAAGGGCAGTTGACCTTGGTCTGTGTCAGGAGAATATCATTTTGTCTTCCCACAGAATCCCCTCCCCCAAGCTCAATCCAGGGACCATCTGCTCACCCACACAGCTATCAAACACCAAGGATCCCCTGGGGCTCACCCTCTGCAAACGCCCTTAAGTGCCTTACACATCGCTGTACCAGGGCCTCCGCAGGCAGCCAGACAGGTGTCTGGATCTGAAAAATGTGGGTTCGTCCCCGGTGGCCTGTCTAGGTGGGTGTGTCATCACCTAGAAATGCCCGTGTGTGCTTGCCAGTCCTCACATCCGCAGCATTGCAGGCAGTGTGGGCTCACCTTCTACAGTGAGCAGACAGCTTAAAACCTCAGCGATGATCCAAATGGTTTCTTCCAGATACACTTAGCAAGTCAGCATCAGTGTAACAGGATGCCGTTAAATGCCAGTGATGTTTAATATGGATGTGCTGAGGAGACGCACATTAGTATTAATGACTGCAGCTAAGTGATTTCAGTCATCAGCGTCTGCATTTCAACATTTCTTATCAAATTGGGGTACTAAGGTGCAGAATGCTAAATACAACATATCAGCAGTGGTATATGGCCTTTGAAGCCCTTCTTTCTTCATACGTGGCCACATACAATATGCTAAGCACTCTTCAAATGCTTTACAAATAGTACAATTAACCCTCACAGTAGCACCGTGAGATACTCCTATTTTGTATCTCTGTTTTACATATAGATAAACTGAGGCCCAGAGTGGATACAGGACCAAAGATCAAACACCTCTAGCTAGAGGGTGGTGCAGTCAAGATTTGAACCCCAGCTGACTGGCTCTGGACCCCACACGCTTAACTGCTTATCACAGCGTCTTCTCCCAAACCACTGCGGACTTGCAGGTGTCTGGTTTGCAAAGTCTAATATTGGGGGAACACGGGGCTTTGCATCGGATGGGCCTGGATGAGCACCCTGACTCCACACTGACTAGCGGTGGGCAGGTGGACTCCCTAGCCTGTTTCTTCACCTGGAAAACGCCAGCACCAGGGCCTGCTCACATGGTAAGATGATGCTACGGAGCCTGGCATGTAGCAGGAACTCAAGTTCACTCACTGGCCTTATTTCTAGAACACTCTCTCCATACACCCCTGTGGGAGACATGGCACAAAGGAGGAGCCAAGGCTGTCCAACATAGTTGATGTTCTTACTACACACACAAATGAGCACGTAGTGCAGACGGGACAGTGCTGAGCAGGGAGGTACATGCAGCTCTGGGACTCGATAAAGGGGACTTTGACCAGACGGGGAAGAAAGCTTTCCCTGGGGAGGTGACGAACACGTGTAACTTCATCCTTTATAGAAGTAGCTATTTGGCCAAACAGATCTGATTATCTCTATGCATGGATGTGGGTGTAAAGCATTTGATGGGTTTTTGTTTTGTTTTTTTGCTGTGAATTTCAGCATTTGAACTCAAGAGGCCATCAGGGAACGGTAGACTGGGTCAGGGTCTGGTGTCAGAAATCTGATCTCTGCCTCCCCTGGAGTCCCACAGGGGTGGTGTTGGAGAAACCTCAGGGTGACCTTCTCTGGCACAGAGTCTAGAACATACAGTGGCTGCTCAGTACTTACTAGTTATAAGAATGAAGAACAAATACAAAACACGGGGTGGAGGGGATGTGAGGTTTACCGAGTACCCCACAATATTCAGGGCTTTCACTATCACTAAGGTAGAGCTCAGGGTGGACTGCCAGGTTTAAATTGTTCCACCACCTACAAGCTGCCTGATCTTGAGCAAGTCATCTCTTTTTCTGTGCCCCAGTTTACTCCTCTCAATACTGGGCTATGGTGATAATTAAATCAGACAGTGTATAAAGCACTTAGCACAGCTGCTGGCGTATGGCCATCTCCATGCCATTGTTAATGGAGGGAGTGGTCCATGGCAGGCGATGGATGTTGTTGTTGTTGTTGTTGTTGTTGTTGTTGTTGTTGTTGTTGTTGTTTTAATCCACATGGCACAACTAAAAGGCTTGGTCAGAGCATTCTCCTTTTACATGAAAGGGAGGTCTGAGGTTACACAGCTAGTCAAACTCAGGACGGCAGGATCCAAACCCAGCAAGCCGGGTGAACCAGCAGAAGCCCTTAGAGCAGGACCGTGCCCCTGGGAAGCTCCAGAGGAGAACGCTGCTCAGGGAGCATTTGCAGGATCGTGAGGTCAGCTGGAACTACTAACTGCTTTCTTCTGAGTGAGCGGAGAGCATGCCTTATGTTGACCCCCAGTTGTTTCTCCTCCTCCCCTTTTCTGGAATGGGGTGGAGGATGCAGGATTGTGGAACTGGAGAGAGACAGAGTCCTCTCCCACGAGCGCAGCAGGAGGTAGATGAGAAGGCAGACAGAGGCATTCCCCCTGCCCGCCTGGGGACGCGATCCTGTCACAGCAGTGGCCGCAAGTCTAAACCCACGCTGCCTCCTGATGTGCAGACTCCACGTGCGGAGGCTGCAGCTGCGAGCAGCCAACAGGGTGAATTCCAGTCCCTTAAGCAGTAGGCACCCGGCTCTGTGAATTCGATGTGTCACTAGCCGTGTGTGTTGGTCTCATCTGGGCCAGGGTTTCTCAACCTCAGCTAATGATTTTGTGGGCTGAATAATTCTTATAGGGAGTTGTTCTTTGCATTCGTGGTAGATGTTTAGAATTATTTCTGGCTTCTTCCCATTTAGGTATCAGTAAAAATCTGTGACAGCCAAAAATGTCTCTAGACCTTGGCAGATGTCTTCAAGAACAAGATTGCCCCCAGTTGAGAACCATGACTTGAAATCTGACTTGGAAATGGGCCAGGCTGTTGGTCAGGCATGATCTTGGCTTCATTTAGGGGTAGAGCCAAGAATTTGTGGCCTGACATCATCTGAAGAAGTCCCACCCCATTAGGCGAGGTATGTTCTATCTTTGAGAACTGAGACCAGTCAGGAAGCGTTTGGCTCATGCCCTTATCTCGTGTGGCAGGAAGCAGTCATGAGGCGCTCACTTTCCTCGGCTTATTTTCGGCTTTCTATGGCCCACCTATATTTTTAGGAAATAATTTCTCAGCACCTGATGGTAGTTGGTGTGAACCATGTCCAGAGAGGTGCACTGAAGGAAAAAAAAAATGTTGCAGAAATCCCTTCGGTGTCCCCACCTCCACAGACACAGCTAGGAGACAGCAGTGGATCAGTAACAAGCTAGCGAACCTTTATCTCCATGCTCAGCTCTCGCCAATGACTATTTCTCGCACAGATCTCCTGTGCTAGGCATTGAGCCAGATGAAGTGGCAGGTGCTGAGATGAAAAAGGCATTGTCCCCAACCCCAAAGCTTCTAATCTATTTGGAAGGACCACCTGGGCCACATACCTTCTAAGTGCAAGACCTAACAATGGAATCCAGAGTTGGATTCTGTCTAATTAACTGGTGAACTTGAGGTATATTTTGCCAGGAGCCAGAGTGGGTGGTTGGGCTCTTCCTAGACCTTGATTTGAGTGAAAACTTCTGTCTTCCTTGCCTGGATCCCTGGTTTGGAAAAGCATGGGTTCAGGAGAATAAAAGAGTCATTTATTCATTCAGTACATTTTTACTGAACACGGGTATGTTCAGGACTGTGCTCCTCTGAATATGAGATGGTGAGCAAAGCATATTCAGTTAATTCCCCATAATTTACCATCTAACGGGGAAGACAGAGAGTAGGTGGAAGTGTCACAAAATAAAGCATAATCGCCATTAGTAGTAAGAGCTATATGGGAAAGGATCAGGCGCCCCCCTGTCTCTCAGGCCGGCTGCAGTCTGAGACTGATGGGGAAGGGGGCTACACGCAGAGGCTCAAGGAGCTGTTAACACGAAGCGCTTTGTGGGGCAGGAGAATAAGCAGAGTGACTCCTGGATCAGTGGGACGGTGAAACGGTGAGTTGCAGAGATGGGCAGTGCCTGCATTTCTGTAGCAGAAGCAGCACCATGTTAGTTCCTGGCAGGGTTTGTGGCCAAGAATCTCCCCTCACAAAGAGGACCCTGGGGATTGGGGTGGTTGTTCATCTTGTGGATTCCTGGGCTGAAGAAATCAAGGAGGAGCAGCCAGAACTGCACCAGTTCATGGGAAACTCCTCAAAGAACCCCTGGAAGTAATTCCAGGGCATTCTGAGGGCTGAGTGAGATTTTAAAGCATGAAAGTGGAACTAAGAGTCTGCAGACTCTGCGTTACAAACTTAGTTAATAAGAGGCAAAAAAAAAAAAAAAATCGTCTTAGGCTGTGAGGGCCATGCAGGGCACCAGAGGACAGGGAAGTCTCGAAGCTTTAAAGGATGGATGTTTTAAATTTGTTTCCTACGCTGATGCCATCATTCCCAAATATTATCCAGGAAGTGCTTTCTGCTCAGACTGAACAGATTCTGAGAATCAAAGGGGAATGACCTATCTCTGCTAAATCCAGCGGAGGGAAAAAGGAAACCAGTGGTATTAGGAGCCAAATCACGAATACATGGAGACTCTTAAGCAAGATCCAGGAGTCTTCTCTGGCAGGAATGTAGTCTCTAATTTATGAACTTACAGATACTTATCCAGCATGTACTTTGTGCAAACCACTATCGTGAGAACCAGATCATAGCGCTACCATCAGCTAACATCAGTGGATCGAATCCCAGCTCTACCACGTTTTTGCTGTGTGATAAAGGGCAAGTTTTTTTTAACCTCTCTACTTTTCAATTTTATCATCTATAAAATAGGAATAATGATACCTATGTGTAGAAGCATTCTTGGCAGATAGCAAATGCTATATAATTGTTACTATTATCTTTATGGTTTTTATCATCATCATTCTAATAAGCCAGGCTGTATTACAGGATCCCACTGATTCCTTATAAGAAACACACTTTTATTATTTCCTCTTTTTTTTTCCAAAATGAGGAAACTGATGCCTAGAAGGACTAAGTAATGAAGTCACTTAGCTACTAAGCTGCAGAGCCAGGATTTGAGTCCAGGATGTTGGACACCTAAGTACACATTCTTAACCACTAGCCTACGATGATAGGATTAGAAGAAATAACGTGTACGAGGTACTAACCAATATTTTTGAGACTCAATAAATGACAGCTGTTGCCGTTTGCATCATCATCAGTGGTGCACAATTTCCTTCTTAACTGAGATCATGGATAGACAACATTCGGTTCACCTAATTAGTCCTCCAACTCAAAGGTCCTTAACTACAGTCGGCACAGAGTGAGATTCTCATTCCTGATCAGGAAACTTTGCATCTTGACTGGGAGAGAATTACCGGTGAACCCAATAGTTGTAAGGAAAAAGGAAAATTCTTTTCTCCCAGATGCTAAGAAGACTGAGAACTCCAAATTCTATCAGGTTGCATAACGCTGTGAACTCCAGAACTTTCTGGCTTCTGCTGCATTTGACCATTCTTAAGCCCCAAGCTGTGTTCTTCCTCAAGCATCAGACAGCTAGCACTCAGGAATTGCTTAATTCAGACTGCAAGTGGACACCTGAATCTAGTCATCCATTGATTTTTTTTTAGGCACATGCTCAGTTGTGTTCAGAATTAGAAGAACCCTTCATCCCTTACATACACGCTTTTTACCGCAGTGTCAGCAAAGCAAACATCAGCTTTAATTAACAGTGACTTCAGAACGTGTGATGTTTGCCATTAGATCTGAAGGGAGTTAGAGGGAGGAGGATAAAGGGCAACACATGTCATCACCACGTGTCTGGGGGAAAAAGGAGCTAATTCAGAACACAGAAGTAGACTCCTGTTGGCTTAAAAATAGAGGGGAAATGTTTAGAAACCTCAAGTTGGTTAACGGTGGAGATGGTTAAACCAGGTGACATTTCTTCCAGAGTGCCGCGTTGTACACAGTCAGCATGCAGCTACGGTGTTGATGCCGTGGGCATCTCGGCCTTGAGGAAAGACAGGGGAGAGTGTTCTGAATGTGAGGGCTTTTTTCCTACATTTGATGAACCTTTGTAAAATGCAAATCTGAAGGAAAAAAAACCAGTTCTAGTTACTGCCTAACATCCTTTGATGAATCTCCATTTCACTAGAAATAAAACAGTCTTTCCCTTGCCCTCTGTATTAATTTCCCGGGGCCACCATAACCAATTACAGTACTTGGTGGCCTTAGACAATGGAAATTCAGTCTCTCATAGTTCTGGAGGCTAGTGGCCCAACATCAAGGGGCCCGGGTCTTGGGGAGGATCCTTCCTTGCTGCTTCCCTGGCCTCTGGTGGTGATCAGCAATCCTGGGCATCCCTTAGCTTGGAGATGGGTCACTCCATTCTCAGCCTCTGTCCTCACATGGCCCTCTTCCCTGTGTGTCTCTCAGTCTGTGTGTCTCTGTTTTGTTAAAGGCTGCCGTTCATTGGAATAGGGCCCACCCTCCTCCAGCACGGCCTCATTGTAACTGATGACATCCGCACGGACCCTATTTCTAAGTAAGGCCGTGTTCTGAGGCTCCGGGTAGACGTGAATTTTAGGGAGACACTTCAACCTACTTCACCCTGCTTCCCACTCTGCAGCTTCACCAACTCAGCTGTAGCCCTCGTGGCCTCCCCTTCATTCTCTGCATGTGTCTCTTTCCTACCCTGGCCCCTTGGAACTCTGAGTTTTCGCAGACTAGAAGGCTCTCCCGGCTGCCATCTCTTCACCTGGCTGGCTCTCTCTCACCCTCTTGTCTAGGTTTAAATGTCACCACCTCAAAGAAACCATCCCTTGCCCACCCTACCTAAGCTCCCTGATCCCATTCTTCTGTCATCATACTTGTTTCTTTTTCTTTCTTTTTTTTCTTTTGCATTTAGCATCTCACCAGTGCTTTGTGTGTATGTGTGTTTTCTGAGCTTTCTATCTAAAAGTAAGCTTGTCCACAACTAGTAGTTCCCTCCTAGTTTCTTTTCCCAGCACCAATAAAGTCCCTGTCACTGGTCATGTACTCAGTGAATAGTTGTTCACTAGAGAAACCACTGAGTCTCTGTTCTATGCAGGGCCAGGTGCTGGTACCTGGGGGGGCACAGAGTGTGTGTAGTAAAATCTATGCCTTCCAAGAGCTTTGGCTGGGGGTGAAATCAGAGATAGACACAAATAATTCTAAGATAGGATGTGTTAAGTCTGAGCAGAGAGGGACTGAAAAGAGCTGCAGGAAAAACTCAGAGAAAACCGTTAGCAAAGCTGGCAGCCTCTGGAGAGCAGAGGGACCCAGGTGGGGACAGACTGTGGAAGTTGCTATCAGAGCAAAGGGGAGCTGGCATTGATGCAAAAAGTCTGCACGTAGCCAGGGGTAACCCCCGGGGCATTTGGTGTGTCCGTGGACATTACTCCGTGGAGCCATGTGGAATAGGTGTCGGAACCCAGCTGCTGCAGCAGGAAAGGCAGTCAAGGGGAAGATGCAATGGATGATGCCTTTTGCAGATGCACCAGTGGATGATGGGGACCGGGGCCCCACTTCCTGGGCCTCCAGGGGCCAAGAAGCCATATGTGTTTAATGAGTTCTGACACACACTGGAGACTCAAGGGAACCTTTCGCTGCCCACCCTTGGGTGCTCCTGGCAGCTGGGGCAGGTTCTGCCTGGCAGTTTTCTTTAGATTCCTCCCTCCCTCCCTCCCCTGCAGTTCCCAAGCTCAGAAGGTTGTTTGTTTAAGCTCCAGGTAGAATGAAACCCCGGTGCTCCTGGAGTAAATGGTTGTCAGCTATGACTACAAGAGACAGCTGGTTTAAAAAGCTGCCTTTCCTGCCTTTTCTCCTGCTCCTTCTGGACTCCCTTCTGGTCCTGCAGCTGCAGGGAGGTGGTGCCCGGGTGAAGTGTTCACTCTTGAGATTCTCACTTCCCATAAGCGTCGACAGTAGACAGTATGTCAGGGAACGGGCAGTCACTGAACATGCAGCAAATATGAAATGTCGTTTCCTCTGCAATCTGCTGGTTCCAATCAAGTGTCCTTCTAGGGGAGGGAGATCATTCTGAAGGGCACGTGTAAACGTAAAGGAAGACCCCACTGCCTCGGGGCCCCGAGGATGTGACAGCAGGCCCGTGTCTTAATATGGAATTCCTTTAGGAGGTACTGGTTTTGGAGGCTGAAAGAAATAATACAATGAAACGTGCTTATCGCCCTGGTTGCACAACCAGGTAGTGAACGAGTCACTGTTGGCTGCTATTACCACAGTGATGGCTGTTCCTGTTAATGTTGTCACGTGGCTTGTGGAAGTGGAAACCGCCACAGCACCTCGGGCAACGCTGGGTGTTCTGGACACGCTTGCAGCTGTACTGGCTGAGGGGATTGGGAGAGGGAGTGAGGGTGAAGGGAAGAGGAGAGTCCACGTGGCTAAGGGTGGCTGGAGGGGAGGGGTCACAGGAAAGAGGGAGCTGCCGTGGGAAGTGGAATGTGGACCTTGAAGACTTCAGGCGTCTCTGTGGTGTGATGTGGGTAAGACTGTCCTCCACGTCTCTCTTTCCTGGACTGTACATCGATCGTGAGAGTTTCTAGAGTGGGCGTGATGGGGGTTACTGGATGTGGTGAGCTGAGAGACTGGGTTCTGGGCTGCACCTATCCTACAGATTAAGAGTTCGTTAATTTCCTGGGGCTGCCATAACAAATGACCACAAACTTGGTAGCTTAAAACAACAGAAATGGATTCCTCCATCATTCTGGAGGCCAGAAGTCCAAAATCTCACTTCCTCTAGGGGCTGCAGGGAAGAATGCATTATTCTCCTCTTGCAGCTTCTGGTGGCTCCTGGCATTCCTTGACTTGTGGCCACATCACTCCATCCTCTGTCACTGGTCACATTGCCTCCTCCTTTGCCTCACACCTCCCCCTGCCTTTCTCTTACAAGGATGCTTGTCATTGGATTTCGGGCCCGTCTTTGTAACCCAGTATGATCTCCTCATCTCAGGATCCTTAAGTTAGTCACATCTACAAAGACCTTTTCCCAAACAAGGAAATGTTTGTAGGTTCCAGGAATTGTGAGGTGAATGTATCTTTGGAGTTGGGAGGGGCACTGTTCAGCCCACTGCAAGTATCCAGGAGCGGAGAGAGGGTAGCAGATTTACTGAAGATGTTGACACCACCAAACAAAGGAGCCCAATGCAGAAATACAAGGAACAGACGGGAAATGACTTACCCAGGATAGTATGGTAGATATCAGAGTCAAGGCTCCTCTCTGCACCAGTCTTCAATGGTTCTACCCAAAGATACGAGTAATACACGTATTTCCCATGATATTTAGAAGACATTTTTTCTAGGTAACTGGGAAACTTTAAGGAAGATTTTTTTTGCTGTTGAGATAACCAATCTGAGACTCGACTCAAATCTTTTATTCAAATGAGGATAAAAAAGATGATTTATAGTAAGATAGAGGAATGGTATTGCCAATGCACCATGTCACTGTTGCAAAAGGAGATGATTTCTGTGTAACGTGGGTCTCCATCATTACCATCAGTGAGAAACACCCCTCTGTCCATGCATTCATTTGTTTATTCATTTAACAAATTTGAGGTCCTACCCTGTTCAAGGCAGTGTGTTCAGGGCTGGTGAGAAAATAATGAACAAGATGAATGTGCCTCTTGTATTTATGAAACACAATGCAATGGAGAAGAGACAAACAATGATAATAACAAAACAAAGGGGTGCTGTTTTGAAATTTGAAAATTGATATGAATGAAACAGACAGAGGGCTGTGAGAGTCTCTTGCTGATGATGCTATATTAGGTAGAGAAATTAGAGAAGCTTTCTATGACATTTGGGTGAGATTTGGAGACACACACCATGTAAAAAGGCTAGGGAAGGCATGCCATTCCAACACAGTGCCCCGTGGGGATGGTGAGTGTGGCATGTTCTTGGAAGGCACTTGTGTTCAGAACTCAGAGCTGGATGGACGGATCCCTTCTCCATCTGTTCACCACACTTCAATGACTTCATTTCATCGTACTTTGAATTTTATCCACACCTTTTTCCTGGAGCTACAAAGTGGAAAGTGGCACCTGCCCACCTCTGCAATCTCACACCACTCCCCTTCCCCATCCAGTTCATCAGATCCTTAGGAACAGGGATATTGTCTGTTTTATTCACTGCTCTGTTCCCTGTGCTGAAGACTCTTCCTAGGACGTATGAACTCCTCAAAAACTCTCTGTTGTATTTCTATTATGACTTAAAAGAACGACATTTTATCATCTGAAAAAAACCCCCGTAATTTTGAATAGCACATGCTTCACGGTGCATGACTATTACTTTCTTGCCACACTATTGCTGGGGACTGTGGATCTAGGGAGTGGGGATCCTGCTATTTAGGCTACTTAACTTGCCAGGCCTCCCTGATGATTAAATGCTATTCCATTGTGAAAGGGCCTTGAAAAGCATTAAACAACATGCAAACACAAGGCATTTTGTTCTTAATAGTCAGCTAGGAAATGAGTGCTCAGCGAAATTGTCTAAATAGGCTCTTAAAGGGGTTTGGCAAAAAAATGGGACTTGGTAAAGAAAGATTCAAATGGCAAGAAATACTTAGGCAGCAAAAGACGATTTTCTAAAATGATGGGTTAGAGAAGAATGAATAAGCAATGAATGTCAGTGCAGAGCATTATTTAGGAAGTCTGGACATGCTTCTGATTGGAGACCTTTTCAAGAGTGACTCCAGCAGAAATAATGAAGAGCTAGGCTGGAGCCTACCCGCTCAGCTCTCCTGGCTAACCTCAGTCAGAGCGCCGGGGCTCTCGCCTCCTGCCCGCGGCCCTGCGCTGGTTTTAAGTCGTGGCGTGTGTACATTTGGTTGTGTGTTCCGTACTTGAGGTCTCATTATTTTAGTCTAGGTGACACCTTCCTAGAAAAAAGACAGGCAGAAAGGAAGGCAGACATCTGTCCACAGGCAGAGAGACTAGTTCCATCAATCATGTGAACGAGTTAAGACACAGATAAACTGCTGCCATGGAGACCACGTACAGCAGCTCAGAAGAGCAAGTGTGTGTGTCCCTTACAGTCTGTAAGTAAGAGAGCAGGCTGGGGCGGGGAGGCAGCCCCACAGCGTTGGTCCCGAGTCACAGGCTGGCCAGTTGGCTCCGCCCTCCTCAGCGTGTGGCTTCCATTTCTGGTTCCAAGGAAACTGCTATGGTGTTTGCTAGCCAACAAGAACGGGGTAGAAGAAAGCGTCCTGGCAAGTAGATTTATCTTAATGGAGATGACCCAGAGTTGGCCATTACCACTCCCATTCATATTCTGCCGACCCTAACTTAGCCACATGGTCACACATCACCCCAGGGGAGACTCAGTCCTGAAACAGCTAGCTGGACAGCAATGTGCACAGAGAACACTTAGGGCAAGACAGGGTGGCAGTTTCTAAAAGGAAAAGGGGACTATGGATCTTGGGGGGAAAATCTCTGCTACGTCACTCATATGTTGAGTTCATGCCATGTTTGAGACCTTCAACTGTGAATAAGACAGTGGCCTGCGCTCCAGAAGGCAGGAGGCACTCTCTCTCACACACAGCAGTAACTCTCGCATGGAGTGTGACAAGGAGTAACTATAAACCTAGTGTTATGAAAGCTTAAGGAAAGGCGGGGATCATTTCCCTCTCAGTGGAACTTAGATTTCTTAGAGGAGGTAAGACTTGAAATGGGCTCTTAAGATTGGAGAGGACCAGTGTAGATGGGAAATTAAAGTTAGGGAAAAGGACTGGGAGGAGGGAGAGAAAGGCTTTTAGTCAGTGTTGGGGGGAAGAGCTGGCGTCCCAGGAAGAGCCATTTTCATGGCTAGGGCCTTTAGAGAACCACCCACCACTCACCAAAAAAAAAAAAAAAAAAAAGGCAGACGTTGTTGATTCTCTCCCCAAATCCATCCTCTCCTATTTTCTTAGCAATGACAATGCTAAACTTTCAGTTGAGCATATGGTCCACCTTACCCTTCTTCAGAGTGTGATCATGGGGCCAAGTTTTGGCCAATGATACATAAGTGGAAGCATTATATGCAGCTACTGAGAAGTGTTGTTAAATCGCTTTCCTTCACGTTTCCTCCATCCCGCTGCCTGGAACTCAGATGTGATGGCTAGAGCCCTGGTGGTTGTGTCAGATCAGAGGAATGAGAGCCAAGGCTGCAAGTGGCAGAACAGAAAGTTGGAATCGGCTTGCTATCCTGACGACTCTGTAGAACCACCTTGGTGGGAAGTCCTGGACTGCTCACCTCCAGACTTTAAAGCAAAAAACCAAGACTTTAGGCGTTTAAGCCACTGTTTTTCAGGGGTTTATGCCATGTTCAGTCACACCAGGTCCTAACTAGCACAGGCATCTTTGAAACCCCACCTGGCGCTATGTTAAACTTAGCCACGGATGGTGGTTAAACTGAAAGTCAGCTTATTAGCTTCCTATTAGTACCATAACACATTACCACAAGCTGAGAGGCCTGAGCAGCAGAACTTTATTTGTTCATCTTGCATTTCTGTAAGTCAGAAGTCCAACGTGGGTCTCCCTAGGCTCAATTCAATGTGTCAGCAGAGCTGTGCCCTTTCTGGAGACTCTAAGGAAAAAGCCATCTCCTTCTCATTCAGATTGTTGGCTGAGTTTAGTTCTTGGCGATTGTAGGGCTGAGAGCCCCCATTTCTTTGCTAGCCTTCAGCTAAGGACTAGTCCCAGCATTTAGAAGCTGCCCACATTTCTTGGCTTGTGGACCCACCACCCATCTTCAAGGCAGCAACAGTGGATCAAGTCCCTCTCAGACTTCACATCTCATCTACCTCTGCGTCCATCATCACATATCTCTGATCACCGTTTTCCTTTTCCGCCTTCATGGACCCATGTGATTTCACTGGGCCGACCCAGATGACCCGGGATAACCTCTCTATCTTCAGGCCTGTAACCTTAATTCCATCTGCAAAGTCCCTCTCACCATGTAATGTAACACATTCATACATTCTAGGGATTAGGGCACAGACGTCTTTGGGGGGCCCTTGTTCTGTCTGCCAGAGTCAAAGACTGTGAAGTTCCCTCAGCACCCTCATGGTCTCCTGTCAACTTAAGGTCTTGTTCCAGCTGTCCTCCTCATTATTTGCCCTGCATGCTGGGGGTCTTTTATAACCTTGACACAGCCAGAAGTCCTGGCTTTCCTCTAATGCTCAGCAATAATATAGTACCTTTGTCTGATCTCCAGAAAAACTGGGGGTAAGGCCTCAACTTCACAGAAACGTCTAGTAGACGTCTGCGGGGTCAAGTTACTGGCCAAACTTAAGGAACACTGGGAGTTTTCTCAGGGGCAAGGCTAGGGTCTGTCTCTAACTTTCCTCAAAGCCAGAACCTGAAGGTGCCTGAGAAACTCTGGGAAAGGACTTTGCTCTGTTGAGTGGGTTTCAAAGAGTAAGTTCTGTACAGATTCAGGTCAGATTTGAGAAGAGGATTAGAAATGGATATGTCATTCTCAGGTCAGTGATTGAAGAAAAGAGAGGACAAATGCCCCTCAGGATAAATGTGGAGATGGAGTGCCACGTGTATCTAGGTGGAGCTGGAGAAAGGCCACCTGACTGGTAGCGTTCTCCTTTAAGACTCATTACGGCTTGATCTCTGTCCTTTGTGCACTTTGCTGAGTGGAGAGACACTTCCATGTGAGGTCCACTGGAACGTAGACCCCAAGAGGACAAGGACCTTGTCTGTCCGTTTTCTTCAGTCCCAGCCCTCAGAGTACTGTTTTGCACAGAGCACTAACATACATCTCCATGAAGCAGTGAAGTAATGAATTACTGATCGATTGAGTGAGTAATTGGTGGGCACCCAAATCCTTCACGAGTCATTTTCCCACCGCAGTGTGTTCTCATAGTTAAAAAGCTTATGCTCTGAAGTCGTACGTGGATCCACTTCCCACCTCTCCCATTTAACCCACCAATCTCTTCCCTGGGAATTTGCCTGAATGTAATCAAGACTTAATACTTGGCTTTGTGAGGTTTCATTGACATCATAGATTTAAAAAAATGTTTAGCACAGTTCCCAAAAGTTAACGAATGTTGGTTCTTAATGTTAGTCCAAGCCCTCTGCTTATGCCGAAGTGGTTACCCCTTGATCGTCAAACTTGATTTTCAGCCTACATGTCTTTACTTGTGTCAGTTATCCTGTCCCT
This sequence comes from Camelus dromedarius, assembly GCF_036321535.1. Lineage (NCBI taxonomy): Eukaryota > Metazoa > Chordata > Mammalia > Artiodactyla > Camelidae > Camelus > Camelus dromedarius. Next base: position 11,634,389 of record NC_087462.1, on the reverse strand, counting down.
CCAGCATTGTATGCACGTGTATGGGCGTATGTACACCTGCTTGCATATACACAGATACCACAGGGGACAAAATCGGTTGAAATGCTGCCTTATCCATGAAGCCAGCTATCATGGCTCTAGGCAAGAAGTCATCGCTTCACTTTAGAATTCTTGGATGATGATAAGTCACTTATGCACTTACATCAATACCTAGCACAGTGTCTGGCATATAACACAGAAACCTAAAACACTTTGGATGGACGACTGGATGGATGGAATATTAACATACAGTCCCTGGCAGTTCCACAGGAAGTTATTTATCCTCAGACCCACTCGGGTCAGCCCGGTGCCTTACCTACTGTTAGGGCTCACTAACTGCTGGTTGGATGGGCATAAAAGGGAAGAAAAATCACAGGAAGCGACAATCAAAACCAATGCCGACCTGGATTCTTTCTCCTTTCAGGGCATCCTGTTGAAAGGAGTTATTGAGAAGAGAAGCAGGGAGTTGACAGCCACTCTCTGGACTCTCTCCCAGGGCCTTTTTAGAACAGGAAAGTTAATTATGGAACCAGATTAACAGTTTCTTTTTTGATACAGTCAAAGTAAAACCAGCAGGATGCAATTTAGCTCTTCCCCACTTTCCAAATAGCAGCAAATTTTCATATAAAACAAAGAGGCACTTGAATTGCAAATTACTTAGAGAATCAGCTAGCAACCCCAACGGAAGAGTATTTCTGCTACTTTCAAAACCCGGCTGTTGCCTTTTCAGGATTAACCATGTAGTGGGACCTTCACAAAGGCTTGGGCGTCTTGCTGTTTCAACTCTGGGCCAAGTGGGAGGAGGTGAGCCATTAAGGTTTGCTGGAATGCTGCAGGGCAGTCTTTCCTGCTCAGAATATTTCCTTTCTCCGGATCATTTCTAACTCTCAGATCACCAGTTTTCACTCACAGAATTGGGGCTGATGGGTCCCTAGAGGTCATCTCATTCAAGGTGGCAAGAGCAAGTGCCCATGAGGGCTGGCAGGGATGTAAACACATAGATCAGGTGGTGAGAGTGTGTGTGTGCCCTCTAGGAAGTGGATGGGGCCTGGGGTGAACTTGGAACTCCCATCTAAATCATGGTAATGCAGGAATGCTGGTCCACCGATGACCACTGCTAGATAGTTCTGAGAAGTCTGTAATCTGCATAATCTGGATTCTTACATGAAATATCCTTCATTTTAGCTGTTGGCATATAATTAATAAAAGAAGAAAATGCCATCTGTTGGCTGGATATGGCTTGCAGGCCACCCGTTTAAAACTTCTGATCTAGCTCAACTTGCTTTCTTGGTAACTGGGGAGACTGAAGGAGAGAGAAGGAAACCATGTATAAAAGGTCACAGAGTGACAAAGTCACCTCATCCAGTGCCTAGTTAATCACGCTGCACAGCCTCCCTCAAAGGCTTTGTAGGACATGAGGCAGCTTCGTGGCACAAGAGTATTTCTGAAAAATTTCTGAAATTTTTTTCTGATTTAAATAAATGATTCCTATTTTTGGCAGAGAATTTGGAAGATAAAGCAAGGTTAAGGAAACATAAAATCACACAGTGGTGCTACTGGGACTTTATTTCTGGAGGGACTGGAGGCTGGGGTGGGAACCTGGCTGGAAACTGGCTGCTTCCAGACACAGCCACTGGAGGGCAAGGTGGCACCTCAGTTGGGTTGGCCCCAATAGGCGTAGGAAAGTTAAGACAGGAGTTGAAAGTGCATGTGCTCATAGCAGCCAGGCAGGTGGCAGAAATGAGTAAACAAAGGCCAGATGGGCAATATGGTGAAGAAAAGAAATGTATTTACAGTACTCAGACATCACTTGGATTCAATCTGCGTCTCTGGGTGGGAATGCACAGTGTTGAGAGCCATTTTGATTTTATTTCAGTGGAAGCACTAAAAAAATCTGAGTTTTATTTAAATTCTTCCATGTTTAAATGTAGCTCAATTTAAAAAAAAAAATGAATCAAAACACGAAGGAGCAGGATTTGGGTTGTGGGCGCCTGTGTGTGACCTCTGCCTAGTGACTCCCTGTGGGCGGACCGGTCATTGGACGGGCCCGTCAGCAGGGTGGAGGGTTGGTTTGTGATCAGTCCGGTCAGAGACGAGCAGACACGAGGCACAGAGATGACGCGTCAGGATGACGAGACTGAGGCAGCAGAGATGATCGGTCAGTAGACTTAGGGCATCCGTCCTCTGGGGAGAGAGGGCTTCAAGCTGAGCCAGCCTGCAGCCTGGACAGATCCTTGAGGGAGACGGTCTTCTGTGCAAATCTAAGGTATCTGTCATGTCATTGTAGCGTGTGTGTGAATATGCGTAACAGTCTTTACTTTGCTAAAGTAACATAGGTAATCTCCTTGGTAACCCAGTGGAAGACGCCTTCATTTTCTCTAAGGCAGAAATGTTTGAAGTCAGTCAAGACAGCAGTGGGTGTGTTGATTCCTTCCATTTTGCTGAAATGAATCACAGAACGAGGAGGCCGCAGCTTGGGATGGAAGGAGCCCTTGAACAGAGGTCTTGGACTTTCTCGCCTTACTTTTCTCCGAGCCCTTCATACTCTTAAGATGAGAATTGTGATACTGCCCTTCCTCTCTGTTTTATAGTGAGGATTCTTGATTGGAAGAGACGAAAAGCCCAACTGGCTTCAGCCAAAAAGGACTATGTGTTGGCTCACACAACTGGAAAGGTCCAACATTTCGATCACAGCTAGATGGCAGTGCCCAAGTGACGTCAGGGCTGGGTACCCCTTGCTCAAAACTGGAGTCATGATTTCGCGCCTTGGCTGCCCGCAGCTCCAGGCTTGCTTCCTCACCATCCCGAGTGCAGGAGAAAGCGAGCTTCTCTCCCCACTACATTTTCAACACAAGTTTCAGGACTGACGTGCATGGGCCTGAAATCAAGTCCTGCGTCCATCCCTGGACCAGGCAGTGTGGCAAAGGAGGTGAAATGCACTGCGTGGCTGGGCCAATATGCATTTCACAGAGCAGCTAGGCACTTGGCTGGAGTCTATGGAAACAGGATTTACGTCCCGAGGGTATCAGATAAAGGAGCAGACCTGATTCTCTGGTAGGAATAAACCACTCCTATTGAAACAACTTCCTGGGAAAATGTCCAGCCTCATCCACAGGGTTGAAAGCTGGAGCCATCCAGATGGAGAGAAACACGCAAAACTCTTGATGGCTGCCTGATGCCAAAACGAGAGCGCGCATTTTGTGTTCGTTTTCTCTCCCGTGTTTCTCAGACTTGCTTTGGTAGGAGGACCCAGCCTGGTGATACTTGTTTCAGTGAGAGCAAGAGTGTGAATAGTGAGTAGTTTCTCCTAGTATTTGTTTGTTATGGGATATGGACTCCTTTCTGGTGCCAAGATAAGCTTTACTAAACTACCGTTTCTTCCTTCAAGCCATCTAACAAATGTCACCTGACCTCATTTGTAAATCAGATGCCAGGTATGCGGCTTAATTTTTCTCTATTGAATGTGGCTTAATTTTTCTCTATTGTGTGTGTGTATATATGTATACCATATGCATATACATATATATATCTATATATTCCCCAGAGCAACATAGGAACTGTGAAGGTGCAGATCACTTCAGACATATCCTTGGATGCAAGTAACAGAGTAACAGAAAACACAGACTCAAGGTGGTTTAAATAATAAGAAAAAGGTTATTAGTGCTCATAACAAGAAGTCCTAAGATGCAACAGGTCTGTAGTTGTTTAATCAAGTAGCTCAAAATTGTCACCAAGATCTCGGTTCTAACATCTTCAGTATCTTCAGTGGGCGCGCTCTCTCACTCACGCTCTCCCTCTCTCTCCCACTCCCCCCTTTTTTTTTTTTTAAATCAGCCTTTCTAGAAGTCCCCCAGACTCATATTTATTGGCCAGAACTGTCACATACGCTTGCTTAAATCAATCCCTGGCAAAGGAGATGAGGCCACCATGATTGATGTAGACCAATCGTTAGCCTCTTCCCAGGGCTCAGGGTGGGACCCACGTCCTCTGAAGTACATGGTCACAGAGAGCAAAGTGAATATCTGAACAAAATCAAAGTCTTGTTAAAAAGGAGAAAGGAAGAAAGAATGATTATTGCAAAGGCTATAAGGTGATACTGTGCACACCTCAGTGGTGCTTCCTGCATGATGAAAGCTTGTCTCGGTACCTAAGTCCCAACGCGTCATGTACTCCATCACCAAAGAAACAGCAGGCACCCAGCCTGGGCTAGTCTCCCCCGAGGTCAGGGATAAAATTGAAGAAATACTTAGAAATACTTTTAACTCTGGATATAAAAACCGAGGCATTATCATTATACCATATGCAGACTGTTTCTCCACTTTGCATAATTATAAACTCCCCCTCAAAGAGTAAACATCACTGCCAACTTAAAAAAAAAAAAACAAAACTACAAAGCGGTATTAAATATGCATTGCTAATTTGACTTTTTAATTTGTCTGGGGTCTTCAGAGGTGAGCACAGCTCTACAGATACTGAGTGCTTAATAAAACCTTCCCCCTGTCTAAAAGAACTCAACAGAAAAAGAAAAGCTAAAACCCAATGTTTTTTTAGCTAAAGAATTTGAGTTGATGCCTGAAAATTACCAGTAGGAGTTCATGCTATTAAACTGACTCTTAAATTCATTTTTCTGCACGTTGACTCCCGTCAGTCCAGTATAGGCAGTTGCTTTGAGCAGCCACAAGAAGGTAACATTTCCTCAGATGTCTTCATTCGGTTTGGAGTCACCTGTGAGCTGTTTGCAGTTTAAGGTTTGAATATTTATAGGAAATGATTGAAGAGGTGCAGAAAGACATTCTTGCCCCCCCCCTCTTGTTGATCTGCCTGATATATCCACACCAATCCCTGACTTGGGCCTTAAAGTTCGCAGATGCAATTCAAATGTGCTACCTGCCAAGATGGAATATGAAGCTATTTTTATACACCTCGATTTAAGTTCATCCCTTAGCCCCATTGATGACTGAGACACAGGATACCCAACGTGTTTATGCAGAGAAAAGCTCTCCGGGACCTATAGTAAAAATTACATATATACATACATGTGTGTATTTATAGGTAATGAAGATACATATTATATTTACACACATGTACATGTTACGTGAGTTTCTTTTATACAAGCTGTTCTATAACCTGCTTTTTTAAACTCAACAATATGTTAGAGACAACTTTCCATTGCATTCTCTATGTGTGTGTATACACGTCCTTTTTTTTTTTTTTAACCATTGATTAATATTGCATCTCAGGAAGAAAGGTAAATTATTTACTGAACCCCCTATGAAAAGGTACCTGTCATTCCTAGTTAATAGTTAATAGTTGTACCATTTTAAATGATACCAACCATTCGTGTGCACAGAGCCTTTCTCCACACACATGGGTATCTCTTTAGTCAAGTTCCCAGAGCGGGGACGGCTGGGTCAGTAAGAGGCCAGCCAGCTGTGCAAGGCAGAGCCATGAAGGGCTAGACTGTTGACCCTGCGCCTGGGGCTTCTGGATATACGTCTGGGAGGCTTTGAGCACCTACAAAAGGGAGGGCTTATATGACAGGAGGAAGAAAATGGGGGCAAAGTGCACCAAACGGGAACTTTGCCAATGCCACATTTTTATCTTGCCCTACCGTAGAACAGTAAGGAAATTACTGTTACTTCGGGCAATTATATTTATTTTTGTGTTTACTTGAGCAATGGTCTGTCTGTCCTTTGTCTAGATTGTGCACTCCCTATAGGTAGGAGCCAGGTTTGGGGGTTTTTTTGTTGTTGTCCACTGATGTTTATCGAATGCCCAACATATTTAACTCACTGTGTGGATGTATTTTGGGAGTGAAAGAGTGAGTGAATTTTATAGAAAATATTTCATGTTGGGAAGGGATTTAGAAGGCAGTTTTTAAAGAATGAAGTGTCTAGAGAATCTGTTCTCTTCTTAATCTTCTCACCCAACCCTCACTGTCATTTGTTTATTATAATCTCTGACCCTCAACAGTGGAAATAGTCATCCAACCAGGTGTTACTCCAGAATCTTAGGGCAAAAGATGAGTCTCCCTCAGGAAGTACTGTGTAAGGAGCAAGTTGTAGTAAATGACCTTAGAGGTCAACCTATTTTTATGACCGGTGTTGGATTTATTTTTACCTTTTACTTTTTCTAAATAAGATGAGTTTTGATAAAATGATGAAAATCAAGGAAAGAATGGTCTTAGACATGGGATTTTATACAAAATTCTATCCATTACAAAATAGATGGGTTCTGTAATGTTGTGCCAGCTTGATTTGCCTTAAAATATACCAGAAAGATGAGATTTTTTTCCCCTTTCCATGAATGGTATTTTTCTATTTTTTTTTAATTGTGCCTAATGTATTGTCTTCATTGGAGAATTGCTTGTTTAGGTCTTCTGCCCATTTTTTAATTGGATCATTTGTTTTTATGTTATTGAGTTGTATAGTCAATTTACAATGTGTTAATTTCTGGTGTACAGCATAGTGATTCAGTTGTGTGTATATACACACATATATATATGTATTCCTTTTCATATTCTTTTTCATTAAAGGCTATTAAAAGATATTGAATATAGTTCCCTGTGCTATACAGTATAAACTTGTTATTTATCTATTTTATATGTAGAAGTTAGTATCTGCAAATCCCGAACTCCCAATTTATTCCTCCCCACTCCCTTTCCCCCATAACCATGAGATTGTTTTCTATGTCTGTTTCTGTTTTGTAAATAAGCTCATTTGTGTCATTATTTTATATTCCACATGTAAGTGATATCATATGGTATTTTTCTTTCTCTTTCTGGCTTACTTCAGTTAGTATGACAATCTCCAGGTTCATCCGTGTTGTTGCAAATGGCATTATTTCAATTCTTTTTTATGGCTGAGTAATATTCCTGTGTGTGTGTGTGTGTGTGTGTGTGTGTGTGTGTGTGTGTACACAACTTCTTTATCCAGTCATCTATTGATGGACATTTAGATTGTTTTCATGTCTTGGCTATTGTAAATAGTGCTGCTGTGAACACTGGGGTGCTTGTATCTTTTCGAATTAGAGTTTCCTCTGAATATATGCCCAGGAATGGGATTGCTAGGTCATTCGGTAAGTCTATTTTTAGTCTTTTGAGGAATCTCCACACTGTTCTCCATAGTGGCTGCACCAAACTGCATTCCCACCAGCAGTGGAGGAGGGTCTCTTTTCTTCACAGCCTCTCCAGCACTGGCTTAGTGTTTGTGGACTTTTGAACGATGGCCACTCTGACTGGTGCAAAGTGCTACCTCGCTGTAGTTTTGATTTGCGCTTCTCTGACAAGTAGCAGTGCTGAGCATTTTTCACGTGCATATTGGCCATTTATATGTCTTCATTGGAGAATTGCTTATTTGGGTCTTCTGCCCATTTTTTGATTGGATTGTTTGTTTTTATGTTATTGAGTTGTATGAGCTGTTTGTATATTCTGGAAATCAAGCGTTTGTCACTTGCATCGTTTGCAAATATTTCTCCCATTCCATTGGTCATGTCATAAATGATACTTACTACCTTTTCAGCTTCCAAAAATGTTGCCTGTCATATCATTCAATGTTTGGTCAAAGTTTCTTGAGTTCTTGTCACCCTTCCCAGAGCAGCCAGGGTAGCTTTCCTGCTCCCTAACTCACGTGATGTCTGTCTGCAGTTCTGTGCCCAGCCAAGGAGCTAGCGGAACAGAGACACACTACACCCATCACCAACTGACAGCTCCATTGGTTCCTGGGCTTAGGGTGTCAGAATCCTTCTTAACACAGATCTCCAGGAAGCTATCAATTGCTCAGATGAAACTTATCAGCCAACTCTGATCCGGTCAGTACTTCTTATCTCTTCACCACTCCTCATGTGTAATATTACTTTAATGGAAAAACAGGTACAGAAATCCTTCAGTTATCTCCAAAGAGGAGGAGAGATTGCTATTTGGCTATTCAAAGTGAAGCTTGGAGACCAACAGAACTAGCATCACCCGGTCACGTCTGAGAAATGCAGAATACCAGGCTCCACCCCAAACCTAGTGCGTAATAATGTACATTTTCTCAAGACCCTCAGGTATTTTGGTATGCACATGATAGATCTAAAGGACAATTCCTTGGGTTCAGTCTCCTGATATCTTCCTGTTTCCAAAATATCTCCCTGCTTTCGCCCACAAAATGAAGTGCATATGAAGTAGAGAATTACTAAAAGTGCATTATTTCAATAGCTCATACCATTATCATGTTAGACCAAAATTAAAAAAAAAAAAAAACTTTGATAGTAATTTGAAGGACGTTTTCTCTATTTAAAAACAATTGTTTACTCCTTAGAGCATTTCATCATTTTCAAAGCAACTTCCCTTCCCTTCTCTCATTTGTTCCAAATGGTACCCCTACAATAATGCCAAATCCTGACAAAAATGAGAGCTAGGATAAAGTGATGTTCGGTACTCTCAGGCTCTTCTTCTGAGCTTCTGTCCGCTGTTATCTTAAGGTTTCCAGTACTATCAGGTTCTCTTCAGCTCTTCCATTAAACAAAATCTATTCTTGGGACAACACATGATGCCAACCATTTATATTTTATATAATTTCACAGATTCATTCTGATAATATATAGTCATATCTCTCATGATGAAAGAAAGACATGATTTTCCATTGAAGGAATATTACAGAAGAGGAAGAATGAAGAGATAAGAAGTACCGACCAGATCAGAGTTGGCCAATAAGTTTCACTTGAGCCATTGGTAGCTTCCTGGAGATCTGTGTTAAGAAGGATTCTGAGGCTGCATCTGGGTTTACCAGGAAAAAAGTTTGTGATCCATTGATGATGTCTACCGTGGATATGGGGTAAAGCCATACGTCAGTTACTAAGTTTCACGCCAACATTTACTAAATCTTTGCATGTCATGTCTTAGGCTGCTTGCGTGCCGTCTTGCTTAGCTATTGCTAAATAACAAATTATCCCAAATGTAATGGCTTAAAAGAATAATATTTACTATCTCACAGTTGCTGTGCATCAGCTGTCTTTGAGCAGCTCTCCTGGGTTATCCGTCTCAGGGTTTCTCACAAGGACACGATAAAGGTATTGGCCAAAGCCGCAGTCTTACTCAGAGTCTCCAATGGGGACAGATGCACTGCTGAGCTCGCTTAGTAGCATTGAGTTCTTCGAGGACTCTTGCTCTGGGGTCTCAGTTTCTTACCAGCTGTTGTCTGGAGACAGCCCTCAGTCCCTTGCCAGGTTGCCGCTCCCCAGGGCAAGCGTGCAACGAGGCTGAGAGAGGATATTAGCAAGAGGGGAGTGACGGTCTTCCATCACCTAGGTGTGGAAGTGTTCTCTCATCACCTTTGCCTGTTGTGCTCATTAGATGTAAGTCAAGGGGAGGGGATTCACAGGGTGTGACTTTTAAGAGGTGGGAATCATTTGGAGCCGTCTTACAAGCAGCCCGCCACCCGTGCTTTCTTCCGCTCCATCTTCACCATGACCTCTTAGGAATTACCCATGTTTACAAGTGAAAACGCAGGCCTAGAGAGGCAGTCATTACTCAGGAAGGGACAGGGCTGGGGTTCTGACCCAGGTCTGCCAGATTTTAAAGCTGCTGTTATTGTCACCATTCCTTTTGCTATTTCTAGAATTACTTTATAGCGTGGTCTTCAAAATGTCTTGGCCATGAACCCCTATTAGCAAAAACCGTCAGAATACACCGTTACTATATGCATGTGTGTTTATAAAGTGCACCTTAATTTGTAGTTAAACATGAGCTGAGCTCACTTCAAAAAGCGATGAATAGAAATTCTTTTATCCACACTTCAGTGGATTCTTGCCCTCCCCTGGGGTCTCTCCCACATTGGAGACCACCAAGTTAACACCCTTCCAGCTGCAGTATCGTGTGATCTGGGACTCCCTAGTGGACAGCAAGTGGGCTGACTGGGGATACAGCTGAAAGCTTCTGCTGCCCAACCACCTAAATCAGGGAGAAACTGGCTGTCGGCCTCCTCCTCCCCCCATGATGAGTGTAGGAGGAACACTGAATGAGGAGGGGTTTGGACAACTCCATCCTCTCGCTTTGTGTCATCAAGTCACTTAAGGTTACTGCAGGCTGGGGAGCTTCACTGGGGGAGAAAAGAAAAATGCCTTTAAATCTGCCTCCTAATTAGGCTTGAGGGATGGAGCAAAGTTTAGATGCAGTTTCCAAGTAGAGCTCTATACTTTATAAAGACCTATTTATTATTGTCTAAAAATTTATTGTCTGTTTATTTTAAGTAAGGAATCCACACACATGGTAAAAACACAATGCATTTTGGATATTTAGTGGCAATTAAGCTTTCGGCAGAGACTGTCTTCAACCTCTCTGCTCCCTTCTCCTTAAATAACCGCTTTATGTGTATCCTCCCAGTGAACGTCTGTATCCATTCAAATACACGAGCAGATGCCCCTTATTTTTTTGCAACTCATATAGTACTGCACACTGATCTACACTACATGTTTTTCCACTTACTGTTTCTGGGAGATGGTGTTACATTAGTACATACAACACTTTATTCTTAATGGACATATAACACTTTGTAGGATGAATGCACCAAAATTTATGTTACCAGTCAGCCCCCTACAGGGGGTATTTAGGTCGATGCCAATCTTGGCTCTTATAAACAAAGGTGCAATAAATAGATATATCCTTTGGAAAATTGTTTTGGAAAGCATTTGGCTTTTTAATGTTGGTGTCTAATAGCTTTTTCTTCCTGACCACTTAAGAACTGTGTGGTCACTGTTTGAGCCCAGGTGGGGAAGCAACACTGACTAACTGGGACCTATGACCATCTTCTGGGCTCTTCCTACTTCATCCTCTGACAATGCTCCCTTTGCTCCAGTACTTGACCCCTTACCTGAGGAAGCACACAGTGCTGCTAAGACAGTAGTCCTTTGTGGCGTTCCTGGAAGGCTGGGGAAACTGAGGCTCCACCTGCCATCTCTGGATTTCCCAATGCAGCCCTGGAAACAAGTGTAAGAACTCTGCCATGGACTAGCTAACAGGATTAATCCAGTGCGGTGTGTGGCCTTGACCAGTGGCAGCACAGGGTGGTGGGAGGCTGCCAGCTTTCAGGTCAGTGTACTTGGACTGTGGGCGGTTGCCCAAATCAAGGTGCTGCTGCTGGGTCGCGCGCCCTTCTTGGGGGAGCTTCCCAGGTATAACCTGAAACCTCCCCGCCCCTTCCCCTTCCCACATGGGGGACCAGGAGAGACGGAGGACAGAGGCAGGTCACTCCAGATTGGTAGGTGGCTGTTTAAATAAGCAGGGGAGCTTCCTGATGAGGCTTGTCTTGGGCGGCCACAAAGCATCCACCTGCTGAATCTTGAAAGTGTATCCAGTTGAGCTCAGTCACATACACAGTCCAGATGATCTCAACACCACATTGCTCTCTCAAGCCTGTGTCCTTGGACAGCTTCTGCTGGGAGGAAGGCAAAAAAAGAGTGAGCATTCCAAGGATAAAGGAGGAGGTGACACCTTCTGATTGCCTGAGTCCAACTCCCAGGTCATATCTTTTTTTACTACCTCCCCTGGCAGACACTGTCACCAGAAAATGGGGAATTGGATGTGGCCAGGCACAAAGCATAGGTTTGTGGGTTGTTTCAGCAGACCCTTCATCAGCGGCCCTTTACCACCATCCCTTCTATAGCTCTGATCTTCTGTGCCTCTCTGGTCCTTTCCTCAGCAAGACCAGATGGCCTCTGCGTCACCCGTCACAGGCTGTCCCCGGCTTTGTGACTGGCCACCGCGTGCTGGGTTAGGAGGGAGATGTCACGCTCAGGCATCTGCCTTTATTTTGTTTGATCCCCACCTTGGCAGATCGCCCAGACCCCACCAGCTGCGGAAACCTACCCCTTCCTCTTGCCTTCCTGGCCAGCTGCATGTGGGAATTAGCCACAGTTGCCCAGCTGAAACGCCTTCTGACAACGCATGTTTGCACTGATCTTCAAATCAGTATGCTAGCCAGGGTGACAGACGCACACACTGAAGTCTCAGCCTCTAAGTCCTGACTGGGCACGATTTTTCATGTGTGGACACATTGTTAGAAGCCCACAAATGACTAGGCTGACTGTTTCGTTCCCTGCCACCACATGTCATGGAGGAAAACTCCTTAATAAACAGCAGGGGCAGCTACATTTGAGTTCCTGTTTTATCCTGGGGTCTGCATGAGACTTGGAGCATTGTGATGGCGTGTACGGGACCTGGAGTCGGCCTGATTGGTTTGGGCGCCGCCTCCATCACTCAGTAGCTGTGTCACTCGGCACATTTCTTGACCACTCTGAGCATCAGTTATACCATCTATAAGAACAGACAGACAACACCAGTAACCACACTCTGCCTGCTGCTGGTGTGGGTGACATGGTGATGGCCACAGTCAAGAAAGACAAAGCAGAGCTCAAAAAGAAGGTACATCCAGCCATGGTAGTTTGACAATGAAAGTCATACAGGAGCAAAGATGGTGTGTTTCTTTATTTTGAAGATAAAGCAGGGGTCATAATAAACAATAAAGGCGAGATGAAAGGTTCCTCCATCACAGGACCAGTTGCAAAGGAATGTGCAGACTTGTGGCCCAAGATTACATCTAATGCTGGCAGCATTGCATGATTCTTCACTGTATTTGTAAAAAAAATTATTTACCTCACCTCCCAACAAAAGGGCTCTTGTAAAGATCAAACTAGGCAGCACGGTACTTAGCCCAGTGCTTGGTGCATCGTAGGCACACAGCAACATCTGGCTAATTTTTGTAGCTGTCCCTGCAAGATTGTTTCTCTTTATTTCGTAAATGTGCAAACCAGAAGCAGAGAAGGTAAGTAACTTTCCTGAAACCAAAAGTAGCAGAACTGGGTTTTAAACTTAGGTCCATCTGCCTCATTAACTCTTCAGATAGTTGTTGGGTGCTTTCTATGTTCCAAGCACTGGGGATAGAGCAGCAAGGGAGCAAGACACGGTCCTGGTCCTCTCGGAGCTGACGGTCTAACAGGAGCCACGGGGCTCCTTCACGCACCGTACTGCCTTTGTGAGGCTGCCCGAGGATGCTCTTGACTGTAAGTGTCATAGCTGATAGGTACCGGGTGCTGCAGGATGCTCATTTGCTCTCTTCAGTAGCCCTATGAGGTAGCTACTATTATCATCATCTTACAGACTAGCAATCTGAGGCTCGCAGAAGGCAGAACACGTTGTCAAGGTCATGGAGCTAGAAGACAGTGGAGCTGGGATTTGAACCCAGGCAGCACACTAGCCTGGGTCATCATATTATTTCCAACAAGGCAAGGTGCCTTGTGCCTGGGATCAGAGCTGGGAATGAAAACGATGTCACTGTCACAGCCTATGTCTTACCACGTGTAAGGTGCGTCCCCTTTTCTGTGCCCTGAGCTCCTGTAGTTACCCTGTGAGGGTGAAAAGTACTAGAATTTTTCACATTCAGCCATGAAACAAAGAAATCGAGTGCAGTCTAATTAAAATCAGGCAGCAGGACTTAAACTGACACCGCTCTCCTAAGCTCTATTTAGTTGCATTTTCAAGGAGCCCTGCATCAAGAGAAAGTCTCCGCTAGGTCAGTCAGTGGCCTGTGGAATTGGAGCTTGCCTTGGCTGGATGCAGACAGGCGTGGCCTGAGCAGACGTGGCCGGGGGCAGAGCCCCGGCGTCTGGCTGATAAACACGCCACAGCCTGCTGATTTCTGCAGAGCTGCTGCGCATCATGGAGAGGGCTGTGCTCCAAGGAGTCTGACAAACTTCAGTTCTGCCTGCCTGATTTGGAGGATTCATCTGAGTCTCCACAGGCGCCTGGTGGGTCCAGGGGGCCAGAGATGCCAGCAATAAGTAAAATGCCGCCAGCATGATTTTCCCCCCTATTTGCTTGCTTTATTCATGGCTCACAGTGACCAGCCAGCGAGGGAGGGTCTGCACAACCTGAAGGCACCGTTAAGATTGTTGACAAGGAGTGGAAACAAGGCGGAGGAGAGAGGCTCCCTGCAGAAAACAAAGAGGCTTTACCCTTTGCAAACAGACAGTGTTTCACGGCTGGAGCCTGAGCTCGGGCTGTGTTACTTACAAAAGAGAACAGCCAGCCAAAACAGACACTAGATTTGTGTTCTCGTTCCCAGCTTGGAATTAAGACATCTAAAGCAATGACTCCCTCCTAGACCACCCCTACACCTGCCTCCCGAGGTGGACGGTCATCTCAGGAACACTTACAGAGTGGCTCGAGGAGGCTGAGCAGGGTTGACGGAGCCAGATGTTGGCCAAGGATGCCCTCCCTCCCTGAGGCCTTGCTGATCAGGGGTCTCATTTGAGCCTCACAGCCCCAAGGGAGGGGACAGGGTACTCTCACTTGTTTTTTTTGCATGCACCAGCTCTGAACATCCAGACAGGTTATGCAGTCTGCCTAAAGTCACGTAGCAATTTGATGGAAGAATTGGAACCAGAACTCTGATCTCCCTGCTGCTGGTGCTCACTTGGACCTCGGCTACACCCCCAGGGGAAACGTGGGGTTGCAGGCAGGGCACTCTGCACAGCACTGCAACCTGGGAAGCCCTCAGTCCTGCCTAGCTGGTATTCAGTGGCCGGGACCTCTAGCTGCTCTTTCCGTGGGGCCAAAGTGAAGACCAGTGTCTCAGTTTGTATGTCCACCTGCTGGGGTTATGCTGGCGAAGCTTCCAGGGACCACAGCGGAAGAAAATATCCATCTCAGTTAAAGCCCTTAAGAAAGCCTGCTGCATCTTTTTACCTGCAGAGGAAAACACTGAGTTTTATATGAATAAACAGGAGGAAAAGTTGTATCTCTGACGGCCCACAAGCTAACAGGAGTCTTTGCAATGGCAAATGGCCCCAGAGACTTCAGATCCGCCATATTGGTTTTTTATAAAGTAGCTTTTTTTGTTGCTAATAGAAGTACCATGTTTTGACCTAGATGGATTCTGCAAAGCCCATCAAAGGAGCTGTGAGGTCAGGCTGCATGGGATGGGAGTGTTTGCCGGCCCATCTTGTGATTGCTTGCTCAAACAGAGAATGTCTCCGGCACCCTGACACCCCACACTCAGAACTTGCCACTACACTGTTGAACAATAAAGCCAGGTGGACAAGAGAGGAACAGGATGGGATTGGAGGCTGAGATCTGCCACTTTCTAGCTGTGTGACACTGGAAAAAACATTAGCTACTCTGAGCCTGAAATTCCTCAGCTATAAGATGGAGCTGCTAATGTAACCTAACAAATGGCACATAAGGCATTGAGCGGAATAAATGGGCCATCTCAGAAGCTGTGGAAGCACCATTCTCATAGAGCTGGAAATGACTCCAGAAATCCACCTCCCCCAGAGGCTCCCAGATCTGCCTGAGCATCAGCCTCAAGTGAGGTGCTTTCTAAAAATGTGAAAATGCACATGGTGAGGCTCCAGCATGTCTATCCTGTACAGCGTGCCTCTGTGCTCTAACTTCATAGACTTCCCTACTCCTCTGATATGCAATTACAGAGTCTGTCCAGGGCAAGAGTACAGTGTTTCCATGAGCAAAAACTATTTTTCAAAATCGAAGGCTAGGGACTGTTGGTGTCGTTGTGTCATGTACACATACACGCCGTATGTGGAGAGCTGTGGCTACTCTAAAGCTTTATTAAGTTACATAGTCTAATACAGCAAAGAAGAATGATAAGGGAAATGGTTAATAGGCAGTGTCTGGCTCAAGGTCAGAAGACTCTTTATGTTTTGGTAAATCATGTTTGTGTTGGCACCAGCGAGCCTTACAGCTTATCAGGGTGGAATGTATGAGAAACAGCTGCTTAACAATATTCTTTTTGGACTCAGGCGGCTGTGCCTGTCTTAGGTTGCCCCCCTCTGGGGATCTTACCCATCATTGGCTAGCCAGCCTTCTCACCTCTGAGTTTGCAGCTTTTTATAACTTGTTTACCATTCCAGCCCAAGGCTCGTTCCTTTGTTCCCACAGTTGGGGGGCTACAGGGACCAGGCTTCTATGTTTTTCGAAGCTCCTCAGGTGATTCTTAAGCAGTTGAACGACAGTGAATCCTTAGAATGATCTTGGGAGCCGTTGACCTGAGCCCTGGGGAGGCCAAGAAACCTGAAGGTCATAGAACTTTGGAGCTGAGGAGCCAGTTAGTAACGACACCCTCAGTTTTTCTGATTTCCATTCTAATGACCTTCGCACCAAGTCAGTGCAACAAAATTAAGAAAAGAACAGGACGGTCTTTGTGATTGATTGTCTCAAGTGTGGTCCATGAGGTCCTAGTCTCTGATGTGTTAGCAGTTGTTGAGAGCCATCAACTGATTTCTCCCTGAGGGTTCACTCTGGATTTCAGTCAGAAACACAGACCTAGGGGTATTTGAGCATCTGCCTGAGTGTTAAAGCGTCACTGACTTGCCCCAGGGAAGGCGGGTGTTTTAGGACACAGGGTCACAGACCAGCCATCAGAGCTCTATCCCGTGGACACCACTTCCAGGTGGCTTCCTGGATGATGGGCATTGTGCCCAGAAGGAAATGTGCCAGTCAGAAAAGCAAACCTGGCAGGCACACCTGTAGGGGATGGCATGTATTGCCCACGTAACTTTAGGATAATATTAAGACCTACTTTCCCCTGAGAGCTGACCATGTGCCAAGAAAGGTGCCAAGTATTAGGATAACAGTTGAGCAGTCTTAGGAGGATAACAGTCTTGATTTTCCTTTATTGTTCTTATTTTTCATTTATCATCATTGTAAGGATGAGGATATGTAAGCTTGGGAGATGGTGGGGAGCATAGGTCTGAGATGAGCCTAAAGGCATATAAAAAAGAAAGATAGGAGATCCCTGCCTTTACTAACGTCAGCAAAATTTGTTTTTGATGCCATAACTGTTCATAGTGACTTTTCCTTTAAATAACAGAATTTTTGTTGCTGTTGGTATTTCTCTAAACTCCAGTCCTTTCAGTTGTAAAATATGGCTTCAATGTGCCTGTTCCTAAGCTTGCAAAGATTAAATGATTTAATGCATAAAAAGCACTTAACACAGTGAACACATCATAATTATTCAATGAATGTTAGATATTGTTGCAGTTACTATCAGACTGCGGCTTTAGTTTTTAGAAGCGATAAAATTTACTCAAATCTAAGGGTAGAAAATAGAGTGGATTATTCAGCTGAGTGCATTTATATAATAATAATAATAGTATTATTATTACATTTACATAATATGGCTACCATTTAGGGCTTTAGATACAGAATTAGTTTTTTTTTTTAATGGCTGTGTTAACATGTCCCCAGAAACTTAGCTTAAAGCTGCACCCATTTATTCTGTCACAATTTCTCTAGGTTAGCAGCCAAGGCAAGGCATGGCTGGGTTCTCTCCTCAGGATCTTCCAAGGCTGAAATCAAGGCATCAGTTGGGCTACGTTCCTTTCCACAGGTTCTGGGAAAGAATCTACTTCCAACCTTATTCAGACTGTTGGCCAAAGTCAGTTCCTTGCAGTTGTAGCCTGTGGTCCCCATTTCCTTGCTAGCTGTCAGAAATCCTGGAGGTCATCTACCTTCCTTGCCATGTGCGACCCTTCTGTCCATCCGTCTTCAAAGCCACAAAAGGAAAATCTCTCTCCCATCAAATCCCTCTCTCTCTTGTCAGGAAAAGTCCTGTCCCTTTGAGGGGCTCACCTTAGTAGTCTGACACCCAGGATAATCTGTCTTAAGGTCAACTGCTTTGGGACCTAAATTAGAACTGCCAGACCTTTTCCCCACAGTACCTAGACTAGCATTTGATGGAGTGAGACAAGGCGTGTGTAGACCTGGGACCACGAATCTCGGGAACCATCTTACAATTCTTCTTCCCATAGACAGATTTTCTCATCAAGTCTGGCTCCAACCAAAATAAAACGGAGCTATAAAATGATGAGCGTGACTTGCTTTTTATGTGCAGCTTGTAAAATACTTCAAAGATTTTCCTCATTGTTTTATAATCATAGCCCATATGTGAGACACCCAAGCCCCTTGGCTGGCACTTAGCAGGAATGACGGTTAAAGATGCTAATGGCAATACATTATTACCTTGCTACGAATGATCCCAAATATTCCTCAACACTGTCTGCCACTTAACCTCTTATGCCTGTTGGATCACCTGTAAAAGAAAGAGATGAGCATTTACCTCGCAGGGCTGATAGGAGAGTTGAAGGATCTGTTTCACATAAATGATTCTGCTGATGAATGGCTGCCATTTCTTGCAAGCTGCGGGCACTGCACAGACTTCCAGGGCCCTTGTGGTATCACGGAAGGTGTGTGGCTCCAGAGCTGAGGCCAGACCTGCCATTCAATCCCAGCCCTGCCTCCTTGGGTGAAATTGTTAACTCCTCAGAGTCTCAGTAACTTCAGAGAGTGCTGATGAAAAGGATAGGTCATGGGTAATAATAAAGGATAGTTAATGGTCCACACATGGACCTAATCTACAGCATCCATCCAGTGTGTGCTGAGCAAGTCAATGTGGACGCCACAGTGATAACTCTTTGCTTCTCAACCTGCATTCATTCAAGTACCTCCTTCATAATTTTCGCCCTAAACACCTGCCATCCATTTGTACCACCTGCAAGCCATACCTGTTCAATCGACTTTTTTTCTTATCTGTGAGATCATGGTCTTGATGTGCTTGTTTCATTTCTTCCTTAAGCTCATGTTAAAATAAATGCATGACTGTTAAAACCGTGCTGAGTAAGGATGTGAAAAGCCCCTTCCAAATGAAAGACAATGCCCCTTGAGGTCTCTGAGGACATAAACTGAGAGCTGCCCGAATTTTAAATACTCTAATTTTGTTTTTTGAGAGAGCACCTTGAAATTGAATTTATCCGATGTTTTAAACATGCCTAGGGAATAGAAACAAAATGAAAATATGCCAGGGACAAAACTCATACTCAGATCTTTCTAAAAGGCCCACATGTTTTCACATCCCAACCAAAAATGGGGCAACTCAGATGGAGGTGGGTGGGGAAAGAGAGTAAGAAGAAAATATAAAAATGCAGAGGAAAAGTGACTGGCAAATCGGCATCCGGAGAGAGAGGGAAAGAGAGCGAGAGAATGTTAGGAAAGCCGGGGGAAAGGATTTGATCAGTTCTTAAGCAATTATAAACCTTTCTTAAACCCCGTATTTGGGCTCCTATGGGATTTAAAATGCGGTTACCTCTTATCACTTCTCTTTGTGCGTTATTTAGGTGATTGACAGACAGCTCGTGAGGTTTCTCTTCTCTTAAGATGTTAGAACCGCTCTCAGAATCCACGTGATATGGTTGCTCACTAGGGCAAAACCGTGAATGGTATAAGCATGTTCATAATCAGGGCACTGGGACTTCTGGATCTGAAAATCAAGCTGGGATCTTTAACTCCAAGTCTGCCTCATAGATCAAAAAAAAAAAAAAAAAAAAAAGGCGCGCTAATTATTTATGGTAGCCAATGGAAAACGCTGTTGCCCAAGAGAATGAAATGGTGTCAGTGCCTCTTTTTGACTTTCCACTCCTTGCTAAGCGGCTCTCAGGAGGTGAATTTCTTGCAGCCATTTGCTTCGACAACTCGAAGTAAATTTTCTGCTTTTGCCTCTTCCTGAGGGGCTGACTGCTCCGCCCCCAGGGAAGAGCACTTTCCGTCTCTGTTTTAATTAGGCCCCGACATCTGGTGTGGACTGCAAGTGCTTATTTGCACACCTGCGGGCTGTTGGCTATAAACGAGTCCAGCCTATCTGGAGATTATGCGTGCAGATGGAGACCGCCATGACTTAATTTAATAGAGCCATCGTGTGGGCCCTGCAGAATGTGCCACAGCCGTGAAACCTGGGCCCCCCGTCTCAGTTGCAGGTACCCTGCACTGTCCCTTCTGCGTCGCACACTTCACCTCGTCTGTCGGTCTCCTTAACAGATGCAGTCAGTGAGGAGAGAAGCTTGGCAACAGCGCAGTCTTGGAAAACTTTCGAGGGAGAGGAAAGAGAGGTGGGGCTCGAGGGGAGGAAGTGAATTTGTAAAGACAATGAAGTTTGCCAGAGGTTTAAAAGATGACCTTGCCTCCTCTTTGCCGGGCCCCACTCCCACCTCATCTACTGAGCCTCTGCCCGTCGACGCACTGTAGGAGGCGACACTGAGACGGAGGCAGAGGTGACAGGAGGCGGTCAGAGGGGCCTCATGAGCACCTGAGTTTCCGTGACTTTGGGGAGGATTCCTTCCTTTCTCACATTGTGGTGCCTGCTCAAGACTGAGGCTTCTGTTTTATGGAGCCTCACCTGTAACATCTGTTTGATTATCCGCCGTATCCCTGATACCTGTCACAGCATCCAACATAGCGTGTGTGCTCAATAAGCAATTGTGGAAAGAAAGAATGGATAATAAGCCAGCTGAGGCAGTACTGCCGGGCCACTGAGACCTGAGTGCATCCTTCTGGATGTTCTCAAAGCTCTGGGCCCAGCCTGGGTAACTTGCTGGAAAATTCCACCTGTTGGTATGTTCACTGGCTATAAAAACATAGATGTTCTCAATTGGCCTACGTTGTTTCCTAACTATCTCTTACGTGGGTGGTGGAATCCCAGCTAGCTTATGAACGTACTTTTTATTTGCATTCTTTTTTATTGAAGTATAGTCAGCTTACAATGTGTCAATTTCTGGTGTACAGCATAATGTTTCAGTCATACATGTATGCAAGTATATTCCTTTTCATATTCTTTTGCATTTAGGTTACCACAAGATATTCAGTGTAGTTCTCTGTGCTATACGGTATAAGCCTGTTTATATGTTTTATATATAGTAGTTAGTATCTGCAAATCCTGAACTCCCAATTTATCCCTCCAGCTAGCTTACAATTTAGCAGAGGAGACAGGGCACTTGTAACTTAGTGACAAATGATACAAAATAGAATAATGCCTAATGTGGCGGTACTGATTCAGTGTTGGTGGAGCTCAGGCGAGAGACAATGCCTGTGGCCCAGGAGAATGAGGCAGACCTTGCTTTAGGACTTGAGTGTGAGTGTTCACAGAAATAGTGGAAAGTCTTCCAGGTAAAGAGGCAAGGACGTATCAGACAGTTGGCAGCGTGGATTATGGACAAACCTGGCTTACGTTTCCAGCATCGCCATTCTCCAGCCTGAAGAACCCAAGAAAGTAGCACGAGGGAGTGAGATCTCTGAAGGTCAAGTTCACTAAGTGCGTTTATAGGAAGGTCTCCCCAGATCTCCAAGGATACCAGGTTCACGTTTGTCCGTCCATGGTGGAAAAACGGTAACTCATTCATGCGATTATCCTATTCAAAACGGTCAGGATGCTTCCACAGATATAGCATAGCATCATCTGGGAGTTAATTGCTTTATTAAGGTTTCAGAGTTTATGAGAAATAATCAAGGTTCTGATATTTTGGGGACCAGAACAAATCAGGATAACCTGTTATTCTGGAGGTTTTCTGAGGATGATGGTCCCTGCCTGTCCCATATTAGAAGCAAAGTGTCCGTTTTTGTTTCTACCAAAGTAGTAACTGTCATCCATTCCAGGGGTACAGATATTCAATTCCAAATTAAGGATTTTGGAATCGGACTGACATGAATTTGAATCGCAGAATTACTAGTAAGTGGCTCTGTGAACTCAGACAAGTTACTTCATCTCTCAGAAGCACAGTTTCTTCATGTGTAAAACAAAGGGGCTAAAAAATACCTCTATTATTTCTTTTTAGGCATTTAAAAAATACATAAAAGCTCAACACAGTGCCTGACCCAGGAGTGAGTATTCAGTCAGAGAAAGCTGGTTTTCTGACATCGCTCAAAGCGGTGCTTCCTCGGGTCACCCTCGAACCTTAGGGGGAACTATTCAATGGTAAGAATATTGACCCAGAGAATCCTGGAGGGGCTGGAAGGTCTCGGGTTAGCTTGGACAATCCCCCCAACACTGCATGGGGGAAAGCTGTCAAGTTCAGCTCTCCTGTACCTTGTTCTGAGTGAATGTGTTTATGTGTGTAAAACAGAACCAGTGTTGCCTTCCAATCAGTCTTCAGCAAAGGGAGAAAAATGAAGAACCTTTAAGATGTTTTCATAATGTTAAGAGTATTTAACTAAGGGATTATCGTTTATTCTGAGAGCAAGTCCTTCCTAATGTTCTTACCAGAACAAAGCAGATGGGGGTGCAAGTCGCTTGGGTTTTGGTCGGGGTTTTGGTTTTGACTTCACTGGGAGAGCAAATACTTGATAATCCTAGGTCAGCTCCCAAAATTTCTTTGGAAATGTTACTGTATCAGCTAATCCAAAAAGATGGGAACTCTAACCTGGGAAGTGGAAAATCCTCATTTTGCTGACTGGGACATGAGCGATAGCAGGACCTTTTATCCAGGGACATTGTGTCTTTGGGTTTATACAGGCAGCAAGGATTCCTTGGGAATGGGGGATTCTGGCCTGCTCCGTTATTGATTGTCTCAAGCCGCAGGCACACAGTTTAAAACCCAGTCACACCTCCTTTCGCTGAAATACCAACACTGCTGTTCTAAGGGTTTGCAAAGCGCCTGTTAGCAGAAAGTGAGTGGAGGTGTTGGCTTATGTTCTGAGGGTAGCAGGTGCTTAGGCTGCTCGATTTGCCTCGAATAAGAATGGAAGTTGATCTCTGTCTCTCTCTCTCTGATGTTTAGAATTTGGGAATTAGATCCTAAAACCATGCATACTGTCTTGTGTTATCTAAGGATGCTTCTCTGAGAATACTTGTGGAAGTGCGGCAGCCTGGGTCCAAGCCCCTCTGAGCGCGGGCTGGATGCTGCCTCTGTGGCCGTGGCTGTGGCAGTGATGTCCGTGGGAGCCCAGGGATGCCAGAATTTCTAGTGAAAAGCAAATTTTAGGACAGAGCCAGAGCGATCGTGGCAGGCGCGTTACTGTATTCACACAGGAAACAGAATTAAGGACATGTGGACTTCTGCTCTGGAGGAGGGTACTTCTGAAGGGAAAACAGTGCCTTTGGTGAGGATGGAGGGTGAAAAGTGAAATGTTTGCGTGAGGACGGTGAATGGAGGTGGGAGAGCCCACAGGAGAGAGCAGACAGATGGACGTTCCTTTGGGTGTAGCCCTGTTGACTGTTCACACACAGCCTATTGCCACAGGTGAATACGTAAACATACGCTCTGATGTTTGGAGAGTCTAAATTTAGAAAGACCTCAGACGTTCTTCCAAGCCTTACAAGATTCAGTAAAACACAAGGAAAAGCTACGATCTTAAAAAAAAGAAAAATTGGCTCTGTTTTATTTTCTTTTTGTATGTTCAGTGCAAGATAATTCCAGACACATCATTCATGGGTGACAAAACTGTTCTCTTATTATCAGGGTTACAGCCTTGGAATAAGCTTTCATGCTCCCCTGTGTTTCCTTCATGCTACAATTTAAAGACTACGGTGTTATTCAGAACTGAATTGTCACCTCAGAAGAGGCTTTGAGAATATCCTAAGATAGATGGATCCACCAAACGGATACCAGCCAGGGCTTGCCTTGTCGTGAAGGCTGCAAAATATGTAATGGTGGCTGTGCCTGGAATTCTATGCAAAGTCACATAAGATGAACTCAGAGAAAATAATCAGAGCTTAAAGAGACCCTGAAAGGCAAGTCCAACATTCTTTTCCAGATACTTGAATTATAAGTTTTTATTGGTGAAAGGGATTCTAAAGATTAGTATGTAAATTATTATGGATTGGGTTGCTGATTGGATGGTTATTTTGCAGTCTGAGAGTCTGAAAGACCCAGATCCAGCTCTACTAATCCTCCGACCACTTCAGAGTATAGTAATTGCATTTCTCGATACAGCTGTGTGCAATGGCTGACAACGCAAGGGACGCACAGTCCTACGTAACTGACGGAGTTGGGGGCTGGAAAGCTCTGACCCAAAGGGCAGGCTGACTCACAGGGCTCGCTGAGGGCTCAATTATTATTCTTACCTGGGCTGTCTCTGTCTATCTCTGTGTCTCTCTGTCTGTCTCTCTTTCTCATCTAAATCTTGACCCAGTATTCCAAAACATACCAGTAGGAAAAGAGAGGTGACCAGGGCCCAAGAGAGGCCCATGTCCATCATCTACCTGGGGACATTGAATCAGAAAAAGAGAGGCTAGCAGTCTCTCCCCAGGGGCCAGGCCTGCCTATATCCGCCTGCCACACAGAGGCAGGAAGACAGAAGTGCAAGAAAGAGACCAGAGCTTGTCCAGGTCCAGTGGCCTTGACCACTCGTGAGCTCCATGTTGGTGTTCTGACCTGTCAGATAAGCATCTTCTCTTCCTTCACAGGAGTGCAGGGAAGAGACTAGACAGGGGCAAAAGCTTCCCAATGTAGGAAAGCATTTCTAGAGTGTGGGTGTTTCAACTTTTACAATAACATCAACAAGAGTACCACCATGGATTAAGTGTATGCTTTGTGCTGGGTGCTGCACCATGGGCTTGATGGACATCTCATCCCGTCATTACAGAACCCTGTGGCGTTGGCATAATTACACCCAGGTTACAGATGAGAAAACCGAGGTTTAGAAAGGTCAGGTTTGCCCACCTGCTTAGTATCTAAATGCCCGTGGTGATGTATAGCCCCCAGCAGTTGACATATTTTAGATAATTCGCTTTTACCACCACCTCCACCTCATGCAACTTGAGTCTCCCATTGGGGATTCTGATCATGGTTAGGTTCCCCTGGTACTGAAAGTGAGGTCTCCCTCCAGCCCCCTGCACTGAGTACCACTGGTACCTTCTATAGCAGTGGTTCTCAGCCACTAGGATTTTACCCTCATAGACATTTGACAATGCCCGGAGACATTTTTGGCTGCCGTACTTGGGAGGGAGATGCTACAAGCACTCCCTGTACAGTGCCAGGGTTGTTGCTAAACATTCAGTCCCCCACGTCAAAGAATTATCCAGCCTAAAATGTCAGGAGTGTGAAGTCAGGAGTGCTAAGAGAACCTGTTCTGTTGCCACACAAAGCAGACTGAGCTACTTTCTGCTTGAGCCATTAGGAGTGTGGGGAGAGCAGTAACATCACGTCAGCCCCGCCTCCCATTTGCCACCCCATCCTTAGCACACCGACCCTCCAGCCCTCAGTTGTCTACCTGTTTGTTCTTCACAGTCCCCTTTTCCAGGATCAAACACTAGCGAATGACAAAGCCAGCACTAGATCCAGATTACCTGCTTCCTGTTTCAGCTATCTGCCAATAATACCATGTCTAACCCTTCAATTCGTTCTTTGGGAATAAGAGTGAGTAACACCATGTCTCTATTCTCACACAGTGTATACTCCCAATATGAGCATCACCCCAATATGTTCCCTGCCTGTGTAGAAATTATCCCCTCTGTTGTCATCTGATTTGGCCATGTCTACTTTTAAAGCTGATGAAAAAAAAGATTCTAACAATCAAAGCCGTCAAGGAAACATGACTACTTTTATGTCAAACACAGGTCTGTACCTATAGATTCAAAGAGCAGAATAGAGAGTCTAGAAATGGACTTCCATACATAGTCGATTGATTTTGACAACAGTATCATGGCACTTCAGGGAAAAGGGTAATCTTTTCAACACGTGGTGCTGGGACAAATTGGACAGTCATATGCAACAACAGCAAAAAAGATACTTCTCCCTTACTTCACACCTTAAACAAAAACTCATAATTGATTATAAACCTAAATGTGAGACCTGAAATTACAAAACTTATAGAAAAAAAATAAGAAAATCTTAGTGACCTTGGGCTTGGCAAAGATTTCTTGAATATGACATAAAAGCATGAACTGTAAAAGAAGAAAATCAATAATTCAGATTTCATAAAATCTAAAACTTTGCACTTCCAAAGACTTGGTTACAAAAATGAAAAAAAAGCATGCTATAGACTGGGAGAAGATATTCACATGATGTATATCCAAGACAGGACTGATATCTAAAAAATGTGCAGAAGTCCTGTAACCTAAGAATAAGACCAAAAAAAAAATCTATTTTAAAAAGGGGGAAAGATTTGAACTGACATTTCACCAAAAATTTACAGATGGTAAAAGACACATGAAAAGATGCACAACTTTAGTCATTAAGGAATTGCAATTTAAAACCACAATGAGATACCAATAAAACCCACTAGGATGGTTAAAAATTTAAAAGACGAATCATACCAAATATTGTCCAGAACACAGAGCAACTGGCACTCCCATGCACTGCTAGTACAAAACAGAGAAGTCCATTGCATAACAGTCTAGCAGTGTCTCAAAAAAATTAAACATGTAACCACTATTCGACCCAACTATTCCTCTCTTAAGTATTTACCCAAGAGAAACATGTATTCACATGTGTAGACAAATGTTCAGAGCAGCTTTATTTATAATAGCCCCAAACTGGAAACAATCTAAATGTCCATCAGCAAGTAAATACAAAAATTGTGGTATGTCCATGCAACAGAAAGGATCAAATTACTGATATACACAAGATAGATGCGTATCAAAATAATTACGTGGTGTGAAAGAAGCCAGACGCACAGCCCTACCACCACCAAAAAACAAAAAAGTATCCATACTGTGTGATTCCATTCATACGAAATTCTAGATACTACAAATAACTTGTAAGACCAAAAGCAACTCAGTGCTTTCTTAGAGACAGAGGTGGTAAGGGACAAAAGGAAACTTTGGGGGTGATGGATACATTCACCACCTTGTTTGCAATGATGCTTCAGGAATATATATTATGTAAAACTCATT